>NW_019154198.1:381129-385982 GCF_002288905.1 Enhydra lutris kenyoni
TTAAGATTTTATTTATTTATTTGAGAGAGAGAGAGAGAGAACATGAGATGGGAGAAGGTCAGAGGGAGAAGCAGACTCTCCGAGGAGCTGGGAGCCCAATGCGGGACTCGATCTCGTGACTCGGATCATGACCTGAGCTGAAGGCAGTTGCTTAACCCACTGAGCCACCCAGGTGCCCAAGAGACAGGAGATTAAGAGTTCTTTACCCTAAAGCAGACCATTTTTAGGCAATGGCCCAGCAGTTTATGATAAATGTAGAGATGGGACCATTTGTTATTTAATCAGGGCATCCAGCACTAAGATAACCGCCAGTGTTTGTCCAAGTAATGTTTCTTAGGTCCCATTTTTTATTTGGAACATTCTGACTAAGGGATAGAAAGCAGTAGATTCCACTGAGCTGCATCATGTATGATGGGAAGCAGTGTCCTTTTAATGGTCCACGAACTCCTGTAACTGTTCACTCTGTTAATCTCAAGGGACTTTCCAGATAGCCAAAGGGTCTGGGGGAGGGAGGGCTGACCTCCTCCAGCACCTTAGCATCTGGCAGGGGACTGAGGACAGGAGAAGCCGCCACCTCCTGGTGGAGTTATGCCAGAGGACCCAGACTGGGTTCAATTCTGCCTTAGAGAGTTCTCAGGAGCTGTGCTGAGCTTGTTCTGTTAACAGTATTTTGAATAGATTTAGTCTTTGTCAGGGGGAACCCCATTTAAGGTGGGCTGATCTGTAAACAGCAGCAGTAGTGAGATTAAATAAAGTCCATGAATGAGAAATGTAGTCACCAGGCCCCAGATAATACCAGGTAGTTGTATTAGCTAAAACTGTCCCCACGGTGGGACTGAACGACGTTGGATTTATGTATGCATAATGAATGCGTCGAATGAATTTCCCTGGACAAGGCTGTAACCGATATACCGTACCTGTGTCACTGGAGAAAGGCGGGTGCAGTTAAGATCTTGAGGGCACAGATTGCACGGTGGCAGAACCGTGGGGCCAGCCTCCCAGGCAGCCTGGGAAAAGAGAAGTATTGACCTTCAGAGTAAAGACAGGCTGGCAGAGAAGCTGTTGAGGTACTAAACAGGGTTAGCCAGATCTGTGAGCCCAAGATAATCGCTGGGTTGTTGACTGGATATCATTATTTATTTATATGGGGTATCGGCAGTATGGACTGTATGAATCTGTGTGGCGTAAACAACAGCTTATTTTCATGTCATTCTGGAGGCTGGAAGCCCCAGACCCGAGGTGCCGGCAGACGGGTTTCTGATGATCTCTTCCTGGCTGTGCCTTCGTGCTCTGTCCTCACATGGCCTTGCCTCTGGCTTGGAAAGCCCCCTTAATCCTCTTTTAAGGACACCAGTCCTACCAGTTTGGGGCTGGTATCATTTATCATTTACTGGTGTCATTTAACTTTAATTACCTCCTTACCGACCCTTTCTCCAGTTATGATCACATTGGGAATTTGGGCTTAGTAACAACATTTAGGGGCAGACGCCCTTGGTCCTTAGCAGGAACCCTAATGGATTGACCACCACATTAAGATTGTAGTAACCCACCGTGAGGTGCCCTTTGTTTTTTCCCAGAGTAAAGAGCACATAAAACTGAGCTGTCAAATGGAGAAGCAGTGGGACAGTCATTCCTTTATTGATTAGCTGTTATGTGAAGTTTTACTGCATGGAGGCCCTTTCCCAGCTTCCTTTGGGCCATATTTATTACCTTAACTGGTGTCTGTGGGTCCCGTTTTACCAGGTCAGCTTGTAAGCACCAAAAATTTAATTACGTGTTGTGTCAGAGCATCCATGCCCAGAGTGGGATGTTTTAGGACAATGGGTATGGGTATGAGTAGGGGAAATATAGGCAAGTCTACAGTTTAAGTGAGACGTACCTATTTTTCCTTTGCATTTTGCTACTTTTTAAGTTTGGGCGGAGTAATATCTAAGTGGAATCTCCAATATGGCTATGATTTGAGCCCTAGTATTGATTAAATTTGTGAAATTTTGTCACTTGGTGCATTTTAGCAAATTCTAAAGTTAACTCAGAACCTGTATTATAGAATCAGAAAAGCCAGTCAATGCCGTGTTTTGTTTTGGTGATACAATTTTTTTGGAATACAAATTTTGTGATGCTGTACGTAATTATTTTATATAACTTATGTAACCTTTTAGTATATAAATTTTGCATTTCCAGTTGTCAAATTATAGACTTTTAGTTGTATACCGTGTGTTAGTTATCTTTTTTTTTTTTTAAGATTTTATTTATTTATTTGATAGATCACAAGTAGGCAGAGAGGCAGGCAGAGAGAGAGGAGGAAGCAGGCTCCCTGCTGAGCAGAGAGCCCGAGGCAGGGCTCCATCCCAGGACCCTGAGATCATGACCTGAGCTGAAGGCAGAGGCTTAACCCACTGAACCCCTCAGGCGCCCCTATTTAGTTATCTTTTATTTTCTCTCTCTGTATCTAGGGCTTTGTTACTCTTTTGAATCAATAAATAGTTTAGAATGAGTCATGTGTTCTAGACCTGGTGTTTGCTTGGTACATAAGTTTTAAAGTGCACCCCCTCCTTTTTGTCTTGGGCTTTCAGCTTCCTGAAGCCCCATATTGAATTTGTCTCCCGCTGATGAGAGGAGCAGCAGGGAGGGCCTGGGGCCTCTGGGTAGCAGCCTCCTTGGGATGGCCCTGGTCCACAGCATAATTGTTTTTGTCACCTCTCTGTCCCTGGCCATTTTTCATTTCTTTGGGTATTTACCTGAGAAGCTTCTGGCCGTCCCAAGTGGCCTCTGCTGTGAGTGGTGGCCCCAGGCAACCCCAGAGGGGCTGGGCTTACATCTAGAGCAGCAGTGGCGGCAGCATCAGTATGCTGATTGTGTTGGTTTGATTTTAAGGAGGAGACTCTTGGCCTGCTGGTGGGCAGCAGCTGTCAGAAGTCCCCAGACACATTAGCCAGGGGTTGTACAATCAGGAATAAGGTGAGAAACATGCTGAGGTATCTTAACGGGGAGCAGGAACAAGATATTCCATACACTTTTTTTCTCTCCATTATACATTGAATCATGGGTCTCCATGAATGGGGTCCCTTATACCCTGCTGGGTGAGGGGTCAGACTGCAACAATGGTGAGATTTGCCCTCAAGCAATTTAAGCCTGTTGTGCGGGGCATCTGAGGAGGGCGCGCCACTTTGTGTTGCTATAGATCCCTTATATCACATGAGGGACCAGTGCCGGGATGCTCTACCAGGTGTGCCTCTAGAAGGACGAACCAGTGCGATTGGCCTGTCACAGCTAACCCAGCAGAACTGCCCACCAACTGCTGGCCCAGTGGGTTAAACCTGCGTCCCAGCACAGTAGTCTCTGGGGAAACCTCAGCCTTGCATGATAACTGGTTATCCTTGTTGCCCCTGGGGGCACATCCCTCCCCCCACCCTCAAAACTTGACCATGGAAACATTTTGATGAGATCCATCTTTCCAGATAAAGTGGCAACTAGGGAATCAGCCCTCGCAGACCCAAGTTATCACACCTGAAACTACAAAAAGACTTTGCTGAGGATCTAAAATGATGAAGACACATACCTTGTTTTGAATGAAGAGTCAGTATTTTAAATGTCAGTTCTTTAAATTCCATAAATTCTTTTCCACTTGAAACAACGTAATGTATTTGAATACCTTGATATAGTCCCTGTGTATGGTTATACCCTGTAAATGCTAGTTTTTCATTCACTGTGGGGATTAAAAATTCCTTAATAACGTGGCAGAGGAATGAAGCACCTGGGCTCAGGAGGCACACTTCAGCGAAGACATGTCAGGAACATGACCTGGGAGCTGAGACAGGAAGCGTTAGAGCTGGCTACCGGCACGGGGTGGGAAGAGTACAGCCTTCCAGGTAGAAGGGCCTGCGGTCGCAGGAAGCATGACTCCCGATAGCTGAAGGGGAGTCTTCCTCCCCTTTCCACCGACCCATCACTGGGCTCTGTGCTGAGTGTATGGCAGATGTGAGCGAGATTTGCTCAGTGACAACTGATTCTCTTGGGCTATTGTTCAGGATCTGCCAGATCTGTGGGTCCTGGTGCCTCTGTGGCCTTCTGTAGGTCCTGGTGCCTCTGCCCTTCTCTCCAGAGTCCTGTGGCTGTTTCCCTTCCCTGCATCTATGTTTGGCTACATGTGACAGAGCAACTCGGTCTTCACCCTGAAGGAAATTTATTATCTTACATAATAGGAGGCTCAGGGTTGGGACTGGCTCCCCCGTGGGTGGGTGATAACCCAGCGGTGTGTTTCTGTACTTCCTCTCTGTGGTCTAGGTTTCTTAGGCAGGTTCCTTCACAAAAGTCCTGGGATGCCACCAGACAACAGGAGCAGCAGATCCCCTCATTCAGCCATCCTGGAATAGAGCTTTCTAAAGTTGCATACCTCTGACTGTTAGTGATTGAGGAATGCCACTTGCAGGTTGGTAGAGACTGGCTTTTCAACCTTCCTTTGATGTCAGAATCATCTGGGGACATTTTAAAATCTACGATAATGGGCCTCACCTACAGAGATTTTGTTTCGAACCCAACATCCCAGGAGGTGCTGATGCACACACCTGGGTGAAACTCACTTACTTGGATTGGTTAAAAAACACTTTCTGGAAGGAGGAGGTCTTACTCCCTGGGATTCTGTGTGCTGGAAGTCAGAATAGATGCTGTCTACACAGCCAGCACTACTGTGTAAAGTCTTTGGATCCCAAGAGTGGTGTTCGTGCTATTTCCTGGCGACAGGTTAGTATTTTATTAGTTTGGATGGGGGCAGCTTCATTCCAAGGTCATAGCCACATGCTGAAGTCCCAGACTAGATTGAGGGATTTTCTTTCTTTTCACACAAACCCTAGCGT
>NW_019154198.1:390982-402870 GCF_002288905.1 Enhydra lutris kenyoni
TCTGGTCAGCTGTTCGCACTTTGTGATAACCCACCTCCCCTGTCACTGCCTTCATTTATATCCTCATCCTCACCCATCTGGAAAACAGCCTAACAGGTCTTCCCTTTTCTTGCCCCTCCTGTAGTTTAATCTCCACACAATATCCAGATTGATCTTCTAATTCATGACTCAGGTTACGTTGCCACTCAGTTCAACACCTCCCTCCCAGGATGGTTATGTTTCACAGCGTACTAAGTATATATTTTTGACTTTCTGCGGTCCTGCATGTGGGGCCTGCTGACGGGAGACGCTGCTCCTCCCTGGACTAGGTAACAACTTTTCCAGGACCTCACTTTTCATTTGCAAACCAACCACCTTTCTGGCTCCTAAACTCCAGGAGGCAGCATTCCTCTGCCCTAAAACACCGGGGACAGGGACCAGACAGGGAGTGGGACATGTATGCTCCAACTGTGCAAACAAGTCAATCCTAAACTGATGACCTGTCTTACCTTGCCTTTCCTGCTAAAAACACAGTCTGTGTGCTGGGCCGTGCTTTCTCCATCACAGCTGCGGCCCCCTGACCCTGCTGCTGCGTCCCCATACCACCTGTAAGGTGTGCCTTACAGAATGGACAGACATGAGCTGGAGGCAAGGGTGGTGAAAGGTTACACGCTAGAAGCCCGAGGTCACAACAACCTTGACTGGCTTCCAACACCCCAGGGCTGACAGACAAGGAGTCACAGGTGCAGAACCTGTGCTCTCCTCTTCCCCTCTGGCACCAGGTGACCCTAGGGTCATTATAATGCACTGGCATTGTGGTTTTGTCTCCCCTATGGGGGAAGGTGCAAGGAGGGTTCTGGTACAAATCTTGTAGGATCAAAAACTCGCCCTCCCAACCAGTAGGAGTCGTCCCCCAAATGATTGGAAGTAGCCTCCATTAGAGATTACTCCCTCCATGAGCCCTGACCCCCACTTATTTAAAAAGAAAAGATCCCTGAGGCAGTTGTCACCTCTGGGCCAGCCTTCTCTCCCACTTTGACAGCGTACTGTCTGTAATAAACTGTTTTGTGCTTGCTACCATCCTGGCCGGCTGGCTGAGAGTGGATCCCCATGGAAATCCTCCATGGGGAATCCCGGAACTGAGGGCTCTGTTCATACACTGCAGGATCTCCCATTGGTAGGATTCCCTGACTCACTTGTAGGGATCTGTAAGCATAAACTTCTTCCTGACAATCATTTTCAGGTCCACTGCGTTACCATATCTGATTAAACAAATAACAGGTGCATTTTAGAACACATTCTGGAGCACACTGCAACCTCCTTACGAAGGCTGACAAGGTTCTACGCAATTTATCTCCATTTACCTAACTCGTCTCGTCCTGCTTGAATCCCTGCAGTTGCTGTAGACATGCTAGCCGCCATTTTTTTCTTTTTGGACAAAATGGACTTTATTTTTTTTTATTATGTTAGTTACCATACAGTACATCACTAGTGTTTGCTGTAGTGTTCCATGATTCATTGTTTGCGTGTAACACCCGGTGCTCCCTGCACTATGCGCCCTCCTTAACACTAGCCCTCTTGCTTTCCCTCAGGGACCCAGTGCTCTCCCAACCCCGAAATGTCTTTCTCAGAAGACTTGGGAGCTCTCTCTGAAATGCTGACATCAAAGGAGATAGCATCCCTCTGTCCCAGTTTCTGTGGGAAGGTGGAGGCCTAACTCTAGGCCCCCATGGGGTATATGGACACTGGATCTCTCATAAGATCAATCATTCCTGCAACTCTGCCATTGAGAAACGGTCATCACCTTGAACTGTTGCTTTGCTCCAAAGGATTTTGTTCAAAACAATCATCCAAACTTCTTCCTCCTCCGTAAAATAACTTCTTTGTTGGCTCTGCCTATGGTTTTACCATAGCTTGTGTGTCTCTAATTGCAGTTCTATGCTATTTCCAAATAAACCCATTTTTGCTGCTAAGGTAACTTGTATTTTTAAGGTTAACACTACCATCTACCCTCAGGTAATGAGACGTTTGTTTTCCCTTATAGAAAGCCAAGGTTGCAGCAGATAGCCAGCCCAATTACTAGGTAAATTTAGGATGAATTGTGTAACAATTGGTGCTGTCATGTTTTCTTACATGAGGACTAATGACCGTCTACGCTGAAAATATGTAATGAGAAAGCTAGTATCTGCTTGGTTATATGAAAGGGTGTCTTTCTGACTTTGCCATCTCTTAGCGATTATCTGTGATAAGGCATCCCATTCTGGTTTAAGGCTTACTCAGTAATAAACATTTTTATTTCTCCACTACCTTTGCAGAGAGATTTTCTGGGTTAGGAGAAGATTTTTTTCTTTTTCAGTTCTATTTCTCCAACAATTTATATTGTTACCTATCTAAAAGAATTCCATTTAAAAGCATCTGGAACTTCTGTATTTGCCAAATAGACATGTGGATTGATTTTACTATTTGAGACTCCAGATGCAAACTGATGACAGGGTCTATGAAAATAAAAGGAAATTTCGCTAAAATGGAGTCAGGAGTCCTCGCGGGAAGCTCTCACATACTGCCTAGGGATGTCAATCACAGATCCCAACAGCATAATCCTCCATAGGAAAGAATAATCTATAACAGGCCCCAAGGAGAAAAGATGTACATTGCTTTTCCTGCAAGAAACTAACCACCCCTGTAACTCAAGCAATGGGAAACCGTCTTTTCTTAACTGTTGCTTTTCTCCAACAGACTTTCCTTCAAAACAACTGCTCCCAAATTCCCTTCTCCGCAAATTGTGTTCCTCTCCTGTTTGAGGGACTAGCCTATGGTTTTTGCTGTAGATTCCTGTCCCTAATTGTAATTCTCTATTATTTCCAAATAAACCTGTTTTTTTGGCTGGTAAAAATTTTTTTGCTGGTCCAACAAATACATGAGGCAAGAGTTGACTAGGCTGTGTGTCACCACGCCGAGTGGGCCTGCAGGCCTAGGGGAGGCTGCAGGGGTTGTGGGGTGGAGTGGGGAGGCCAAGAGCTGCAGGACAATGGGGGAGGAGGCCGAAATTGCAGGGAGCATGATGAAGGAGGGCCCTGGGGAGTGGCCCAAACCCGGCACGACCTTCAAGCGCGGGCGGTGCAGTGGGGCGCGCATGTGGTTTGCGGGCTTCACACGGGAACCCCGGCCGCTTCCCGCGGCTGGCGTCTCTTCATTCCCACGTGCCCCGGGTCAGTTCATTACTGGACTCGCGCTCTCGTGCATTTCTGTAGGTATTCATTTATGGAGACCCGTGAGCATCATACACTCTGGGCTGCCCTCTGTTCGTCCCCCCTTTTCCAAGGTGTTCTCTGTCCCCGACGCCCCAGCTCCCGGTGTCCCACCGGACCCTGCCCTGCGCACGCGCCCGCCATTTCCATCTCTCCTAGTGGGCACGCTGCCTCCGCGCTCAGAAGCCTCGACCAATGGGAAGCTCCCAGGAGCCTCCGCGCTCGGAAGCTTTAACCAATCAGGCTCAGCCAATGGGGGGCACTAGGATAAAGGGCCTCGCGCTGGCGGGCGGGGAGTTCGTCGGTGTCGGCGGGTCCCAGGCTGCAAGGCGCGCGGCTTTCCCTGCGAGTGTGTGTGCGGCTCTGCGTCTGAGGAGCGGCGCCTGCACGCTGCGGGCCTTCGCCGCCCTTCAGGACGTTTCCGGTGGGCTGAGGAAGGCGTCCGGTCACCGTCGTCTCCTCTCGGGAGCCGACCAGACGCCGTGATGAGTTCGAACCGAGCTGAGCCCGCGGGGAAGCAGAAGAGGACCCGGGACCGCAGGAAACGTCGCGAAGGGCTGGTGTCTGCGGCCGGGGGCGGACGCAGCGCAGGAGGAAGGGCCGACCGCTCTCCGTCCCCCGTCGCTGCAGCGGGCCGCGTGGAGCTCAGTGGCACGCCCGTGTGAGTGTCAGCGGCGCGGTCGCTGCAGGGGGACGGGAGTGGCGCGACAAGCGACGAGCAAGCCGCGCGAGTTTAGTGGTGGCTCGTGGACCGGATGAGGACGGGCAGGGGCCGCGGTGGGGTCCAGGGAAGGAGGAGTCCTCGACTGCCCTCCACCTCCCTCCCATAAGGCTCTTTTCTTCCTTTCCTCGCAGGCGGCGCTTCGCAGTGGATGACTTTGAAATCGGGCGTCCTCTGGGCAAGGGGAAATTTGGGAATGTGTACCTGGCTCGGCTCAAGGAAAGCCATTTTATCGTGGCCCTGAAAGTCCTCTTCAAGTCCCAGATCGAAAAGGAAGGACTGGAGCCCCAGCTGCGCAGGGAAATTGAAATCCAGGCGCACCTGCAGTGAGGCCCCGCTGCAGGAAAATCCGGCACCGGCTTCTCATTCTGTGTTCTCTTCCATCTTTGGCATCTGGGCCCGGCAGTCCCCCCAAACCACCCTCCAATAGGCCCCTCGAGGATTTTTTTCTGCAGTTCATTGCGCTCACACCGTGTCATCCTCCCTGTTTCAGGCACCCAGATCCTGCTGCTTGCTCCTGTCCTCTCTCGCACTCAGGAATATGCTTTGTTCTGGTCCCAGCACAACTTGCCCCTTGTGTGACCAGTCACTTGTGATAGCATCAGGAGTTGGGCCTTATGAGTCTAACCCTTACTCTTTCCCTTCTCCAGACACCCCAATATCCTGCGCCTCTACAACTATTTCCATGATGCCCGCCGCGTGTACCTGATTCTAGAATATGCTCCAAGGGGTGAGCTCTACAAGGAGCTGCAGAAGAGCCACACGTTAGACGAACAGCGCACAGTGACGGTGAGGCAGGGTTCTGGGGGCTCTTGGGCCCATGAGTTTACTATGGACTGGTTGGGAGGGGCGGTCACTGCTTTTGGCTGTCATTATTGTCCACGTTCTTCTTTTTTCTTTGTTTCAAATTCTGTACCTTTTATGTAATGACATATACAGCCCATAACTTCACAGTGGATGCCCTAATCACTCCAGGATATTAGTAATCAGGGTAAGCAAGACCGTCTGACTCTGCTACCTTATGCAGAGAAGCATGTTAAAAGCCTAGGAAGGGGTTCCCTGGGTAAGTGAGTGAACTGGCTTAGAAATAGGAAGCAAGAGATTTCTAGAGTGTTCCAGATGGGGGATCAGAGCAACAGTCAAACCAGCAGAAGTGCTGGGTCAGCTGGCTGATGGAATGATCTTGTAGCTTTCCTCCTGCTTTTGTATCATTTTTGCAGGCCTCAGGTCCTGTGGGAGATTATATATTTAGCTCAGCACAGGGCTGGTGTCCAGCTACTTGCTGTTCTAGGGCAAAGGGGAGGTTCTGTCACCTCAGCATCCATCCTATAAGACCACATAAAACGGGGAGAGGAATCCCTCCCCCACCAAGAATTGTGGTGCCGTTAAGGAAGTAACGGGGTCAGTAAGCATGAAACAAAGATTCCACTACAACTATAACTGCATGGGGAGTATTTTGTCTTGTATGAAGTGAGGGGGGGAGGCTTCATTTCCAAACAGCTCTTTCTTTGCTCACTCAGATAATGGAGGAAGTGGCAGATGCTCTGATCTACTGCCACGAAAAAAAGGTGATCCACAGGGATATTAAGCCAGAGAACCTACTGCTGGGGCTCAGGGGTGAGGTGAAGATTGCAGACTTTGGCTGGTCTGTGCACACCCCATCTCTGAGGTAGGTCTGGTGGTGGTGGTATGGGCCACTTAGGAATGATCCAATTTAATTCATGCTGTGTGTAAGACCCAAATGCAAGATGCAAACTTGCTTTTGTATTTGAGTATTGCTTTTTTCAAATGCATATATTTAATGTGCAATTGTAGACAAAGAATGTAGCTCGACCTTACCTTTTATCTTTTGATCTCTGGTAACATGTGACTTTCCCAGTAAGTACCCATGTAGGTAAGATTCATTGCTCTATAACTCCCGGAATTTTAATTGGTCCTTCTTTTTTTTTTTTTTTTAATATTTTATTTATTTATTTGATAGAGATCACAAGTAGGCAGAGAGGCAGGCAGAGAGAGAGGGAAGAAGCAGGCTCCCCGCCGAGCAGAGAGCCCGATGTGGGGCTCGATCCCAGGACCCTGAGATCTTGACCTGAGCAGAAGGCAGAGGCTTTAACCCACTGAGCCACCCAGGCGCCCCTAATTGGTCCTTCTTGATGCACTGTCTCTTTGTTCAAAATCTCTGTTGATGCCCAACATATCTGAAAACATCTTGGATTATGAGCTACATAACCGTATAACTACATGAATAATTCCAAAATACAGAATTGGTGGGTCCCAGTATTGGCCGTCCCTAAACCTTGATCCTTATTAAAACTTAGTGTTTCCATGGGGCGCCTGGGTGGCTTGGTGGGTTGAGCCTCTGCCTTCGGCTCGGGTCATGATCTCGGGGTCCTGGGATCGAGCCCCACATCGGGCTCTCTGCTCAGCGGGGAGCCTGCTTCCTCCTCTCTCTCTGCCTGCCTCTCTGCCTACTTGTGATCTCTGTCTGTCAAATAAATAAATAAAATCTTAAAAAAAACTTAGTGTTTCCAAACTCCCATGCTCAGGAGGGGACTTCTTGGACTTTTGAGGGTCTCCCTTCTCACTGGAATCTAGAAAAGGAGGGTTACCCTTGTTCTGGGCCTCTGCACAGTGCTCCCTTCCCTGGTGTCCTCTAGGAGAAAGACAGCGTGTGGGACTCTGGACTACTTGCCCCCCGAAATTATTGAAAGGAGAACATATAATGAGAAAGTAGATCTGTGGAGCATTGGAGTGCTGTGTTATGAGCTGCTGGTGGGAAGTCCACCCTTTGAGAGTCCTTCCCATATTGAGACATACCAACGCATCCTCAAGGTAAGATGGCTACACTCTGGGCATTCATTTGGGAGCCAGGCCTGCAGAGCCTGTGGTGCACGCAAAGATTGTCTAGTAAGATCCAGAACGGTGCTTTCAAGGGTCTTAAGCAATGGAAAAAACACACAGCACAGAAATTAATGATGTTCTCTTTTTCTCCTCTGGCGTCATCAGGTCGATGTAAGGTTTCCCCCATCATTACCTTTGGGGGCCCAGGACTTGATCTCCAGGCTTCTCAGGTACCAGCCTTCGGAGCGGCTTCCCTTAGCCCAGATCCTGGAGCACCCCTGGGTCCGGGCCCACTCTCAGAGGGTGTTGCCTCCATCCATTCAGATGGCTTCTTGAGCCCTATGTGCACCTGTTTCATTGTGGTTGCCCAGAAAGCTCTCCTGGGTCTACTATTTTATCAGTCTTTTGTTGGTTTTAGATTCACAATTTTAATTAATAAAACTTGAATCATTTTGTAGCAGTTCTTTATAGTTATTTGAGTTGGTGTGTGACTGGGTAGAATCTTTATTTCTTGTAGAAGCTCTTTCCCATGAGAGCCTCCCAAGATGATGTCCCCTCTGGGCTAGGATGGTGACTCAACCACTCACCTTAAAAACTAGTTACTGGGGCGCCTGGGTGGCTCAGTGGGTTAAAGCCTCTGCCTTCGGCCCAGGTCATGATCCCAGAGTCCTGGGATCGAGCCCCGCATTGGGCTCTCTGCTCAGCGGGGAGCCTGCTTCCTCCCCTTTCTGCCTGCCTCTCTGCCTACTTGTGGTCTCTGTCTATCAAATAAATAAATAAATAAAATCTTAAAAAAAGAAAAGAAAACTAGTTACTGCCTTGTGCAGATAACCACTCTGGTGGTGTACAACCTACCCCCTCTCACGTTTGCTTCTAGACTCCGTGTACTATTCCCCATGTTCTCATGAGTATGCCATTTGTAAGCCAGGACTGATCAGCCCAGAGGCCTACCCTCTTCATACTCACCTCCAGCGTGCTACCATCTCTGAGACAAGAAGTTTCACTGTACATCAGTGCCGCTCAATTCTCAATGAATTCACTAGCACCTATGTCGTGTGTCATATTCTGATTGCACCAAGTAAATCATGCCTAATAATAAATGTAACATCACATCTGAAAAGACCTCCTCCAACTTGCAACAATTTAGGGAACTCTTCCAGCTTTTCCCTGTATCCTGTTACAGCCTCCTGTGTCAGCTACTCCCTCCATCCATAAGTTGACTGCACCAGAATAAACACAGTTGGGAGCTTAAGCATGTTCTCTGCTCATCGCAGTCATTGTTTTCACCGCTGTGTCTCCTGACTTAAAAATACTTTATATGAAGTACATATCACTCCCTTCACTATATTCTACATGGGTTCCTCAATATGAAATGTCGAGCACATGCAGGACCATGTCTCTGCATGTGACCAGACCCACTAAGTAAACAGAAGTAACTCAGCCACTCCAACTCGCAGACAGCCTCACTACCGCAGATCTGTCATCTAAATGCTCCAGGACATTAGTTCACGGTTTTTCATCTGTACCTCCAGTGCCCATATTTCTGTGCTTTCTAGCTTTGTCTTGTCAGTGCTCTCAAATCAGTGTTTCAATTAAACACCTGGAAATTCCTAATAAACTCACTGGTTTGTACATAGGAACCCTGCAAGACTATTCAGTACTGGTGCTAGATAAACACATCACTGGGCACATATTTGGGGAGGTAGATTAAGCAGAGAAAAGTCAATGAGGGCTTCCACATTGACTACGAGGTGACATGTGTATAAATGGTGAAAACTCTCAGACATGCTCTACAGTAGGGATTTCAAAGTCTCCAATAGCTACATAGTTTTTCTCACCACTTACTCTGGACATTCTGCCACCCAGGACACAGAATATAAAAATCTTAACTTTGGTACCTGATGTACACCCTACCCTCAAACCATTTAATTTAATGGTGTCAGCCACATGTGAAAAGAAGAATGCCTTTTCCAATTTGGTCAAATTACTATGCCCAATGATGGATCACACTGTTCCTTGTGTGTTAATTAAGCCACACTTCTCCACAACCTCCTTTTATAAAAAGCATCTTCTTCTAGGAAATCAACTGCATCTTAATCCTTGATTCAGTCATTATGCTCTTCTCTACCTTGAAAATTTTTTTAGATTTTATTTATATTCCAACTAACATACAGTGTAATATTAGTTTCAGGTGTACAATATAGTGATTCAACACTTTCATACATAACACAATGCTCATCAGAAGTGCACTCCTGGGCACCTGGGTGGTTCAGTTGTTTGAGCGGCTGCCTTCCGCTCAGGCCATGATCCTGGAGTCCTGGGATTGAGTTCCACAGTGGTCTCCCTGCTCAGCCAAGGGCTGCTTCTCCCTCTGACTTTCCCCCCTTTCATGCTCTCTCTCTCTCATTCTCTCTCTCTCGCAAATAAATAAATAAAATCTTTTCTTTTTTAAAGTGCACTTGTTCATCCTCATCACCTACTGAACCTCTCCCCCACCCACCTCTCCTCTGGCAACCATCAGTTTGTTCTTTATAGTTAATAGCGTTTCTTAGTTTTCCTCTTTTTTTTCCCTCCGTGATCATTTGTTTTGGTTCTTAAATCCCACATCTGAGTGAAATCATACGGTATTTGTCTTTCTCTGACTTATTTTGCTTCGGATAATACACTCTAGCTCCATCCATGTCGTTATAAATGGCACCGTTTCATTCCTTCTCGTGGCTGAGTAATAGTCCATAAACTTAAATCTCTTGATATCTCTGCACACAGTTTCCATTCTTCACGACCCTATGTCTTCTCAACTCATTCCAAGTGAGGCGTTATTCTCTCACTCTCATAGTCATGAGAAGAAAACTATATAAGTCCTTGATGGCGACATGTAAGATTTTGCTTAATATAACTCTGAAAAGAATGTTAGCTTCTAACACGGTTTTGTGGGTTTCTCATTTGCACCCCCTCAGCGCCGGGCTGGCTCCAGTTTCGCCCCGGTCCGTTCCCGTCTCCACCTATTCTCGCCCTCGCGGAGACTCGAGGCGGCGGCGGCGACCAACCACTCCCGCACTCCGCGTCCGCGCACGACCCCTCCGCCGGCGCTCAGACGCAGGGCGAGGGGCCGCGTGGGACAGACACTCCGCAGCGCCGGGCTCCAGCCTGGGGTCACGCGCGGCCTCCCCAGCTCCGGGGCTCGCACGCCGCTCCTCCGGCTCCCGGGCCCGATCCGCGCGTCAAGGCGCCGCAGCGCGTGGCGCTGGCCCACAGGAGGCCCCTCAGAGGGGCCGCGTCGGAGGGGGCTTCTGGCGTCCTGGCCCCGACGGTGCCGTCACAGCTGGAGCATCCGTCTCCCGTCCAGGGGCATCTCCCGGAGGTGAGGCGCACGGGGGACGTCACCAGCCGACCCAAGGGCCTGGTGACCACGAGTCCTGATCGCGGGCGGAGGTCCCCGCCGCCGAGCCTCGCCTTCCCCGGGCGGGACAGGGACGGCCTCGCCTTTCCTCCTCTGTCCCCTCGCGTTGTGTTCGCCGTGAAGATGGGGGTGTGACGACGAGCTCTGGGTCTGGTAAGTCTTTTAGGACAAGGAGGACCCGCTCCGGAACACGTTCTTCCGGGGCGCGTTTGTAGAGCCCAAACTACACTGCCCAGAAGGCTGTGCACTGGCGTCCGCTCCCGTGGCGGCGGGGTTTCCGGGTTCCTGGTCCTACGTCATTCGTGTGCGACGGTTCCGTCCACGCCAGCTGTGGGGAGGGCGTCGCTGTTCTGTGGCCGCCTCCAGTGAAGCTCTTCCAAGAAGAGCAGAGAGACGGCTACCGCTCAGCCCCGCGCCTTTGAAGGAGCCGTGAGCCACCCGACGCCCGGGGAGTGGGAAAGTCAGCCGCGGTCACACCTCCCGGGTCAGGGGAGAGGTGGCAGTCGGCCGAGCCGGCGGGACCCGCCTGCGTCGCTGCCGGTCCCGGCCCCGCTCCGTGCACAGGGTCCCATGATGGCGGCGGCGTGGATGGACCCTGCGCGGGTGAGTGGACGATGTATGGGGCATTGCTGCCTCGCTGCTGCGGAGAGGGCTCCTGGGCAGCCTGGAGCGAGGCGGTACTCGGTTTCTCTTTGATGTGTGTGTGTCAGACGAGTGGAGAAGGTTGTCACTTTCTTCATCTCCAGTCTTAGAGTGCACGGACAGGGACTGAATGTGCAGATGGCCCGACAATGGACACACCGTATTTAAAAGTGACACTGACCCCAGACGTGCAGCTCCTGCCCAGGAATCGAATCCCTCCTCTACCCTTAGCAACCTGGGAACCAGTCCGTTCTGTCATTCTTGGCCGGAAGCCCGATTCCTAGCCCTGAGTGACACCCAGGAAGCTAGACCATGACTTCTCTAAGACTCGGCCCCAGATAGCCAAGATTTGATTAATAACTGATCCTCGCTAATCCTTCCCCAATTTCCAGCTCAAGACGGATGGGAAAAATGCATATCTGTACCCCTAAACAATCACATACGATGCTAGGGGAGTGCATGTCAGAGAGTTTCCATAATTTAGACATATATCATTTGGTTGTCAATGTGGAGGCCCTAGTTGACTTTTCTGTGTTTATCTAAATGGCCAAGATGTGCCTGGTGATGTGAGTTTATCCAGCACCAGAGCTGAGTAATACTGCAGGGTTCCTATGTATGAACCAATTAATTAGGAATGTCCAGGTGTTTAATTGAAATATTAATTCGAGAGCACTGATAGAGGGGACAAAGCTGCAATGCACAGAGATGTGGGTACTGAAAGTGCACATGAAAAACCATGAACCAGTGGCTTGGAGCATTTAAATGACAGATGTGCAGTAGTGGGGCTGTCCATCAGGGAGTGGAGTAGCTGAGTTCTTTATATTTAACTTGTGTGTAGGATGTGGTCCTGCACATGTTGGATATTTAACATTGAGGAAACTAGAAAATGGTGGAGTAACGTTAACAAGGCAAACTCCTTATGAAGTGTTTTCAAGTCAACACTCGAACAACTAGACAACACTGGTGGAAACTCAAGATGACTTAAGACCTGGGGACTTGTAGTCTAGTTACCCAGGATGCGAAGCCCTCAGCATGGGGCAGGCAGCTAGCAGGACCG
>NW_019154198.1:412870-896919 GCF_002288905.1 Enhydra lutris kenyoni
AGTGCGGCCCTCATTCACCACTACGTCATCCACACTGGGGAGAAGCCGTTTGAGTGCCTGGAGTGCGGGAAGGCCTTCAACCACAGGTCGTACCTCAAGAGGCACCAGAGGATCCACACTGGGGAGAAGCCCTATGTGTGCGGTGAGTGTGGAAAGGCCTTCACCCACTGCTCTACTTTCATCTTGCACAAAAGGGCCCACACTGGAGAAAAACCCTTTGAGTGCAAAGAATGTGGGAAAGCCTTTAGCAATCGTGCAGACCTCATCCGACACTTCAGCATCCACACTGGGGAGAAGCCCTACGAGTGCACGGAGTGCGGGAAGGCCTTCAACCGCCGGTCAGGGCTCACGAGGCACCAGCGGATTCACAGCGGAGAGAAGCCCTATGAATGTGTCGAGTGTGGGAAAACCTTCTGCTGGAGCACCAACCTCATCCGACACGCCATCATCCACACCGGAGAGAAGCCCTATGAGTGCAGTGAGTGTGGGAAAGCCTTCAGTCGCAGCTCGTCCCTCACTCAGCATCAGAGGATTCATACTGGGAGAACCCCTGTCCGTGTAACCGAAGTGGGAAGACCCTTCACGAGCGGGCAGTCCTCAGTCAACCTTCAAGAGCTCCTGTTGGGGAAAGACTTCTTGAATGTAACCACTGAGGAAACTTCTTACTCAGAATCTGATCGTTCATACCAAAGAGAACCCCCTCAGTTTCCTTCCCGATGAGAAACCCTCTGTTGCAGGACATCATTTGTCATCTGAGGAGTCAGACGGGAAAGTTATCCCATCTGGAGCCTTACCCTGCATCTGAGAATTCATCCAGGGAGAGACCCAGTGATTATGTGCACATAGGAAAACCTCCAGCTACATGTTTTTCCTTGTTTTACACTGCAGTAATATCTCAGGAATTTTTTTTTCTTTTTTCTTTTTTCTTTTTTTTTTTAAGAAAGAGACATAGAAGAGAAAATGAACTGTAAACACACATTTTCTTTCAGACTTCCTTCCCAAGCCTTTGGCACTTTGTCATGGCATCCCTTGTTTACTTGGCAGGGGGAGGGTTTTGTTTTAGGGATAAAGGACTCAGACTGCTATATGTCTTGTATATACATTCCTTGCTGTCCAGAGTCAAGAGAGTTAATTGAAGGCAGGTTTGGAAACTTCAGAAACATCTTCTTTGTTCTAAAACACCGTCTCTGTTCTTAAGGAGCTTCATCTTTGTGAGAAATACAAAGGCTGGAACCGTCAAACACCTTTCTGTTGAGGAGTTAAGAACACACATATGAATGGGCACATGTTGTTGCACTGGTTAAAACTGTTTAAGGCTTTGATTTAAAAAAGAAAGAAAGAAAGAAAGAAACTTCATGTGGTTTTAAGGAGCTGATACTTAGACTTTTTCTTGGTCCTGTACTATTGGTTTACTTGATGGCTGTAATTAGATGGTAAATCTTTGAGTTGTGTAAAATGATTTCTCTCTCTTTATTGTTTTTATTTAAAACTGATTTAGCATTCTTCATTACTTTGAATTTCCACATAAAGTTTTGGAGAAGTTTGTCTATTTTTATGAAAAAAATCTGTTGAATTTCGTTAGAAATTGAGTTAAATTTTCAGATCAATTTGTTGAGAATTCACATCATTATGAACACAGTATGTTCATACTTAACCCAAACTCTGTTTGTTTAAGTATCATTTGATTTACTTCATCACTGTTGTATAAACTTCAATGATAGGTCCTGTATGGATTTTATAAGGTTTATATCAAGGTGTTTTTTTTCCTTTTATTATAAATGGCATTGATTTTTAAACTTTCCATTTCCACACAAGTTTTAGTAGTATGCAGAAATGTAATTAAAATTTGGATGTTGTTTTGGTATCCTGCACCCTTGCTGAACGGTAGCCATTTATTTGTTGCGATAGGATGCTTGGGGTTAGAAAACATAGAAATATCATCCACAAAAGAGATAGTTTTATTTCTTCCCTACCATATGTATGCCTAGTATTTTCTTTTCTTATCTGCTGTGCTAGCTAGGATTTCCAATATGATGTTGAACAGTAGTAGTAGTAGGAAAGGATTTTCTTGTCTGGTTTCTGATATTAGGGGGAAACATACAACTTTTCATCGAGTATCATGTTAGTATAAGGTTTTCTTTATAGATGTTTCTTATCAAGTTTAGGAAGTTTCCTATATTCCTAATTTGCTGGGGGGGTTTTGTTGTTATTATGAATCGGTGTTCAATTTTATCACACACTTTTTCTCTACCAATTGATATAATCTTGTGTTTTTTTCTTCTGTAGCTTGTTGATAGGATGTATTACATTAATTTGAGGGGTTTTTTTCATTTTTTTTAAAGATTTTATTTATTTATTTGACAGAGATCACAAGTAGGCAGAGAGACAGGCAGAGAGAGACGGGGGGAAGCAGGCTCCCCGCAGAGCAGAGAGCCCGATGCGGGGCTCAATCCCAGGACCCTGGGATCATGACCTGAGCCAAAGGCAGAGGCTTTAACCCGCTGAGCCACCCAGGTGCCCCATTAATTTGAGTTTTGAATGTGAAATCAACTTTGTGTTCTTGAAATAAGCCCTACTTGGTTTAGAACAGAATTGTTATTCTATTATAGTATTCAGTATACTAGTA
This sequence comes from Enhydra lutris kenyoni, assembly GCF_002288905.1. Taxonomy (NCBI): domain Eukaryota; kingdom Metazoa; phylum Chordata; class Mammalia; order Carnivora; family Mustelidae; genus Enhydra; species Enhydra lutris. The sequence continues at coordinate 415,497 of NW_019154198.1, forward strand.
TGTTGAGGAAGTTTTCCTGCAATTTCATTAGTGGTAATGATACATAGATTTCTTTCTTTCACTCATTTTTGTTTGTTTTGTTTTTTGTCTTTTGTTTTGTACTGTCATTGGTTCCGGTCTGTAGGTGATAGTGACCTCCCCAAATGTATTGGGAGTAGTCTTATTATGTGGAAGATAGGATACAGAGTTGGTTTTATTTTTAATGTTTGGTGGCATTCTCCAGTGAAACATTTATGCCTGGAGATTTTTCTTTGGATGCTTTTAGTTACGTATTTATTTTATTTAATATGTATAGAACTGTTCAGAATGTTTAATATTGGATGAATTTTCATAGTTGTCCGATTTTAGGAATTGTTCCATTTCATCTAAATTTTCTTATTTGTTTCAAGTATTCCTTTATTATATTGTTTATGATGGAAGAATCTCTACTCATATCTCCTGTTAGATTCCTGATACTGGAAACGCATCAACTCTCTTTTTATCTTTGTTAATCTTCTTAGATATTTATCATTTTTTGGGATCTTTTTAAAGAAGCAGCACTTTATACCACTGCTTTTTCTCTCTTACCTTTTTGTTCCCGATTTCACTGATACCTGTATTGACCTTTATTATATCTGTTCTTCCATCTGCTTTGGTGGTACTTTCCTCTGTAGTTTCTTGGGAGGGATGCTTAGATTACTGATTTGAGATTTTTTGCTTTTCTGATGTAAGCATTACGTTCTATAAATTTTCCTCACAGCACTTTCCTCACAAGTTGTAATACATTTTAACTACATTTCATTTGGTTCTAAAAATTTCTTTATTCAAAACTTCCTCTCTAACCCATAAAGTATTTAGAAGTGTATTGTTTAATTTCCTAGTGTTTGGGGTATTTCATGCTTTTTGTTAACGGCTTCTAGTTTGTTTTATATTTGATCTAGTTGTTTAAATTTGTTGAGGTTTGCTTTATGACCCCAAATATGGTCTGTCTTGATGAATGTTTATGAAGTTGCTTGAGAAGAATGTGTATTCTACTGTCATTGGATGGAGTTTATGTAAATGTCCACATGATCCTGTTGGTTGATGATGTTTTCGGATTTTCTGTATCCTTGCTGATTTTCTGTTTGGTATTGCCCTCAATAGCTGAGAGGGGGATATTGAAGTCCTGAAGTATGATCGGGAATTGTCTGTTTCTCCTTTTAAATTCTACCAGTTTTTGCTTTGAGCGTTTCAAAGCTCTGTTGTCGGTGCACACACATGTAGGATTGCTCTGTCATTTTGTTGTGTTGACTTTTTTATTATTCTGTAATGTCTCTTTTTGCCCCTGTAAGTTTTCTTTGGAGTATATTTTATCTGATACTAATATAGTCACTATTGTATTTGGGGGGTAATATTTTGCAGTTTGAGGTTTATATGGTTCCATAATTTTATTTTCAACCTTACGTGTGTCGTTACATTTGAAGTGAGTGTCCAGGAATAGCACATACTCAGGTCATGCTTTGTCTTTATCCATTCTGCTGATTTCTTTCTTAAATTGCTGTATTTAGACCATTTAAGTTTAAATAATTACTGATATGTTAGGGCTTGAGTTTGCCATTTTATTGTTTGGCCTTTCTTTGTTCCCTGTTTATTTTTGCTCTGTTTTTTGGGGTTTTTTGTTTGTTTGTTTTGCCTTCCTGTGGGTTAACTTTAATTTTTAGAATTCCATTTGCTATAAATATGTTTCTGAGACTATCTCTTTGTATTTTAGTAGTCATTTTAGGTATTGTTTTATACACATACAATTTATCACAGCCTGTGGCATCAACGCCCTAGCGCTTTGATATGTAGAAACCTGGCTTTATCTGCCCCTTCACATTCCCCACTCTCCAGTATAATTGTGTTACGTATTTCCTCTTTGTGCACTGAGCATATCGGATGATGTTTTTTGCTTCAACGAGGAATTTTTACAAAACCCATGAGAAGTATAGTCTGTTTACGTCTACTTGTATCCTTTCCATTGTCCTTTTGTCTTGAAAATTTTTTTCTATTAACATTTCCTTTCTTTTTTGCAAACTCCTACACAGATCTTCCCTCACTTGTGGGGTTACATGTCTGTAAACCCACTGTAAGTTGAAAACACCGTAGTCAGAAATGCATTTAGTACACCAGCCCTCCTGACCATCGTAGCGTAACCTCGCCTGGGTTACCCATCCTCAGAACGCTTACATTCATTTACAGGTGGGCAGAGTCATCTGACACAAAACCTATTTTATAACGAAGTGTTGAATATCTCATGTAATGTATTGAATACTCTACTAAAAGTGAAAAACCATGATTGTGTGGGTACTTATCATTAACATACACAGCTGGGCCTAACGAACGTTTGAGGTGGTAAGCTACAGTTAATTTGTGGATAATGGGGTTCCTACAGGGACAGGATCATCCATTTCTCTTTCTTGTGATGAGGCTGAAGAATAGCGGGTAGAGGGCACCAAGGCCTCAGGACTCGTTGAGGGTTTAGCCAGCAGAGTTCTTTAGGGGAATACCAAGTTTTGACTGTGTGGTTTGTTTCTTCTTTTCATTGTATGGGTTTTTTTAAGATTTTATTTATTTATTTGACAGACAGAGATCACAAGTAGGCAGAGAGGCAGGCAGAGGCGGGGTGGGGGGGAGCAGGCTCCCCGCTGAGCAGAGAGCCCGATGTGGGGCTCGATCCCAGACCCTGAGATCATGATCCGAGCTGAAGGCAGAGGCTTAACCCACTGAGCCACCCAGGCGCCCCTCATTACATGTTTTTGTGTAGCAAGCAGGAGCATCCTGTGTCTGCCCATCAGCTCTAGGGAATGTCTTGCGACTGACATCCATCTGTTCTAACATCCCGATGGCACTGCTGATAGCAGCAGAGTCCTCCGTCAGTGTTTGCTGTGACCTTTCTTGGTGCTTCAGTGTGACTTCTGCGTCAGCTGCTTTTTTCTTTGTCCTTCCAGTTTGATTAGCGGAGTCCCCAGGGGAAAGCTCTTCCGCCTCAACGCCAGCAAGCTCAGGAATATCCTCACTGATGGGGCTGTTTGCCAGGCACTAACGTCTTGTTTCTTAACATTCCTCAACAGCAGGGGCGCCTGGGTGGCTCAGTGGGTTAAAGCCTCTGCCTTCGGCTCAGGTCATGGTCCCAGGGTCCTGGGATGGAGCCCCGCATCGGGCTCTCTGCTCAGCGGGGAGCCTGCTTCCTCCTCTCTCGCTGCCTGTCTCTCTGCCTACTTGTGATCTCTATCTGTCAAATGAATAATTAAAAAAAAAAAAACACATTCCTCAACAGCAGATTCTGTTATAGCCTCTGAATGTGTTCACGTATATCTTCCGTCGTGCATTGCTGCGTGACCCCTCGTTCTGTAGTGATATTCTGGAGAGCATTTAGAATGTGAAGATCTTTCTAAAACGGGAGAATTTGGCCAGATTCAGTCACTTCAACAGCCTACACAAATGGCATAAATAGTGTGCTTTGAACATAGCTGTGGCATGTTGGTGCATGGATTGAACGAGTGTAGTTGTGTTTGTTGGCAAAGGTACAACCTTTACAGCAGGATGCTTGTGCCTGAATTGCTGTGGGTGCCCTGAAGCGCCCTCTCGGATAAGAAGCCTCCTGAATGGGACGATGTCTGCCTCAAATAGTCTCTTGCCTTTGGAATAAAACAGTTTGAAAACCAGCCTTTAATGTCATCCAGGTTCTCTTGTTGTAATGATAACATATGGGAAGCATATACCTGCTCACGTTCTTGAATACTCTAGGGCTCTCTGAGTGGTAGAGTAGCAAAGGCTTTCATCTGAACTCTGCAGCATTTCCATGCAAAAGCAGCATTATATGTCTCAGGGCCTTGAATCCTGGCACTGTCTTGGACTCCTGACAAGTGTGTGAATGCCCAGCACACACTCCGAGAACGAGCTCGTTTCATTATCACTAAGTACTCGTTCTGGCACGTATTTCTCATTCACGATTATCCCGTGCAGGTCTTCCTTCAAAGCTTCGGCACCTTCAGTGTTGGCGCTTCCTGCCTCACTGCCAACCTTCACATGATGAAAATTATGATGCCTTGTGAAGCACTGGAATCCCTTGGGACTTTCTGTAACCATTTGTGTATCTGTAGGATCATCAGCTGCTCTTTTAGGATTCGACTTCTTGCCTTAGCCTGGATGTCAGTGGGCTAAGCAGCATGTGCTTAGCTTCTGTATTTGGTCATCTCTCCGCGTGACAGCAAAGTTCCCCATTGCCCATCAGTTGGCCCATCTCTTCTTCGTGGTGACAGTGGATTTAATCAATACTGACCATTAATATGGCTGATTGTTGTTTAAGAAAGTCCGAACTGTCACATGTGATGGCCATTACTCGTTCACCACCTTCATGCCAGCTAATTATCTTGAGTTTCTTCTCAAGAGTAATTGTCTTCTCTTCTCACCAGAAAGCGGAGCCACATATGGGTGTTTTGTAGAAATGATGGGATGGGAAACACGAGACATAGTGTCCTAAATGCTGGCAACATAGGGCCCTGGAGAGTACCAGTAGGTCACCCTTGGGATTGCAGGGCTGCCTGGGAGCATCGCACTGCATATTGCTGGTCTGAGGAAAAATAACTCAAAATTCAGATTTGGAACTACAGTTTCTGCTGGCTATGACTGTTACTGCTGACTATGACTTGCACAGTATCATAAAGCAAAAAAAATCCTAAAACCGTTCTAAGTCAGGGATCATCTGTAGTCTTTCTTATGGGGAAGGTCTTCTAGTAACAAATGTTTTTGTTTTCCTTCATCTAACGATGTAAGTCTCCTTCATTCTAGTAGGATATTTGTGTGGGATACAGGATGTGGGGTCAGCAGTTCTTTCCTTTTAGCACTTGGGAAGCATGTCATTTCCTTCTGTTCTCCTTGGTTTCAGATGAGAAGTCTGCCATTTGACCCATTGTTTTTCTATCTGTAATGCCTCTTTCTGTCAAGCTGTTTTCGGTGTGGTTTTTGTTGTATATAGAGTTCGGAAGTTTGATTATGATATAACGTGGCATGACATTTTGGGGGTTTATCCTGTTTGGTGTTTGCTTAGCTTTTTGAATGTGTTGCCAATTTGGAAGATTTTTAGATATTCTTCAATTATCTTTTTCAGCCCCAGTTTCTCCTCTCTTTCAGGACTCCAGTAACGTGAGTGGTAGATCTTCTGTTCTTGTGCCAGAAGGTCCGTGGACTCGTGCTCCCCCCATTCTCTAGTCTGTTTTCTCTTTGTTGCTTAGAGGGAGTTAGTTCCATTGATCTCTCTCTGAGCTCACTGAGTCTTTTCTCTCTCGTAGCTAATCTATTGAGCTCACCCAGTGAGTTTTCATTTTGGTTTTTGAATTTTTCAGTTGTGTAGCGTCAAAGGAGAAAGATATCCGTCCTCTTCAAGGCTCACTCTTCCTCTTTGTGGTTGGACACGTGTCTCCAATCCCTGACTTGTCTAAGACGTCTGTTATACCCCCCCACTCTTTGGTCTGTAACTTCTCTTAATCCCCTTCTAGCCGCCTCATCCGTACCTGTGTTCAGGTCTCTAGCATCACCCCCAGGCACTTTCTGCCCCACATGCCCAGTGAGCTCTGCCCTGCTCTTTCCTCGCGTGGACACACCCTGTGTCACTGTTCCGTCCACTGTCTGTCGCCACCCCCTCATGTCCTTTCACCCCGCTGACAACTAAACAGTGGTCTCCAGCACCGTCACCTGACTTAAGCAAGTCTCCCAAAGTTCCCTCTTGTCCTCCCACCCTTCTCCACCGCCCCCTCCCCCCACACACAGGCTGTGATGGCACCTTTTTCCTGCTGCCCACCTCTTTGACTTGAAGGCACTTTCCTGGCTTCTGTGAGCTCCTGCCCTGCTCCTTCAGAGGAACTCTGTCTTCTTCCATCCGTTAAACAGTGGTGCTTCTCAGTCTGTCTGTCGCCCTTGCTTTCTGACTTGGGAGGGGTTCCGTGAGTGAGTGAATCCCCTCCTCGAGGTATTTGACGCTCAGTGATCTGCAGAGTTCCCCAAGTCCTTGTCTCCAGGTTGAATGTTTCTGTCTGGCCATCCTTACACACCTGGGCAGTAATCACATACACGGAGCCTGTCTGTGTGTGCCGTGTGGTCACGGGCGTCCCCACAAGGAGGCATTGGGCCAGCAGGCGGTGGGCCAGAACGAGAGCAGGCAGACATGGTACGTTACTATGTTTCCGTCATTGTTTTGAATGTTTTCCACACATCAGCTTTTCATCTTTGCAATAACTCTATGTGGTAGGTCATGTTATCCCTGTTTTACAGATCAGAAAACTGATCTGTTCAGAGGAACAGAAAGGCTAAGGGATTTACCCAGAGTTGTACATTTAACCAAGTATGAGACTAGGGATTTGAGGCCAGTTAGGGCAGCTGCAGGATTCATGTCCGTGTCCTTTCCTATGTTCCTTCTCATAAGATAAGTCTTTGTTTTCCTTGTCACCATCATTTTTTATTAAAGTGGATCAAATTATGGTCATTGAGCTATAATCCCCTTTTCTCTTTGACTGTACACCTTAGTCATTCCTTTAGGTTGAGTGAGATAAACCAAACTTAACTTTTCAATGGCTGCATAGTCTATTATAATGTTGTAGAAATTTATAGAGAATCTCTGGGTTTCACGTGGTAGGAGGTAGAAGAGGACTACAGGAGGCATTTGGTTTTACATGTCGTGTTTGAGGTGCCTGAGAAATATCTCAGTGAATCTGCTGTGTTCTGTCTGTTGCCCGAGCTGGATACTTTGCCTCCATTGCTCTTCTGTCTTCCCCGCATCTAGCCAGTGTCTCGTTCTGTTGTCTTTAGCTCTTTATTTTCCTCCGTAGATACTTGGTGTATGTGTGTCTTAGTAAAGGGCCATACACAGCAGTGTATTTTTATTACTATGTCCAGGCCCCTCGCAGAGTGTTCACGCAACGCTGTGTATGTAGTTGGCACAGCATGTGGCATGTGTTAACCCCAGAGAGAAACCACAGCAGCATTTATGGCCAGATCTCTAAGACTTGCAAAGCCATGGTGAATGGTGGTGGAGGCACGGGGTATAGCTCGGCAGTGGAGCATTTGAGTAATGAGTGGCGTGTGTTGCAAGTTCTCAAGACTACCGCAGGGTGAATGATGCAGTAGGAAGACTCCGAGGATGCCACGTACGCAGCAGCTGTGACTGAGTTATTACAGCGGACGGGGTCAGAGCAAAGTCAGCCAAGCGAGGAGGTGGAAGTACGGAGTTCCTCAGGAGTTCTGAGTGCTCAGGTTCCATCAACGAGTCGGAACAGCGTCTGTGCAATGTCTACGAGGGAAGCACATTCGAAACCATGCCATGGGGTGCCGGGCTGGCTCAGTCAGCTAAGCCTCTGCCTTCGGCTCAGGTCATGACCCCCAAGTCCCGGGATCGAGCCCCGCGTCGGCCTCCCTGCTCAGCAGAGTCTCCTTCTCCCTCTCTCTCTGCTCTTCACCCTGCTTGAGTCTGCTTCTTCCTCTGCCCCTTACCCAGCTTGTGCTCACTCTCAAATAAATAAACTCTCGAAGGAAGGAAGGAAAGAAAAACTCCATACCCAGGGTTTTTATTGGGCACTATTTCTCTAAAATATAATCAAAACTTTAGACCTACAGAAGGATAGCAGGCCACCAGCATAAGCCACGTGGTTGACAAACAATAGGCACACCGAGCCATTTGTCATTTCTGGGAACTACAGGAAACCTCCTGAAACATAAGGTCCCAATTCCAGCCAAAGGCAGACTTTGAAGCTCCAGGGATAGGAGTCGCAGGCCTGCAACGTGAGCTCTTCTTCACAGTGACTTGAATGGTACTAAAAGGTTGAGTCAACAGCCTGCTGCATTGACAAAGTCCTAGCTTTGAGGCGACAGCTTACATACATGTGACCATGGTAACTAAATCAGTGCAGCCACAGATACCCTTCCACCATAGAGTTGAACTTAAATGGGGACGAAGTGCGAGACTGCGGAGCCAGGCTCTTGCCTCTCTATATAGATGGAGCTTCAGGTGATTTGATTTGCAAATATTCCCTCTTTTGCCTTTATTTCCACAAAGACAAAACGGCCAGGTCGATGCTGTTTTTACATCTCACTTATGTCCGTGATTTCTCATTTACTCTGTTCCTGCTGTTGAAACATGTAGCCTTTGGCTCCAAAAGAAGATAATTAAATATGTGGCCATAATAATTTCTGCATCATTAAATTTGCATAACTTGAGATGAAATAATGTGTTGGGCATGGTCAGGTTGACGGATCCGTCAGAGGGGGTGACTGGGAGGGAGTGGGAGCGTTGGGCTCCAGCTGGGAGGGCCCGCTACAGAGACCAGATGCTGGAGGCCTGGGGGAGTCTGGCCCCTGGGAGTAGACGCAGCTCCATCCGCGCTCACCCCCCGGGGCCCACAGATGGCCTTTCCTGTCACAGTCCTAGATGCAGGGCTGCCTCTGGAAGGCTCAGTGATGTCTTCCTCGGGTCTGGAGAGTTAATGGCCTGTCAGTTGCTTGCTCATAGGAGCTCACGCGTGTCACGAGTGAACGGTCTGAGCTCGGTTGTAAATGGGCAACTGGTTTTTGCCCTCCTCGGAGCAGTGGAGAGTCAAGAGCATGGGCCCTCGAGACAGACTGCCGGGATCTACTTGCTGGCCTTGTTCCTAGCTGCTGGGGGCTTTTTAAAAGTCCCCATTGAAGGGTGCCTGGGTGGCTCAGTGGGTTAAAGCCTCTGCCTTCCGCTCGGGTCATGATCCCAGGGTCCTGAGATCGAGCCCTGCATCGGGCTCTCTGCTCGGTGGGGAGTTGGCTTCCCCCCCCCCCCCCCCCCCCCCCCCCCCCCCCTTTTTTTCTCTGTTTGTCAAAAAAAAAAAAAAAATCCTTTTAAAAAAAAAAAAAAAAAAGTCCCTGTTCATTCTGCTTCTCTCAATCTCCACGTCTAGCAGCCGTTGTCATGGTTGTTTTCCCATGTGGGACCTTGCTGCTGTGCAATCCACTGCCCCCTCCCGGGTCCAGCCAGGCATCACCCCGCACCTCTGTTTACCTTCCGCTCTTCTCCTCCAGTGGATTCTCCACACTGAGCCAGAGATGTGGCTCCAACCTGGTCATGGAGGGCTCACCCCTGCCCCGCCCCCTTCCCCTTTTGGGATAAAAACCAAATGCTTAACATGGCCCATCCCTGGGGCCCTATCTGGTGTGGGATGTGCCTAATTTGCTACCTTTTGTCTTGCACAACTCTGGTCTCTCTTCACTTCCCATTTCCCTCACTTTCCCACCTGCTGTGGCCTCTTCCGTCCCCGGTTAGCGCGCGCTCAGCCCTCCCCTCTCATCTCAGATGGCACTTCCTCAGGGAACCTTTACCCGCACACCCGTCTAGGTCATGACTGTGTGCGCATGTGGTTCTTTGCTCCCGAACCACCTTCCTGCTTGGTGGTTCGCCAGGAGGATTCCCTCGACTCAGAACTGCCGCTGTACTCCCAGTCACTGTCCGTGACAGCACAAGGACACAGGTCAAGGTCCCCAAAGGAAAAAGGCACACAGAGTAAAGAAACTAAGCCCAAGCTTCCAGGCGTTCCCTCCCAGTGCAGTCGTACAGGCTCTTGCTTGAGTCTTTCGGCAAACGTGGGATGACATGTTCTAGTATCGCCAACGAGGGAAAGTCACCACGCTTCAGCGCCCAGGGTTTCTTCCTGAGGCACGCAGTGCCTTGGTGACTGCCCGTGGATACTCGGTGGGACTGCAGGAGGCGAAGATACAGTGTGGCTCAGAGGCTCGGGCATACAAAACCCTCCGTTCCCTGTGAGCCACAGTGTTAGCTTAAGTGACCCGGTCAGCCTGAAGCACGGGCCCTGCAGATACAGGCCTGAAGTCCCTCCGACCGGGCCATGTTCAAGGACTCAGGCTGTCTTCTCGGAGCTGGTCAGGGGCCAGTCCTTTGCGATCCGTAGCATTTGAGTAGCGGAGGCTGCTCCGGGAACACTTTCCTGCACCGTCCCCCGGGCTGGCCCTTGGCTTGGGCTCTGGGACAGCAGACAGTGATATTTGCCTGAGCATCTCTATGTAGTAAAGCATTTCCATGAGGACACACTGTAGTATCGTCGGAAATCTGCTCACCATGTGAAGGAGGCCACGCGGGGTGTGGGTCGATTAAATAACAATGCCTACTGTGAGACCATTATATTCGTGTCCGTGCTTCTGCACTGGTTTGATAAGTTGTCCCTTCTGGTCAGCTGTTCGCACTTTGTGATAACCCACCTCCCCTGTCACTACCTTCTTTTCACTCAGTCCTCACCCATCTGGAATGCAGTCAGAATTTTCTTTTCTTTTTTTTTTTTTAAAGATTTTATTTATTTATTTGACAGACAGAGATCACAAGTAGGCAGAGAGGCAGGCAGAGAGAGGGGAAGGGAAGCAGGCTCCCTGCTGAGCAGAGAGCCCGACGCGGGGCTCGATCCCAGGACCCCGGGACCATGACCCGAGCCGAAGGCAGAGGCTTAACCCACTGAGCCACCCAGGCGCCCCCAGTCAGAATTTTCTAACAGACCTTCCCCCTCTCATGCCCCTTCCATAATCTAAATTCCATCGAGCACCCAGAGTCATCTTTTTGAAACCTGAATCAAGTGACATCACCAATTTACTTAAAACTTTGCTGTAGCTACTACCCATGTCACAGTGTATTCACTGTATTTTCTTATCTATTCTTGGTGCTCTGTTTTTGGGGCTTCTCCGCAGGGAGGCTGCCTTTTCCTGGGAACAGTTCTCAGAGATAGCCAACTACTGACGGGGACTAGCCTTTCACACGAGAATTAGACAATCCAAAGACCCTCATGGGAACCACCCCCTTCTTCCAGGCTCTTCCATTGTAGGAGACAATATTCCGTGCTGATCATCCAGGTCCTGGTATCAGACAGACAGGGACACCCCCTCTCTCCTACAGCCTGCCAGTAGTATTCAAAATAGCCAATCCCAAGCTGTCTCCCGCGCCCTGCCTCGCCTTTCCTGTGTTAAATACAAAAGTTCTGGACCACTTTTTTGTCCTCCACTTTTGCCTCCTGACCCATCCTGGTCATCACATGGCCCTCCCTTGTGTGCCCTGCATGCTGAGCCTAAGGGTCTGTAAGAATAAACTTCTCCTTTCATGGTAATCCTCTCCCTCCTCAAAATCTGTGCGCAGATAATGAGTCACCGAGCTGCTATCTAAGGAACAGTGTTTCACCCAGAAAACAGCCAGGACAGGAACCATGTGTGAGAGCACTGGGTGCCTCAAGAAGGGCACAAAGGGTAGCGTGGCCAGAGCTGCGTCTGCAGGGGTTCACGTGGGACAAGGTGAATCAGAGAGAGAAATGGAGACCTTGTGTCTGCCTTGTAGGCCATCAACAGGAGCTTGGAACGTTTCCTGTATGCTCTAAAATGTACCCAGGGGAAACAAATAAAATGTACCCAGGAATTGGTTGATCTGCTGTGACTCATTAGAGTTGTCCCAGCCATGTTACTTAGTACTGCGGAACTGCTTCCATTCTGCTCTCCCACTATTTCTCATCTGCTCTGATTTTCCCATCTCCACAGCACTCCCTCCTTTCAACCTATATTGCTTAGGGTTTTCATTGTTTTTGTTTTTCAGTCATTGGTGGTTAGGATGAAAGGTGTTCTAGAGCAGGAATGTACTTTCTTGGTATGTATATGTCCCCATTGTTGATTGCAGTTCTTGTCAGTTGGCACTCAGTAAATACGGAATTGACCAAATAAATATCTGTAAATAGATTTTTAAATCATTATGAGTGACAAGAGAGAAATAGAAAAGTGATACTGGGGTGGAGGGCTACTTTAAAACTGAGAGATACAGGGAGACCTCCATGACGAGGGAATGGTTGACATGAGTCCATCACCCTGGATCACTTGTCTACAGTTTGGGTATGAACGACTCAACACTATATCCTTCACAGCACCTTGCAAAGTGCCCTCCTTAAGCTGTTCTAGGAGACATTTGTAGCGTGAATATAACGTGGAGGCTACTAAATGCTCCCATTGCTAGGACTGCTGGTTGTTGATCTCCTCACGCCCTGTCTCTGCCCCCCAAAAACTAGCATGTGATTCCATGGGGAGCTACAGTCCCTGGGTGACAGTCATTGTTTGGGATTAGGATATGTGTGTGCTTCTGGTTCCATGAGAGCAAGAGAGATTCTACAAGGAATGGAAGGAAGAGCTGACATCTCTTAAGAGGGTGATTCCCCCCAAGTGACACAGGCTGAACACAAAGCAGACTGATTACAGAATTCCCGGGTCATGATCCATTGAATGCATTCCTGGCCAGAGAGGATTTGGGAGTTGGTGAGTTTTTCCACCTACAGAGAACTAAAGATACCATTCCTGGGTTTTGAGGAGAGAGTTCCAGAATTACATTGCTTTCAGCAAAGTTCTGGGGCAAATTGCTCCACAGCCTAAACCAAAAGTATTCAAGCTCCTTGGGTTCCTATGGTGTTTGATATTTGTTTTTCCCTAGGCAAGGTACTCCCAAGTCTCTCTTCCCAGGTTTTCTGCCTCCCCCAAGCAAAATAACTGAGCCAGTGCTCTTGACCTGGGAGTGGTGACAATGGCCCACTTCTGACACCCCCATTTTGGGAGCTGAAGGATCAGTGAGGTGGGTGGAAAGTAGCTTCAAGTCTTTTCAGCTGCTCTCTCCTAGTATGGAAATACTTCCTCTCAGCTGGGGTGAAAATGATAGCGTACCACTATTCTGTAATCAATCTGCTTCATGTTCAGCCTCAGTCACTTGGGGGGAATCACCCTCTTAAGAGATGTCAGCTCCAGTCAGCTCTTCCTTCCATTCCTTGTAGAATCTCTTGTTCTCATGGAACCAGCATGGTGCCCAAGGTGGGTCTCCAACCCAGAGGTGCTGACTGGGTGGAGAAAGAGACCTCTGGGACCACACTGGCCAGGAATTTAACCTTAGCAACAACTAGCTGGGAGCAGGATGAACAACGCAGACCTTCTGCCCCTCCTGGGAAGGTAACTCTCCCACTGGAAGTTGGGAGTGAGGGACCCCTGTGCTCTCATCTGCACCACCGCACAGTAGATTTTCTCTCTCGCTGATGGGAATGTTGAAGGAGAATGAAAGTCTTTCAGTTCAAATACCAAAGACTTCCACTGTTTTTACAAAATTATAGATCATCTTGAATAAATGTTCATTTGTTGTATATCCTTAGGAACATTTCCACAGACATTAAATTTTGTTTGTTTTGTTTGCTTGTTTCATGACCTTCTTCACCAGTTTCACGAGGGAATGAGTCCACATAACTACTCATCTTGTCAAGCTAGATGTCCCTCCTTGCTCTTTTTACATTTTTTGATTTTTAAACAATTTTAGATTTAGTGTAACGTGGCAAATATAGAGTTCCCATGTAACTTCCACACACTTTCAACTCATGTTACTATTTCACAGATGTGTTGTATTCGTCAAAGCAAAGAAATTAACATTGATACAATACTGTTTACCTTACAAAAGATATGGATTTTACTAAATTTTTTCCCCACTATCGTCCTTGTGTTGCAGGATCCCATTCCAGGCCATCAAGTTGCATTTAATCATTTTATCCGTTTAGTTTTCTCTCATCTCTAACAGTTGTTCTGTTATCCTTGTTTTTCATGATCCAAACACTTTTGATGAGGATTCATCAGGTATCTTATACAATGTTCCTCAAGTTGCATTTATCTTATCTTTTCTTTTTTTTTTTTTTTTTTTTTTGTGTTTTTTTTTGGGTGTTTTGTTTGGTGTTTTTTTTTGATTAAATTTTTTCTGTTTTTTTTTTTGTTTTTTTTTTTTTTTTTTTTTTTTTTTTTTTTTTTTTTTTTGTGATGAGTGAAGTTGGGGGTTTTGGGAAAGGATATCCCAGAATAGTTTTGTTGCCGTGTGCTCGTACCTGGTGTGAACATGACACTACTAATGATGTTAGCCTCCATCAGGCGGTAAGGGTGGTGTCTGCCAGTTTCCTCTGCTGTCGAGTTACCATTTTTCTCTTTGCATACTCAGTCACCAATCTAGCCAACTCGAGGGAGTCAAGCTCCATCACCTGAAATAAAGTGTCTGCGTATCACTTGGAATTCTTTAGGAAGATTTCTTTTCTCTCCCTGTATTCATTTACATGAGAGCACTACTAATTTTTTTTTTCTTTTAAGTGAATAAATACAAGTACTTACAAGAAATATGCGTGTTGTGATTCCCATTCATACACCCGGGGAGAAAAGAAAGCGAGGCCTACTCCTTCGTGATACGTTTAGTAACTGCGACAGGGCAGCAGGGTCAAACGCACACCGTTTCCACTTCTGTAGATGTGCGTGCGCTCGAGTCGTTGGAAGCTGCATTTCATTCTCTCACCTTTGCCTGAGAGGAGTTGGGGGGGACCCCAAAGAAGTAACCGACGGTGACCTCTAAGACATCTGAGATACGGTCTTGTTGGAACCGCTAACGTGACTGTCGGTTTCTCGTCTGCACCTCCTCAGCGCCGGGCTGGCTCCGGTTTCGCCCCGGTCCGTTCCCGTCTCCACCTATTCTCGCCCTCGCCGAGACTCAAGGCAGCAGCGGCGGCCGACCACTCCCGCACTCCGCGTCCGCGCACGACCCCTCCGCCGGCGCTCAGACGCAGGGCGAGGTGCCGCGTGGGACAGACACTCCACAGCGCCGGGCTTCAGCCTGGGGTCACTGGCGGCCTCCCCAGCTGCGGGGCTCGCACGCCGCTCCTCCGGCTCCCGGGCCGGATCCGCGCATCAAGGCGCCGCAGCGCGTGGCTCTGGCCCACAGGAGGCCCCTCAGAGGGGGCCGCGTCGGAGGGGGCTTCCGGCGTCCTGGCCCCGGCGGTGCCGTCACAGCTGGAGCATCCGTCTCCCGTCCAGGGGCATCTCCGGGAGGGGAGGCGCACGTGTGACGTCACCAGCCGACCCAAAGTCCTGGTGACCACGCGTCTTGATCGCGGGCGGAGGTCCCCGCCGCCGAGCCTCGCCTTCCCCGGGCGGGACAGGGACGGCCTCGCCCCCGCCCCTAGATCCCGCTGTGAGAAGCGGGTCTGAGGCGACTCTTTCGGAGAAGACACGCTCGGAAACTGCCTCACCGCGACAGTCAGCGAAGGAAAAAAACCACATTACCCAGAAGGCTGTGCTCCGCGTGTCGCGCGGGCGCTGGGCCAATGACTGCCCAGGAAGGGGCATTTCCTGCGGTCCGCTCCGGCGGGGTGGGGCTCCCGGTCCCATGAAGAGGACGTCATCCGCCTGCGCCGGGCTGGTCTTACCCCGGCTGTGGGGTTTTGAACAGGGACTTGGAAAAGCAGGGCACCTTTCCGAGGCCGGAGCGGAGACGGTGGTGTGGACCGTAGGTCCCTCCTCGTGTCTTTGTGTGAGCCTGACACCCGTCCCTCGTCCTCCGTAACGGGGTGTCACGTGAGCGCCTGCGGGGCGCGGAGCGCGCTCTCCGCAGCCCTGGCGCGACGCTGAGGGCCTGGGGCGCGTTTCACACTAGGGAAACTGAGGCTCGGAGTGCGACAGTCAGCCGAGGTCACCCCGCTCTGGGCAGCGAAAAGGTGGCAGCCCCTCGGCCGCTGCCCCCCGGGCCTTGCTCTGTGCACAGGGTCCCATGATGGCGGCGGCGTGGACGGACCCCGTGTGGGTGAGTGGACGATGCTCTTAGCATTGCTGCCCCTCTGCTGCGGCGGCTCCTGGGCGCCTGCAGGCCAAGGATGCCCTTCGGTTTCATTTTCTCCTTGTCGTTTGTTGACAGCAAGTGGCTGGCGTGTCCCTTGATCCGTAGTGCTGCAGCTGTGGCGGATCTCGGGCGGTGCTCAGTCTAGGCACGAAGGATGAGAAGTGCTGGCTTCCAAGGGCTCCCTCGCTTACTAATCCCGCCCTCTGCCATGACCTGCAGGGGCCTACCCGTGCCCCCGCCGACCTCCTCTGGCCTTTCGGGCTGTACCAGCCTGACCATGCTAGGTTCTCCTTCACCACCAGCCTTTGTCCCTGCACTGGCCTTTGCCTGGGATACTCCCCCTGTGACGTTTCAGGGCCTCCCTCTCACATCCTCTGGCCTCTGCTCAGATGTCACTCGCTTGGAGAGAATGTTCATAGCAGTTCAGCCGAAATGGGCCCTTCCCTGCTTGCCCATCATCCGGCATTGTTGTGTAGGGAGCCTGGCAAAATTAAACAAGTGACTGTGGTTGAATTTGTCTAGGATGTGGTGGGAGCAAAGCGAGACCAGTAACAGGAGATGCGCGATAGCTGACCTCCACTCGTTCTTGCTGTGGGCTGAGAGGCATAACCTATCACCTCACTTAATCCTCGGCTCCTCTGAGTTGAGTTATGTTGTTATCTCTGTTTTGCACAAGAACACCTTGAGGCTCAGAGGTTTAGTGCTCCAACTCACTGCAGCTCTTAAGTAGCAGAAACAACCAGTGTGTTGACCACCCCAGCCTGCATTTTTATTCTTTTCTCTACAAAAAGCAGACAGGGATACCTGGAGGTGACACCTGAAGTCAACTTTGTAAGCCAAGCAGGCTTCCGTACAGGCCTTGGGCATGACGTGGGGATATGGCATTTTAGCAAGTGGAAATGTGTGGACATAAAGGGTAGATTGGTTGTTTAAGGCGTCCCCAGGGTTCTGGTGTGATTTCCATGGCTCCTCTATCCCCGTCTGCTGAGACATAACCCTGGGAGGGCCAGACTGTGGGTCATGTGCTGGATGTTCCATCATACTCTCACCCATGACAGACACTGTGACAAATCAAAGGCTCTTGTCATGGCCAAAGCCCGCATTGTCCTCAGTAACTTCTATTTTCTGGGCCTGAAGTATTTTCTCCTCGGCAATATGTGCTGTTGAGACTCAGGTGGTTGGGGTGGGGGGTTTAAGTTCCTTCAGTTGCCAAAGCCAGAGGGTGAGGGGAAGACTCATGTAGGAAAAAGAAACAGTGACTCATTGTGGATTCTCCTTGGTAGTCTCTGAGGAGCAGAAGGCAGTGGGACCCGATCCAGGCCCTGCCACTTCCCAAGCAGGTGCCACCACCTCAGGTGATGGGCCTGTGAGGTGGGTGACGATGAGCTGCGCCTCTGCCCGTGTCCGCAGAATTATGTTCAATGATGGCTGAAACGAATGTGGCTGGGAAATTTATATGAAGTTCCTCACATCTTCATTGACTCCTTTACTAATGGAGGAGTGTCAGGATTATGCCATTAGACCCTAGACCAGAGGGACCAGAGGGACCTCAGTTCAGAGCCTGCCTCTCCTCATACCACATGTGAACTGTGGATGAACTACTGAAGCCCCCTGGACCTCAGGGCCCTGACTGGCAGGAACGTGGTAATGATACTGACTTCACAGGCTGTGGCTAGTCACCCCAGTGTTTCTTTTACAAAGATTTTTTTCTTTAATTCTCATACTCTTACTGCTGGGTGAGATTTACTGTATTAATCCAGAAATTGAGGCTCAGAGAAATGACATGAGGCTCCTAAGTTCACATGCAGGCAAGTGTTGATTCTAAGACGTGGGATTCAAACCTCAGGATTATGGCTTCAGAGCTGGGGACGTTCACATTAGCAGGACAGGAAGCGCATCGGCACGAGTCAGGCGCGCAGTGAAGATCGGTGAGTCTGGGCTGCTCTTGCTGTAATTGTTATTGGTGCTGTTTTCGTTATCTTTTTTACTCTCTCCCATCCCTGTGGCGTCTTAAAGCCCTTAACCACTCTGTGCCTCACAGTCCACATGGGAAGGTCCCGACCTCACGCCGTTCTCCACTGGCTCCCACGCAGGAGGTGCTGTCCCTCATGCTGCTGTAATCAGGGCAAAACAGCATCTCTGCTTCCTTGAGTTCCGCACAGAGCTCAGCCCTCAGGGGGTGTTTGGTCACTCTGCTCCCTTTCCATCGAGAGAAATGGGCTGTGATTCCCATCAGCAGCCCCAGCAGCCCCAAGACCAACACACTGCCTCTGTTTGACTTTTCAGATCCCTGTGACCTTCGATGATGTGGCGGTGACTTTTACCCGGGAGGAGTGGAGACAGCTGGACCCGGCCCAGAGGACCCTGTACCAGGAAGTGATGCTGGAGACGTGTGGGCTCCTGGTCTCTCTGGGTAAGGCCTCCCTAACTCTGTGGTGTGGGAGACCTGTCACCTCCTTCACTCTGCTCTGTGGCTGCAGCCCTGCTGCTTGAGAAGGTCTCTATAGCCCTCCCGTCCTCTCCATTTCAGTCATTTTCTAGACTCCTCTCTTCCTGCCTGCTCTCCTGTGTCTCAGGGAGGGTTAAGCAAGAAACATAGTTTACTTTTGGTCACAGCCAAAGGAGAAGGGTGCGTTGGGAGGAAATGGGGTTGTCCCACAAAGCCTAAAGGCAGGGATTCCATCTGGGCCCCTTGAGGGACTGATACAGGAACTTAGAGAAACACAATTAATCCCTGCTTTGGGGGCTTTTGCCCCTGGCTTCTCTCTGTGGGTCTGCTTGTGCTTTTGTTTTTTTTACAGTGACTTTTTTCTGCCACGGCTGTTTCGCAGCAGGAAGTGGCTGCCCAGTCCTTGCCATGTGAGGCCCCTTGTTCCTGTCTCTACTCCTTTTTATATGCCGATACTGTTTCTTTTCACTCCGTTAATTCTCCCAACATGCCATCCTTGGCAAACAAGGAAAATAGGGCCACTGCAGCAAGTCCCTCGTAAAGCTTAATCTCTTCACTTTAAAAGACACATCTTCATTGTGAAAAGCTCTCCTCTGCATATTTTGGTGGTTTCTTTTGTGAAATGTTGGCCGGAATAGTTGATATTTTATATTTATGCATGTGTCTCTCTTTGACTAAATTACTGTGTGCAAATTTTTTGTTCTTGGTGGTTCATGAAATGGCATCTAGCATCACGAAGTCTGCCTCTCCCCCTGACCCCCCTTTCTTGAGGATTGACTCCTCCTGCTCACATCCCCCTCCCCTTCTCACTGCTTTAGCCTTCTTGGACTCAGGTTGCCTGCCCCACAGGAGTGTTTACTGTTTCCTTTTTACTCTAGTGCGTAGGAGACCAGGGTCTTTTGTTTCTCCATATACACTTGAGAATCAGTTTGTTAATATCCACAAAATGACTTGCTGGGATTTTGACTGGTGTCATTAACTCAAGATCAAATTTGGAGGAACTGACATCTTGACAATGTTGAGTCTTCCTATCCATGAAGACTTTGATTTTGTTAAGTGGAGTTTTGTAGCTTTCCTCATACAGATTCTATATGTATTTTGTTAGATTTATAACTAAGTATTTCATTTGGGGAGTACTAATGTAAATGGTATTTAATTTAATTTAATTTATATTTTTAAGATTTTATTTATCTGACACAGAGAGAGAAACAGTGAGAGAAGGAGGACATGCAGGGGGAGTGGAAGGAGAAGAAGCAGGCTTCCCACTGAGTAGGAAGAGGGAGAAGCAGGCTCCCGGCTGAGCATTGAGCTCCATGCGGGGCTCAATCCCAGGACCCTGGGATCATGACCTGAGCTGAAGGCAGATGCTTAACCATTTGAGCCATCCAGGCACCCTCTCTGTTCTATTTCTGATATTAGTAATTTGTGTCTTTTCTTATTTTTTCTTTGTTAGCCTGGCTAGAAGGTTATCAATTTTATTGATCTTTTTAGAGAGCCAAATTTTGGTTTTGTTGATTTTTTCTATTTTCTGTTTTCAATTTTATTGATTCCTGCTCTAATTCTTATTTCTTTTGTAGTGTTTATTTTGCATTTAATTTACTCTTCTAGTTGCCTAAGGTGGAAATTTATATAACTAACTTCAGATCTTTCTTTTAAAAAAAATATGTATCCTATTATAAATTTCCTGCGAAGCATTGCTTTGCTCCATCCCACAAATTTCGCTAGGTTTTATTTTTGGTTTTTTAGTTAGTTTGTTTAAAGATTATTTATTTATTCATTTTTAGTAACCTGTACACCCAGCGTGAGACTCAAACTGATGACCCCAGGATTAAGAGTCACATGCTCTTCCAACTGAGCTAGACAGGTGCCCCATATTTTTGTTTTCATGTAGTTCAAAATATTTTTTACTTTCTTGAGATTGCTTCTTAGACCTGTATGTTATTTAAAAGTGTGTTGTTCAAGCTTTACCTATTTGGTGATTTTCCAATTATATTTCTGTTATTAATTTCTAGTTAATTACTCTATGGTCTGAGGGCAGACATTTTATGGTTTCTATTCTTTTTTTTTCCTTTCTCTCAATCACTAATGTTTAATTTCAAATCATGGGTTCGCTCATTTCTATTTAAGTTTTGTTTTTTGCCTCCTGATTTTTCCCCCGTTTTTTTAATGATTTCTGTTCTTTTTAAAATGTATCAAAGTGTGTTTTTATGGCCCAGAATATAATCTGTCATGGGAATGTTCCATGTGAGTTTGAGAAGAATGTGTATCTGTTTTTTTGTTTTTTGTTTTTTGTTTTTTTTTTAAATTTTTTTTTTTTTAAAGATTTTATTTATTTATTTGACAGAGAGAGATCACAAGTAGACGGAGAGGCAGGCAGAGAGAGAGAGAGAGGAGGAAGCAGGCTTCTTGCTGAGCAGAGAGCCCGATGTGGGACTTGATCCCAGGACCCTGAGATCATGACCTGAGCCGAAGGCAGCGGCTTAACCCACTGAGCCACCCAGGCGCCCTGTTTTTGGATGTAGTCTGCAGATGTCAGTTATAGCCAGTTAATTGATGGTGTTGTTGAGTTCCCCTATGTCATTACTAGCTTTCTGCCTTTCGGATCTGTACATTGCTCCTAGAGGAATAGTGTGATCTCCAACTTTGATGGTGGATTCATCTATTTCTTCTTATCATTCTATCAATTTTTGCCTCGTGTAGTTTGACACTGTGTTGCCAGACACATATGGATTAAGGATTTTTCTGTCTTCTTTGCAAATTAACCTATTTATCATTATGTAATGCCTTCTTTATCCCTGGTAACTTTCCTTGCTTTGAAGTCTTTTCTGTCTGAAATTAACATAGATATGCTTGCTTTCTTTTGACTAGTATTAGCATATTTTATTAACATATTAGTGTATTTTTTTTTTAATTTTTTTTTTAGATTTTATTTATTTATATGACAGACAGAGATCACAAGTAGGCAGAGAGGCAGGCAGAGAGAGAGAGGGGAGGAAGCA
The DNA here is from genome assembly GCF_002288905.1 of Enhydra lutris kenyoni. Taxonomy (NCBI): domain Eukaryota; kingdom Metazoa; phylum Chordata; class Mammalia; order Carnivora; family Mustelidae; genus Enhydra; species Enhydra lutris. Next base: position 436,609 of record NW_019154198.1, read on the forward strand.
GGCTCCCTGCAGAGCAGAGAGCCCGATGCGGGGCTCGATCCCAGAACGCCGAGATCATGACCTGAGCCGAAGGCAGAGGCTTTAACCCACTGAGCCACCCAGGCGCCCCTAGTGTATTTTTTTTTAAAGATTTTATTTATTATTTATTTGACAGGCAGAGATCACAAGTAGGCAGAGAGGCAGGCAGAGAGAGAGAGGAGGAAGCAGGTTCCCCGCTGAGCAGAGAGCCCGATGCAGGGCTTGATCCCAGAACCCTGGGATCATGACCTGAGCTGAAGGCAGAGGCTTTAACCCACTGAGCCACCCAGGCACCCCTTAGTGTATTTTTCTACATTCATTTATTTTCAACACGTTTGTGTCTTTATATTTACAGTGGGTTTCTTATAGACAATCTATAGCTGGGTTTTGTTTTGTTTTTGTCTTTGTTTTTAAGATTTATTCATTTATTGGAGTGGCTGGGTGGCTCCGTTGTTAAGCGTCTGTCTTCAGCTCAGATCATGATCCCAGGGTCCTGAGATCAAACCCCTCATTGGGCTCCCTGCTCTTTGGGAAGTCTCCTTCTCCCACTCCCACTCCCCTTGTTTCTGTTTCCTCTCTGTGGTCTCTTTCTCTGTCAAATAAATAAAATCTTTTAAAAAAAAGAGAAAGATTTATTCATTTATTTTAGAGAGAGGGAAAGCACAGTGGGAAGGGCAAAGGGAGAGGGAGAGAGAACTTCAAGCAGAGTCTGCACTGAGCGCGTGGAACCTGACACGGGGCTCAGTCTCACGACCCTGAGCTGAAACCAACAGTCAGACACTTAACTGTGCCACCCGGGCACTCCTGGGTCTTGTTTTTTGATCCACTCTGACAATCTGTGTCTTATAATGGAGCATTTAGAAAAACATTGATGTTCTAAGTGATGTTGATGTAATGCGATTAATATTTACCATGTTTGTCACTGTTTCCTATTTATTGTCCTTGTTCCTGTTTTTGTCTTCCAGTCTTCCTGTCTGGAATAAACCCTTCTCTTTACTCAGAGTACCCAGCCCCTCTGCCTACCTCAGACTGTCGATAATCAGGGATGCCATTTGTGAAACGGTGGAAACCAGGGTTTTTTAACCTACCAGGTGGGGTACCATCACTTGGGGAGTGTTTACAATCAGATGGCTAGGCTTCATCCAGAGGTTTTGTGTAAATTAGTCCACGGTGGCATTCAGGCTCACCAGGTATAGCTGAGGCACAGGGAAGCCAAGGCCCCTGACTGGGTTAATTAGGAAGCGCCTTCAGGAGATAGGTCCGAACAGTGCTGGGATTCTACAGGCTGGAGATCAAAGGGATTTGGTGCTGTCGCTGGAGCCAACACTGATGTCTGCAGTTTTTGGGGCCCCATAATGATGTTTTATGCGTTAGTTTCCAGGTCATACTTTGTTTGGATGGATGCGAGCAGCTTCATTCTGAGGCCTTCTCCAAATTCTGAAGTCCCCGTCTAGATTGAGGGTTTCTTTCCTCTCACCACAATTTCCACAACCTTTTTCTGTCTCTTTGAACAGGCTGCCCTTTGCCCAAACCAGAGCTGATCTGCGCCTTGGATCACAGCCCAGAGTTACGGACATTGAAGAGAGGCCTCTCCCCTAACTCCTGCCCAGGTGGGTGCCAGCAGCGGGCCCGGTCAGGGTCACAGCAGCTTGCAGACGGCACAGTGATTACTGCCTCTGGAATCTGTGGAAGTTTTATTATTGTGGCCTCTCTAGAGGCTTAGGATCCATGAGCCTTTTAACCTGTGGTCCTTCTGCCCATCCCGTCCAGCCCTATCACAATCCCCAGCGCTCCTGTGGAGGTGTGGGGCCTGCTAGATTATAAGTTCGGGCTCTCAGCCCTAGCTGCTTGGGACCCACGGCAGCCTTGTGGTCCTGGAGAGGGTGCATGATCTCACTGTGCCTTTATACATAAGCTCAGCCAGTGTAAATAGAGCCGCTCTAACAGGCATATTCCAGAATCTTGGTGGCTCAGCACATGAAAGTCCTTTTCTCACCCAGCGACTGTGGAGTCAGCGTGGAGCTGTGTGCCACGCAGTCATTCAGGGATTCTGGTACCTCCTGCCATCACGAGACTTGCACGTTCTGGCATCTTCCAGCTGGCAGAGGGGAAACGGGAGAAGAAAGGAAGGTGTCATACCTACGTCCAGTCACACTGTTTCTCCTCACATTCCACCAACAAGACATCTGGCCCCGCTTAAGCACCTGGGGCTGGAAAATGAGGCTGAGCTGTGTGTCCAAGGAGAGAACAGATGGTTCGGTGGGTGTAGTCTGCTGCACTCGGTCTCTTCCTGAGGCAGTGGGTTGTCTGAGGACGCACCAGATTGTGCGTGAAACTGGCTCACGCTGGCCCTGACCCACAGTGAGCGAATGGCTCAGGAAAAGTGAGCTGTTGGTGTTATTCACATCATAATATTAACCTCACGAGTAACGATAGTACCTCAGACTTCCTTCTGCATCACCAGGAAGCAAGCTCTACCCTGCATTCCACCCTTTTTCGCCTTCTCCATCCACCCATCCTCCCGGTGCCAGTCAGACAGTCAGACACTCCCTCGCTCCAAGTCCTCGCACCCCTCCTGTCTGCTTAACCTTCCAGCTAATGTTTGGCTTCCATTCTGCAGACCTGGGCTGCTGAGGCCCCGGGGATGTCTGGTGTGGTGACTGGCGCCTCCGCAGAGCCCGGCACTCTTGCCTCTGGTGGCCCCTTGGGCTTTCATCCCGAGTATGTGTCTGTTCGGCCTCTTGGAAGGTGTTCCTAGTCTTCACCCTCATCACCAGTCTCACATCTGTGAGTGTGGAAAAGACAGTTCGTGCCCAACATGCCTAAGAGGGAGCTCGGGATTCTGCTGCTCCTCCCGCCTCCCATGCATGTCAGAAGGCCGGCTGCGACTTCAGATAACTCCTCAGCACCTCACCGCCACCAGCCCCTACCAGCCTCCCACGAATGACTCCCCTCCCCGTCTCCTCCCCGAGACCCATCCCGACACTCCTATGTCCAGGTTTTCAACTTTTGCCTGGGTGAGAGCTGGTCTCCCCTCATCTCTTGTGTGCCTCTCATCCGCCCCGTCTTCCCCACTGGTTCCCCCAGCCACGGATGGCTTGTTCCAGACCTTCACCACACCCCTCAGCCACTGATGTCTTCGCATATTTTCATATTGAAAATAGTCTGTGTTCTTGCGTTGCTTGATCGCCAACCGTTACACATTGATCTGAATCTCTCCTGTGTGTGACTTCCCTTCCCAGAGGAGGCCTTGCCCCCGACCACGGCAAAGGACCACACTAGAGGCCAGATCACACCTTGTCAGGGAATTGGCTTCTTCGCTGCTTTTCTGCCTCTTCTGTAACTTTACCCGTTCTCTGCTCAGCAGAAAAATACGCTTGGTTGTGTCACAGAAGAGGAAAGTAAATGAAAAAGGCCTATAACTCTCCAGTGTCTTCACACTGGTATCAACTCTGTTTCCCTGTATAACCCATCTTCTTGGAAGTTGTCTCACTCTTTTTTTTTTTTTTTTTAGATTTTATTTTTTATTTATTTATTTTTAGATTTTATTTATTTATTTTTCAGAAAGAGAGAGAGAGAACAAGTGGGGAGATTGGCAGGCAGAGGGAGAAGCAGGCTCCTCTCTGAATGAGAAACCCAATGTGGGACTCGATCCCAGGACCTTGGGATCATGACCTGAGCCAAAGGCAGGCGTTCAACTGACTGAGGCACCCAGGTGTCCCAATATTATATTTATTTATTTGAGAGAGAGAGAAAGAGCACGAGCAGGGGGAAAGGGAGGAGCAGATTCCCCACTGAACAAGGATCCTGACATAGAGCCCGATCCTGGGACTCCAGGATCGTGACCTGAGCCAAAGGCAGACGCTTAACAACTGAGCCACCCAGGCGCCCCAAGTTGCCTCATTCTTGCAAGAGATTTCTACACTTGTGGTCTCTTGTACAAAAATCTTAAGAGGTCCGCTTGATGAATCATTGTGTGTATAAACTCACATAACCACCACCTGTGTTAATATTTAGTGTCTACCGTGGTCTGTGGCTTTGCTTTCTGTGGTTTCAGTTACCTGCGGTCAGTTATGGTCCAGAAGCAGAGGATTGTTCTTCTGATGTGTCATTAGAAGGTCACCAGTAGCCTAATACTATGTCACATGCCTGTGTCATTCACCTCACTTCATCTCATCGTATAGACATTTTATCATCTCACAGCATCACAAGAAGGGACAGTGCCGTATAATAAAATATTTTGAGTGAGAGACCATGTTCATGTAACTTTTATTACAGTATTTGTTTTGATTGTCCTATTTTGTTATTACTTACTTTTTGTTAATCTCTTATGTGCCAAATTTATAAATTAAACTTTATTATAAGTGTGTATTTATACATTATATATATATGTGTATATATATATAGATATATACACATATATATATATATAAAATAGTATATATAAGGTTGGTACTACCCACAAATTCAGGGACCCACTGGGGTCTTGAAACAAATCCCCCACAGATAAGGGAACTACTATACAACATTTCCAGCACCTCGTCAGGGTCTCATGCCTTCAGTAGCCCCTTCTGCTAGGTAATCCCTTTTGAGACCATCAGCATGAATTTGTGTTGACTTGGAGCCCCACTGCATGGTGTCTGTGTGTCCCTCTCCTCTTGACCTTCGTTACGTCTATGAGAGTCTTTTCCTATGGTCGCGTATAGTTGGAGTTTGTTCACTCTCGGTCTAGTATGACGTCTCATTGTGTGAAAAACTGCCAGTCGTTCATCCATTCCCCTCTTGGTGGGCATTCCTCTTGTTTTCAACTTAGTGCTACTGAGAATATTCTTGTTATGTGTCTTGGTGTAGATAAGCACTAATTTCTGTTAGGAACAGATTCCGGTATGTTTCTAGTTCAGGTTGGCTTTATTGGAAAATGCCAGGCAGTGCTGGAGAGGCCGAACCCTTTCACATTCACACCATTCACCTGTGAAAGTGGTGACATCATTCTCTTTGTGCTTTGAGGTCCTGTGAGGGGGTTCCTCTGTACCACAGCACTGAAAATGTTCTTTATACAGTCACTGCTTTGCTCCTAATTTTCAAATACAGCAGCCAGCCATAGTAATGATGGGTAATGGCCCACAATTTCCCGAACAGTCCCCCAGGGGCTAGCAGTGTGCTGACCATTTTACAGGCATTTTCTCATTTAACCTTCAGGACAGTCTGTGAGGCAGAAACTGAAAGACGCTCAGTTTTTCAGATGAGGGATTTGAGATGGGAACAGCTAAGTAATTTGTCCAATATCAGCTCACTTGGTACAGGTAGGATTTGCACCAAGCGTTCAGCCAATGCTCTGAATCTCTGTGCTTGTGAATTCATAATTCAGCAGGCTTCTAGATTGTGTCCTGAGCATCTGATCCTCCTACGGTCTCCGCCCCTAATCTCCCAAGACCTCCCTTCTCTTCTTCTGGTGACTTTAATGTTGGCTCGGCAGGCATCTCATGGACCACTGTTTCTACTCTTCAGTACTCTTCCGGGTCAGTCCACGCATTCTGACCCTGCCAGTTTATATGCTCGCTCATTAGGTCCCAGATGCATGTTATTTGACTAACCCATAATAAAAATTTAGAGCTGACATGTAGCCATGTTTTGCGCAGCATCTGGTATCCTACTGAACGTGGTTCATGTATGAACGTGGCAAATGCAGGATTTCACTTCATCCTCACAGAGTCCTACAGCACAGTCTTTATTTCTGGCTTTACTTTTTAGGAGACAAAGGGAGAGCTTACGAAATGTGAGTGCCTTGCCCGGTCTACGGAGCTCATACTGAGTTGGGCCTTGGGTTTCTATGGTTGGAGACCATGATCTTAACCATAACATTGCTGTGACCTCTAATCCTTCCTTTGTGGACCTCAGGTACAAATTTTGATCTGTACCAAGCCAGACCTTGGCTGATGACACATTGTCATCACTGATCCACAAATGACCGTGATTAATTAATGTATTATCTAAGTTGTCTGCTCATTCATTTCTTTTTGAAAATAATACAGTTAACATCACAGACAAGAATGAGGACAGTGCTCATGCCAACAGTCGGGTCAGCCTGGACTGCTGTAACGAGAATGCCACAGACTGGAGGATGAAACAACGTTTATTTCCCACGCTTCTGGAGGCCAGAAGTGTCTGGTGAGGGCCCTCTTCCTGGTTTGCAGAGAAGAGTCTCCTCTTCCCTTCTCACGTGGCGCTGAGAAGACGCAAAAGCTCTTGTGTTTCTGCTTGTTAGGATACCAGTCCCGTGTCAGGGGCTGCACTCTTACCAGCCCCATCCTCTGGTACCCTGCAGGTTCCCTGAGTCTTGGAAGACTCAGCCTTTGTTCATTCCATCAGCTAAGGCTGAAATGGCTTTCCTGTTTTCTCTAAATGGCGATTTCTCACATTCCTCGTCTGGAAACCCTCACCGGCCTCTTCCCAGCTGCCGTGGAGGCTGCGTTGGGTGCCCCTTTGCTGGCCTCTTGGAGCATCTGGAGCATTCTTGCTTTGAGCAAACCCAGCACACACTGTGTCATTACTCTGTGTTCTTGTCCCTAGTTGCCAGACACTCTGTCCCCCATCTCTTCTCTCCCTCTGGGTTTCTGCTCAAAGGTTTCAAGAATTCAAGGTCTGAAAAGAAATTGCAAACTGGATTTTAGAGATTTGAAAACATGGCAGGCACAGAGCTATTGTTTTCATCTTTATTCCCACTGAAATGGCGATTTTGTTTTTCTGTGTTGCCATCTCTAATAAGCCCATCTGTATATTGTATTCCCTTCAGGTGACACCACAAAACCTGAGACCCCAGCGCTTTCCCTTTCTCACCTTGCCTTGTCTGAGGAAGTCTCACCACAGGAACAACAGGCTCAGCAGGCTCTGAGGGGCTCCCAGTTGGGGCAAGGCAAGAGTCAGGATTGGCCATCGGAAATGCTGGAAGGCCAGTTGAAACCAGGGATAGACCCCCAAACGGAGAAGCTCCCTGGGAACATGAAGCCTAAACATGATGGTTTAGGGACAGATGATGGTCTACACTCAAGGACTGTACAGCAGCCGATCCCTGCAGGACATGTTCTCCACGGTTATGACTCACAGGGACTACTGAAAGATCCCTTGATTCACGAAGGGAAACGTTCCTATCAGTGTGAGGAACGACAGAAAGTGTTTACCAAGAATTGCTTTCTTGTGCGATGTGAGCAGATTTCCACTGGAGCAAAGCCCTATGAATGCATCGAGTGTGGGAAGACTTTTAGCAAGAGCACACACCTCTTGCAGCACCGCATGATCCACACGGGGGAGCGACCCTACGAGTGCGGAGTGCGGGAAGGCCTTCAACCGCAGGTCACACCTCACGAGGCACCAGCGGATTCACACTGGAGAGAAGCCTTATAAGTGCTGTGAATGTGGGAAGGCCTTCACCCACCGCTCCAATCTAGTCTTGCATAACAGGAGCCACACTGGAGAAAAGCCCTTTGTGTGCAAAGAATGTGGGAAAGCCTTCCGTGATAAGACAGGTTTCCTTCGGCACTACATCATCCACACGGGAGAGAAGCCCTTTGAGTGCATGGAGTGCGGGAAGGCCTTCAACCGCAGGTCACACCTCACATGGCACCAGCAGATTCACACCGGAGTGAGACCCTTTGAATGCAATGAATGTGGGAAAGCCTTTTGCGACAGCACGGACCTCATTCAGCACTACGTCATCCACACGGGAGAGAAGCCATACAAGTGCCTCGAGTGTGGGAAGGCCTTCTACCGCCGGTCACACCTCAAGCAGCATCAGCGGAGTCACACTGGGGAGAAGCCCTATGTGTGCGGTGAGTGTGGAAAGGCCTTCACCCACTGCTCTACTTTCATCTTGCACAAAAGGGCCCACACTGGAGAAAAACCCTACGAGTGCAAGGAATGTGGGAAAGCCTTTAGCAATCGATCAGACCTCATCCGACACTTCAGCATCCACACTGAGGAGAAACCCTACGAGTGCACGGAGTGCGGGAAGGCCTTCAACCGCCGGTCATACCTCACGAGACACCAGCGGATTCACAGTGGAGAGAAGCCCTATGAATGCGTGGAGTGCGGTAAAGCCTTTTGCCAGAGGGCAAACCTTATTCGACATGCTATCATCCACACTGGGGAGAAGCCCTATGAGTGCAACGAGTGTGGAAAGGCCTTTACGTACTGCTACACTTTTATCTTGCATAAAAGGGCTCACATTGGAGAAAAACCCTTTGAGTGTAAAGAATGTGGGAGAGCCTTCAGCACTAAGAAAGACCTCATTCGACACATCAGCATCCATGCTGGAGAGAAGCCCTACGAGTGCACGGAGTGCGGGAAGGCCTTCAACCGCCGGTCAGGGCTCACGAGGCACCAGCGGATTCACAGTGGAGAGAAGCCCTATGAATGCATGGAGTGTGGGAAATCCTTCTGCTGGAGCACCAGTCTCATCCGACACTCCGTTATCCACACCGGAGAGAAGCCCTATGAGTGCAGTGAGTGTGGGAAAGCCTTCAGTCGCAACTCGTCCCTCACTCAGCATCAGAGGATTCATACTGGGAGAAACCCTGTCCGTGTAACCGAAGTGGGAAGACCCTTCATGAGCGGGCAGACCTGGTCTACCACCAAGAACTCCTGTTGGGGAAAGACTTCTTGAATGTAACCACTGAGGAAACTTCTTACTCAGAATCTGATCATTCATACCAAAGAGAACCCCCTCAGTTTCCTTCCCGATGAGAAACCCTCTGTTGCAGGACATCATTTGTCATCTGAGGAGTCAGACGGGAAACTTACCCCATCTGGAGCCTTACCCTGCATCTGAGAATTCATCCATGAGTGTGATCCAATCATTCTCATGCACTTAGCGTAACCATCAGCCACATCTTTCTCCTCAGTTTACACTGAAAAATTATCTCAGGGATATTTAAACAAAGGAGGAAAAGACATAAAAGAGAAAGAAATACAAGCTTGGCTTCTTTCAGACTTCTGTTACAAGCCGATGGCAGTTTGTTTTTCCTTATCTCATTTGGGAAAGGGGAGGATGTTGTTTCAGAGTTCACAGAGCCTTGTCCCCTCTTTCTTATGTGTGTTTCCACTGCTGTCCATTTCAGGACAGTTGGACATTTAAGGTGTGTCTAAAAACATTTATTGAAAGCCTTTGTTCTGCAGCTTTGTCTCTACCCTTGAGTAGCATAAGTCTTTTTTTTTTTTTTAAGATTTTATTTATTTATTTGACAGAGAGAGAGAGATCACAAGTAGGCAGAGAGGCAGGCAGAGAGAGGAGGAAGCAGGCTCAGTGCTGAGCAGAGAGCCCGACGCGGGGCTCGATCCCAGGACCCTGAGATCATGACCTAAGCTGAAGGCAGAGGCTTAACCCACTGAGCCACCCAGGCGCCCCGAGTAGCATAAGTCTTAATGAGAAATATAAAGGCTTGAGTTATGAAATGTTACATTGTAGGAGATTAAAATGACATATGAATGGGCCCACTGTACCACACTCTTAAGACTTTGATTTAAAAAAACACACAAAAAATTTTTTTCATGTGTATTTAACAACCCACTACTTGTACTTGCTCTTGATCTACTTGTTTATTGTTTTTTTTTTTTTTTTTTTTGTTTATTGTTTTTTGTTTGTGTGATGAAGATGGCAGTGTAGCTATGTGACCCTCCCTGGTGAACCTGAATTCTTCCCTCTGCGGTTCCTAAGCTTCTCCAATCCTCCTCAGAGAGACTCTTCCCAAGTCCACATCAGTTGTTTTCTAGGGATTGAATTAGAGCTAAAACAAAATAAAACACGTAGCTAAATTAGCTTAAAAAAAACAAACAAACTCAGAAAAGCACAGAGAAGGAATCTCATTTTTACTCTTAAAAAAGATTGTGTGAAGATTTGCTATTGAGGAAATTGACTAGAATTTTAACAGACAAAATTAGTATGTGCACATGCAGTTATCTGTAGAGTTTCACAGTTGTTACTATGGCCTTAGTCCTGGTATACTAAGTTAGGACTAGTACCTTTTATCAGGGTCTTTTGGAATTCCTTTGGTATTTTTTGTTGTTTTTTTGTTGTTTGTTTATTTTTTTGAGCTACATATGATACTATTATCTCTCATTAAGAAATATGCTGTGAATGGGGCGCCTGAGTGGCTCAGTTGGTTACATGGCTGCCTTCGGCTCAGGTCATGATCTCGGGGTCGCGGGATTGAGCCCAGCATCAGGCTCCTTGCTCAGCGGGGAGCCTGCTTCTCCCTCTCCCTCTGCCTGCTGCTCTGCCTACTTCTGTTCTGTCTCCCTCTTTCTAACAAATAAATAAAATCTTTTAAAAAAAAGAAATATGCTCTGGAGAAAGATGTAAAAATGACCATGCATTCACACTGAACGCTCCTCAGGGCCCTTTCAGTCACCACGTGTGTACTTTCGTATTGTCATCATAGGCCAAGCCATTTTTGTTACATTGATTCATGGCATTATTATGAAGGAGCCTCTTAATCCTTTTTATGTCATGTGTAAGAAGTCTTAAGCAAGCTCTCTGTCCTGAATTTTTCTCTCAGAAGTTTTATAGTTTTACCTTTTACATTTAAATCTCTCATGCATGTTGAGTTCATTTTTGTATTATCATGTGAGGTTTAGGTTGAGTTTCTTTCTTGTATTTGCGCCTAAGGATGTTCAGTTGGCCAGCACCATTAGCTGAAAAGTAGACTACAATATTATGTCTCCATTGAACATTTACTCCTTAGTCAGAAGTCAGTTGGGCATGTTTATGTTGATCTGTTTCCGAGTTCTCTATATTATCCCATTGATGTGCATGTCTAACCCTCTGCCAATACTGCAATGTCTTACTGTAGCTTTCAGTAAATCTTAAAATTGGGTAAAGTGATGACTTCCCCTATATTTTAAAAATTGATTTAGCTTTCCGTATTAATTTTTCCTTTGGCTTTCTATATACATGTTATCGTGATTTTCTTTATTTATAAAACGTCTTGATGGAGTTTTGACAGACATCACATTAGTCTATGGACCGTCTTGGTGAGATTTGGCATCTTTATTATGTTGACTCTTTCAGTCCATTAACATGATATGTCTCTTCATTTATTTAGATCTTTTTGTATTTCGTTAGTGTTTTATAATTTTCCACTGATCATTTTTGTTAGATTTTTATCTAAGTACTTTTTGGGGGCATCCTTATGTATCATACTGAGTTTTAATGTCAGTTTGCACATTAACATTACTGTTACAGAGAAATAGTGGTTAGGTTTTTTTTGTTTTTTGTTTTTTTAAAATATTTTAGGGACGCCTGGGTGGCTCAGTTGGTTAAGCGGCTGCCTTCGGCTCAGGTCATGATCCTAGCGTCCTGGGATCGAGTCCCACATCGGGCTCCTTGCTCATCAGGGAGCCTGCTTCTCCCTCTGCCTCTGCCTGCCCTTCTGTCTGCCTGTGCTTGCTCTCTCTCCCTCTCTCTCTCTCTCTGACAAATAAATAAATAAAATCTTTAAAAAAAAAAATTTTATTTATTTATTCGACAGAGAGATCACAAATAGGCAGAGAGGCAGGCAGAGAGAGAGGAAGAAGCAGGGAGCCCAATGCGGGGCTCGATCCCAGGACCCCTGGGATCATGACCTGAGCCGAAGGCAGAGGCTTTAACCCACTGAGCCACCCAGGCGCCCCTCTACTCTTTATTAATCTTAGATTTATATCAATTTTATTGACTATTTCAAAGAACTAGCTTTTTATATTATTGATTTTCTCTATTTCTATTCTCAATTTGTTCTCTGGTCTTCGTTATTTCTTTTGCGCTCAGGTTTTATTTAGCAGTATGTAGTTTCTTGAGATCATAGATTAGCTAATTAACCTGGGTTTTTTCTTTTTCTTTTCTAATGTAAGAAGCATTTGGTTCATGAATTTCCCTCTCTGCAGTGTTGAAGTTCCATCCCACAAACTTTCATTTGATTTGAATTCATTTTCATTCAGTTTAAATATTTCTTAATTCCATTTGAGACTCCCTCTCTGACCCACGAATTATTTAGAAAGGTGCTCCTTGATTTCTAAGTTTTTGGAATATTTTGTTATTTTTCTGTTATTTTAGTTTCACGAGTGGTCTGAGTACATGCTCTGTGTGGTTTTAAAATGTTTATATTTGTTGAGGTTTGTTTCATGATCCACAAACAGGTGAGCCGTAAGCAACGTTCTTGAGTGTTTCATGGGTACTTGAAGAAAATATATATTCTGCTGTTGCTGGATGGAGTGTTCTATAAATTTCAGAGTCTGCTGGTTATTGGTGTTATTCAGATTTTCTGTATCTTTACTAATTTTGTTCCTAGTGTTTCTATCAATCACTGAACAAGGAGTGTCAAGATCCTCAACTAGAATTGTGGAATTGTCTATTTCTTTCTGTTCTGCTTACCTTTTGCTTTGTGTGTTTGAATGTTTTCTTGTTTGCTGCACATACACTTACGATGCTGTATCTTTTTGGTGTATTGACCCTTTATCATGTAACTAATATCCCTTTTTGTCCCTGTTAATTTTCATGGCTCTGAAGTATACTTTATCTGATATCGATAAAGTCACTGTTGGATTTTTATTGCTATTTATATGGTTCATCTTCGTCCATCCCTTTTATTTTAACCTATCTATATTGTTATATTTGAGGTAATTTTTTTGTAGTTAGCATATAGAAGCTTTTCCCCCCTACCATTTGACAGTGTGTCTTTTAATTGGTGTATTAGACCATTTATATTTGAAGTAGTTATTGACATGTTTGGAGTAAATAATGTCATTTTTCTTCTTTGATTTTTCGTTTTTCTTCTTTCTTTTTTTTTAAAGACTTTATTTATTTATTTGACAGAGATCACAAGTAGACAGAGAGGCAGGCGCGGTGGGGTGGGCAGGCTCCCCGCCGATCAGAGAGCCCGATGCGGGGCTCGATCCCAGGACCCTGAGATCATGACCTGAGCCGAAGGCAGAGGCTTAACCCACTGAGCCACCCAGGCGCCCCTAATTTTTCCTCTTTCTTGTTCCTGTTTTTCTGTTTTGGTTTTTGTAAGGGTGGGGAAGGGGGTTTCCTTGCCTTCTTTTTGGACCTTGGACATTTTTTAGAAATCAGTTTTGATTCATGTATAGGGTTTTGGGGGTGTATTTTTTTCCTTTCTTTATCTTTTTAAGTGGCTACTCTAGGTATTAAAATGTATATGTGCAATTTATCACAGTCTCCTGTTGACAGTATTTTAGCAACTTAAGTGCGTTGTAGAAACCTTACTTCTGTTAGCTCCCTTTACATTCACTATTCTTTTTGTACAGTTGTCTTGGATGTTTACTCTTCATATGTTGAAGACCATGTCAAATGATGTTATTACCTTCTTCAGTCGTCAAACATTTTTAGAAGTATATGAGAAGAAGGGTAGTCAATTTACTTCTGTTTCTTAACCCTTTTCATTGAAATTTCAAGCCTCTTTTGCTCTTATTTCCTTTCTGTTGGAGAACTTCCTGTAGCCATTCTTTCAGGGTAGATCTGGTGACAGATGTTGTTTGTTTTCTTTCATCTGACAATGGATTTATTTCCTTATCTTTGAAGGAAAATTTTTAAAAGATTTTATTTATTTATTTGACAGAGATCACAAGTAGGCAGAGAGGCAGGCAGAGAGGGGGGGGGCAGCTGAGCAGAGAGCCCGATGCGGGGCTCTATCCCAGGACCCTGAGATCATGACCTGAGCCAAAGGCAGAGGCTTAACCCACTGAGCCACCCAGGTGCCCCTGAAGGAAATTTTGATGTGATATAGGGTTCGTGGTTGGCAGTTCTCTCCTAGTACTTGCAAAATGTTACGTTACTTCCTTCAGGCCTCTGTGGTTTCGGGTGAGAAACCTGCCATTTAAACCATTGTTCCCCTACAGATAATATGTCCTTTTCCCTCTAGCTGCTTTTAAAATGTTTATCTTTAGTTTTCAGAAATATGATTATTCTGTGTCCTGGTGTAGAATTTTTTTATTTATCCCGCTTGGGATGTGTTTAGGTTTTTGAAACTGTAGGCATATCCCTTTAGTCAGTCAATTTGGGGATATTTTCAACCTTTATTTCTTCCAGTATTTTCTGTGGGGAGCCTGCTTCTCCCTCTGACTCTGCCTGCCTGTACTCTATCTCTCTGACAAATAAATAAAATTAAATTAAAAAATCTTTAAAATTTTTTAATATATATTTTTAAGATTTTATTTATTTATTTGACAGAGAGTGTGAGCCCAAGTAGGGGGAGCAGCAGGGAGAGGGAGAAACACAGGCAGATCTCAGGACCCTGGGATCATGACCTAAGCCAAAGGCAGATGCTTAACAACTGAGCCACCCAGGCACCTCTCTTCCAGTATGATTTTTAGATCCACCCTTTCTCCTTCCTTTCTGGAACTTGAATAACATGTTAAATCTTTTTTTTTTTTTTTAATTGTCCCATGGGTCCCTGAGGCTCTGTTCTTTTCACATTTTTTTTCCCAGTCTGTTTTATATCAGTTCCGATTGAGTAATTTCTATCAACCTGCCTTTGCAGAAAGGTCAGGGAGTGGAGTGCAGACTGACCTCATTCTTCTGGGTGGGGTTGGAAGATTAGCTCCTCCCCTGGGTCGGCGCCACACTATCCCACAGGTGAAAGCAGAATACCGCCTTCCGTCACCTCCTTCTGCCTTAGTACTAGGTGAGGGTGGGCATTTAGCTCTCCCACCTGTACAAAGGGAAGGAGCATGTGGGGTTTTATATCATGTTGTCCAAATGTGGGGCAGAGGGGGAGGTCGGATTGAATGTGGGCCACAAACCTCAAAAGTGGAATCAGACTCTTGTCCTTTTGGTTCAGGGGTTGAATAGGAAAAAGCCCGGCCTTGGTACAGGTCGAGCACCTTGCCCTGCAGGGTAGGCTGCAAATGCACTGACGACACATCACATCTCACGTAGGGTGCCCCTGAAGGACACTGGTGTGGAGAAATCCTCTCTGTGGCCAGATCCCGGATGAGTACAATTGGGCATCACTTTTGTATTAGGAGAGGTGGCCTGATGTCAGGATGTATGTGTACTTGTGTGGCAAATGGCGGGTCCGGTTGTTCAGAAGCACTGAAGAATCAAGACTGGCAGATCAGTGATAAGTTTGTATGGAACAGGAGCACGCAGTTACTAGAGGGAGTGCAAAGGGAGTGGATTTATGTGTCCCCCACTAGTGCCTCCAGGCACCTACTGCAGAGGAAAAGGGAGGGAAGCAGAGTAGTCGAGGCTAGCCAGGCTCAGTCTTTGGCCTTCCCAGTCCTTGCACTCCAGAGCTATAGGTAATGTTGGCTTCAGTAGCAGAAACGGAGGTGTTAGGTGAGCCCCACAGCATGGCATGCCTCTTCCTCCAACTAAAATAGCCACTTCCCTTACTGAATGTCTAACGGGCCGATTCCAAAAACCAACACTAAGATCATGATGCCATACGTTCTGTAAGAGACCAACTGCCACGTGGTGGCGGATTGTTTATATCCAATCCATTCTCTTCTGGAGGGGGAAATGACTCATTCTTACTGGAACTGATGCTATCTCTGGGTATGGTATTAAATTCCCTGCCAAGAGGGCCTCTACAGACACCGTTACAACAGTGTGTGACTACTTGACCTGCCAACACTAGCTGACCATTACACAGAAGATGCCATCACAGTGTAGACGAATGGATTGAGGTCGTGCAAGGCAGTTTCTGTAGCCAGCGCTGTTGATATCCCACACTCTGTACTACCCACTTTAACACACGTCTTATCAGAGGGTCCCCAGCAGGATGGAGCCAGACTTGCCCATGATGTCAGCCTGCTGTCCCTCCTGCGCATCCTAAGTTCTTTTCTCAGATACACTCCCCAGACCCCAGGATTCAGCTCACAGTTTCCCGCCATAAAATATCTGAAGTAGGCAGTTCTGTTTTCACATTTTCTTTCCATTCACCAGCGGCCCCTCATTCTCATTTTCCCACTCTCACTTGCAGATACTGCTTCATCCTCCTCTGAAAAGCTCCCCTTTTAGCTCCATTTCATGGCACTTGCCATACATGGCCCTAAACCAAGAGTATTTGTGGGAGGCCTCAATAAGGCTTGAGATGAGGGCCAAACCAGGCCCTGACTTGTGCCTCCTTTAAAGGCTGAATAGCCGAACTAAAGGCTTAGGTCGATAAAGTTGAGTAGCACCGAGAAAGGGTCTGTGCTATGTGTTGTGCGCTCGCCTGCGTGACTTGCCACACGCTTGCTAAACAATGAGAACAATTCGGTTGGGGTTATAAGTTCATGGCTGGTCCTTGCTGCCCTAGTACAGCCCGTAAATTACTTTCAGGTTTGCTGTATCAATGCAGAACACTTGTACTGGCATCAGCCATTTGGCGTCACGAGGTCTGCTTATAGTTAAGCGTGAAACTTATTATGGGAACTCGTGGTTGTTTCACTAGACACAGATGTACTGCTTCTCCTATTGTAATATCACTATATATATGGCCTTAATGATTTGAATAAACTTAGCACTGTTGGACATCCTCCTCCGTGCTCCTCCTGCCCCCATCTCTCTGCTTCTCGAGTTCTTTTCTTCATCCTCTAACCCTCACGTTCCGGGTCGATTTGTTGCGCCGGCCGCGACAAGTATTCATAAGCCCTACATTTTCTGAGCCGATTCAGGCTCTGGGGGGATTTTGGAGAAAGCTGGACCCCCATCTCTACCACCCAACAAACCAAACCTCTGCCTACCCTTCATTTCTAAGTATGTTCTTATTTTTCAGCATCTTAGCCTTCTCTCAAGGTTCCAATTTTTATATTTACAGCTTGAACATGCCTGCCCTTATTTATCATCATGGCTTCTGATCCATTTTCTTCCAGCAGCTCTTCTCTACACTGGGGAAGTCCTAGATGTTCATAAAGTAAACTAAAACATCTGGAGACTTCAGCTACTCTGATGAACAGTATTTTCTGACCTTGTTATCACCATTTCTAGACTCCACTGCCCCTCACTGATTAAAGGTACTTCGAATGAAGTTTTATGTGTTTCTCTTCCAAAATCATGGCAGCCCCAGTGTACATTTCCCCAGATTTGTGCACTGCCCACCTGCTGCGGCTCTCTACAGCTTTTCCCCTGTGATGTTAATATTTTCAGCCTATAAAATGATTGATATGCTAGATAGTCTCTTTAAGTCTTTCACTCAAAATTTTCACCCAGTGTAAAACAAATTCAAATTTTTTATTGCTTTGTGCATATTTTCTTTACATTCCGTCTTTGTTCTTTTGGACAAGCCTAGGGAAGTACCTGAAATGCATCAAATTTATCTTAAATTTGGGTGCCTGGGTGGCTCAGTTGGTTAAGCAACTGCCTTCGTCTCAGGTCACAATCCTTGAGTCCGGGATCAAGTCCCACATCAGACTCCCTGCTCAGCAGGGAATCTGTTTCTTCCACTGACCTCTTCTCTCATGCTCTCTCTCTCTTTCTCAAATAAATAAATCTTTTAAAAATTTTATCTTAAACTTTATTTTTAAAAATGTATTGAAACAAAAAAATGTTTTGAAGCATAATTTCCATTCAGGAATCTTTTAAGAATATATCTTGATTAATTTTGAAAAATATGTATATAATTTTGTGACCACTATCACCATCAAGATGTGAAAATATTTGCCTGACCCCAAAATGTTCCCTCTTGGAAATTCCTCTCCCAAACGCCAGCCTTAGGAACCACTGACTTAGTTTTTTTAGAATGTCAAATGAATAGAATCACTTAATATGTGGTCTTTCTTTTTTTCAGGCATTTTCACTTGCGTAATGATCTTGAGATTCAGTCCTGTTCCTCATCTCTTCCTTGTATATAAAGCCAAGTAGTACTTTGTTTTCTGTGTGTGCTACAATTTGTCTATCCATTAACCAGTTCATGGACAGCAATTCCAAGTTTTTGGGTATTGTGCACAAAACTGCCCGGATATTTCAACAGATATTTGGAAGGAGACCTTTTAACTTGTGTAAATATGTGGGAGGAGATGGCCCTGTCCTATATCAAGTGTGTATTTACCTAAATAGGAAACTGCCCAATTGCTTTCCAAAGTGCCCGTGCCAGTGTGCACTCCGCCAACAGCACGTGAGAGTTCTGGTTGTCGTGCGTCCTCGTAAGTCTTTTTAATTGTAGCGATTTGGGCAGGCACATAGTTATTGTATTGTAGGGTTTTTTTTTAGATTTTATTTATTTATTTGACGACAGAGATCACAAGTAGGCAGAGAGGCAGGGAGAGAGAGGGAGAAGCAGGCTTCCTGCCAAGCAGAGAGCCTGAAGCAAGGCTCGATCCCAGGACCCTGGGACCATGATAGGAGCCGAAAGCAGAGGCTTAACCCACTGAGACACCCAGGTGCCCCTGTATTGTAGTTTTAAGTGGCATTGCCAGAATGACTAATGATACTGAGCATCTTTTCATATGTTCATTGGTCATTCATATATCTTTGGTTACTTGTTCAAATCCTTTGCCCATTTAAAATTTTTCCCCTAACATGACTTTAGTTAATATTCTGGATGCTAGTCCTCTTATCAGATGTGTGTTTTGCAAATAGTTTCTCTCAATCAATGGCTTATGTCTTCATTATTTTCATAGTGTCTTTCGAAGAAGAGAGGTTTTTAATCTTGATGTAATCCAAAATTCATTTTTTTCTTTTATGTGTTCTTTCTGTCTACTCTCTAATTGGAGTTTCTCTCCAACCCAAGGTTGCAAAGATTTGAATTATGCTTTCTTCTAGATATTTTATGGTCTAGACCCATTTTTGAGTTAATACTTTTATGTGGTCTGAGGTAAAGATTTTATATTACTTCTAAACATTTTATAACCAACCTAATCACTTTGGGGGCATGTGCATTAGGAATGAGTGCTTTTTACACCAACATAAATATATATGAAAGTTTATAATAATTTCATGATAACCAAGAAATGGAAATAATTCAGATGACAGTCATCGATAGGTGCTTAATTTCTGGGGCGCCTGGGTGGCTCAGTGGGTTAAAGCCTCTGCCTTCGACTCGGGTCGTGGTCTCAGGGTCCTGGGATTGAGCCCTGCATTAGTCTATCTACTCAGCAGGGAGCCTGCTTCCCCCCACCTCTCTCTCTGCCTTCCTGTCTGCCTGCTTGTGATCTCCGTCTATCAAATGAATAAAATCTTAAAAAAAAAAAAGGTGCTTAATTTCTACCTTTGATTCAGTGGAAGAAAACAGATTCAGACTGCTGCCTTCATCCCGCAATGCTCTGAGGGGCAATGTACATTGGACACAAAGTAGTAAATTCTGCAGAATTTTATAGATAGGTTCATAACCAAGAAAACCTAATACATGGTGATTGAGAACATAATAAAGGTCATGTTCGCATAGTATTAACTGAGGGGAGGCAAATACGTGTCTGAGAAGTTACTGGGAATATTCTCTCTGTACAGCTAGGGGTTGCATGGGAAACACATAAATAGTGTCCAAGCTATACTTCTATGATTTGTCCATTTAATCTCATTGAATTGGACATGTATGAAAAAGGAGGAAAAGGATAAATGTCATAAGTAGAAATGCATCCCCCACCCCAGTAAAAAATGGAACCTAGCGATGTTAGCATGCCATGGATGAGCCTGTGAGATTGCAAATTCTATCCTTCACTTCGAAGAACACCGTCCAGAATTTTGCTTTACTCATTTTCTTACTTTTCTTCATAGTTTGACACCTTAACTGTGTATTACTGATAGTGGTTATTGTATTTTTGTTGGATTTTGAAATTTATATGAATGGGATAATGCTTTACTTTTTATATGAATGGGATAATGATGACTTTTTTGTATTGCCTGTTGTTATTATTGTGATTTTTAAAGGTTTTTGAGATGAATGTATGTCTGTCTCATTATCACCCTTATATACATTAAAGGGTATTCCTTTTAATGGAATTCATTAATTGCATCTCATGAGAATATGTAGGGGTATCATCATTTTTGGCACATTGTAAAGCAAAGCTTCACGTTGAATATTCTATAAGAATTTAAAAACAGAAGTATGCTTCGAATAATAGAGGTTGAGCACTTTAAAGAACCATGGAAACCCCTTCAATGTAATATGAAAACTGAAGTGCAGAGAACTCCGATGATGAACCCAAGCTCATACTCAAGCACAGACCGCGTCTATTTCTCCGAGCTTGTCTGAATACTGTCCATTATGCTATTTATAAAAGGCCCGCCAAGTTGGCATTGGGGATGTCATTTTCAAAACGCATATTTCAATATTGATTATCTTAACTTTCTTTAGGCATGGGTTATTTAGTATTTTGGAACTCAATTTTCCAAGCATATCTTTAGGTTTTTTTCGGATATTTTCTGTTGCTAATCTCTATCCTGAATGCATGCTTTATTTCATTCTATGCAGTTAAAGAGGGCCTTTTAATTTCTTTTTAAAGATTCCATTCATCTATTCTACAGACAGAGATCACAAGTAGGCAGAGAGGCAGGCAGAGAAGGGGGTAAGCAGGCTCCCCGCTGAGCAGAGATCCCGATGCGGGGCTCCATCCCAGGACCCCGGGATCATGACCTGAGCCAAAGGCAGAGGCCCTAACCCACTGAGCCACCCAGGCGCCCCAAAGAGGGATTTAAAAAAAATATTTTACTTATTTATTTAAGAAAGTGAGCATGAGCGAGGGGACGGGCAGAGGGAGAGAGAATCTCAAGTCAGACGCTCAACTGACTGAGCCACCCAGGTGCCCCCACCCTTTTTTTTATGATTCTGTATATAGTCAGTTTCATACATATTGAGTTTGTGCTAAAAAGCAAACCTCCTATAGTCAGTGTCTACATTTCTGTATGTATCCTTCAGGTCAGATTTGTCCATCTTGGTGTGTGACTCTAATGGAAACTTACCAATATTATGCCTGCCTTTCAAAAATCATAGTAAAATATCCCACATTTAACCCTTTATTCTTAGAGTAAAAATGGTTTGTTTTTTTTTTTTACATAGTTTGAATTGATGCTAAGAATTACATACCAATTTTAGGGGCACCTGTGTAGCTCAGTCAGTTAAGCATCCGACTCCGGGTCAGGTCATGATCTCACAGTCCTGGGACTGAGCCCCATGCCCAGCTCCATGCTCAGCATGGAGTCCTTTGTCCGTCTTCCTTTCCCTACCCTCCTCCCCCTGCTATGCTCTCTCTCTCAAATAAACAAAATCTTTTAAAAAAAAATTGTATACAAGTTTTAAAGTATATCTTCCAGCTGTTTTCTTCCTTATATCTATTTTTCCAATACAAATATAAATCTTTGTGTTTTTGTCTAATAATTATTAGCTATGGGGTGCCTGGGTGACTTAGTCAGTTAAGCATCCAACTCATGATTTTGGCTTCATGATCTCAGGGTGGGGAGATTGAGCTCAGTGCTAAGTCTGCTTGGAATTCTCTGCTTCTCCCTCTGCCCCACCCCCTCACCCCACTTCCATCCCCACCCCCATCCCTGCTGGCTCTCTCTCTCAAATATATAAATAAAATCTTTAAAAATAGTTATATATTTCTCTTTTATTTCATCAATTTCTGTAACATCGTATCTTAGAAGTGTGGCTTATAAACTGATTATTGTGGGATGTTTTTCAACCTACCAAAAATAACTGACTACTAATTCAAGCATTTATTCCTTATGTCCTGTGCTGGCTGGGATATTTGGGTTCAAATGCATCTTCCTGTTTTGTTCTTATCTTTGCTTCAGTTCTGTTTCTTACACTTTCCTTTAAAAATTTGTATAGACTATTTGCTTTCTAAACATTGCTTTTAGTTGGGAATGTATGTGGCCCTATTTTATTAATATTTAAGGTAAAAATTTTAAGACATGTCTAACACAACAGAATGTAGTGGTTAATACCTTTACCCTTTTCTTGCACAATATAAGGGGAATTCTTGAGAATTGCATGGCAATTCTATCATTCTATTCAACAAGGAGATACCGTTCGTGTGTTTTATAGATAGCGAATAATTGTATTAATCCACAGATGCATCTCTCTTGGATCTTCATTCCTTCTCAGTGCATACCTTTTACCAGGGATCACTTTCCTTTGACTTTAAACTTCAGGATTCATTTTGTATGGCTTAGCTTTCTATTATATTTTTCATTTTTGGCCTCATATTGTCTTATTTCCTACTCTTTCTTCAAAAATACTGTTTTGTGGAGTATTGAAATCTTTGTGGACGATTATTTTTTTGGCACCTTCACTGTGTTGTTCCATGTGTTCCTGACCCACGTATACCGGAAATGAGTGGAAGCAACTTACTGTGTGTTGATAGTTTCCTGTTGTTAAAGAATAGTATTTGAACGACACACTAGAGATTGTAACTGTGAGATGGGCTCAGGAATTAGATGGGGCTTGAGTTGTTGGAATAATAAAAAAGTGACAGTGTAGAATCCACAGGAGAAATAATAAAATACATATCTGATGACCAAATTGATGGATTGTGACCTAAGGTGGCTGGATGCTTACCAATCGCATTTTCCCTGTCTGGACTCCCAGAAGGACAGCATGTCTCAGCTCTTCTTAAACTTATTTTGGGACCATGTGAATGAGCTGTGGCCAGTTGGATATGGGCAGAAGTGATGATGAAATTGTGTCTTAACTGTTCTCACGTTTGTGCACAATTCTGGGGATATCCTCAGTGGTTCTAGATTTCACACCGCCCAGGATTTAGTACTCCTTTGGGGGCTGCAAGTTCAGGGGGTGGGCTGACGGTGACAGTGTTTTTTTGTTTTTGTTTTTTTTTAGATTTTTATTTACTAATTTGAGAAAGAGCATGAGAGGGGAGAAGGTCAGAGGGAGAAGCAGACTCCCTGTGGAGCTGGGAGCCCGACGCGGGACTCCATCCCAGGGCTCCGGAGTCATGACCTGAGCCACCCAGGCGCCCGGTGGCAGTGTTTTGATAAAGACAGGGCATCATGACCGAAAGCCTCCGAGCTTCATGATCACATATTTGCCCTAAGCAGTCAGAAGGGCAGGACGAAGGTCAGAGGGGAGACGCAGGGCCGGGCTACGGTGAACTAGACGACAGGTCCCGTCAGCTCCACTGTCCGCTTGCCCTGACGAGCCAAGATCTGAGTCCTGGGGCCTGTCGTAACGCCTGTGTTGGGCAGCTTGCCTCTCTGTAGTTTAAGACGCTCTCCTGCCATGCTGTTTAAGAAACAACTAAATAGGGGCGCCTGGGTGGCTCAGTGGGTTAAGCCTCTGCCTTCAGCTCAGGTCATGATTCCAGGGTCCTGGGATCGAGCCCCGCATCCGGCTCTCTGCTCAGCAGGGAGCCTGTTTAAAAAAGAAACAACTAAATAAATCAAATAGTTCAAATCTGTGCTTTTATGTGAAATTTTTAATCAATACCTGTGAGGCTACTTTCCGGTCAAGAAGTCGTCGTATTTTGTTAGATCAACAATGCCCAGGATCCCGCAAAGAGCCAGCGCGACTTGGCCTCCCGCAGGCTGGCATGGTACAGCTAACAGCGAGTGACCTAACGGGAACTAACCGCGTGAGGGCACGTTAAATCCCGCGAGGGACTTCGTTCCCGTCCGCGTCACGCAGAGCCCGGGTTCCCAACCTGGGACCGGAAGCGGGGCCCTTCGACCCGCTGCGCCCGCCCCGCAGTCTCCCGCGCACCGGGGCGGGCTGGCCGCAGACGTCCTCCGCTCCCGCGCCGCCTGGCTTTGGGGGGGGGGGTTCGCCCCTCGCCTGCGGGAGTGCGGACGCTTCTCTGCACCGGGGAGCCTGGGCTCTGTTCCCCCGCTGGCCCCGTCGTAGTCCCAAGGACTGCACCCGTCCCTAATCCACAGTAACCAGAAGCGTGGGCTATGGGTTTCCGCCCCGAGCGCCCCGCCGCAGGCCGCCCGGGGACGCTTCCTGCGCGAGGGGCGGGACTTCCGGCCGCGCCGCAGGGGCGCATCCCTGACTGAGCGGCCGCTGGTCGCGCCACGACCGCGTGGCCGGGAGCGCGCGCCGGGGCAGTCCAGGCCGCGCCGGGCGGGGGAGTGACGCGGCGGGACCGCCTCCGCGCCCTTGGCCAGCCGTGACGCCCGGCGTCCACCCCTTCTCCCCGAGACTGTGGCCAGCCTGTGGGACGGGCGCCGCCGGCGCCGCTCCTCCTCCGAGGTCCCCGCGCTCCGTCGCCCAGGCCCCGGGAGGCGGCGGCCCGGCCCCCCTGAGCCTCTCACAGCATCTTAGAGCGCGGTTCGGGCCGCCACACGCCACACGGGCTTTGGCCGACCCCGCCCAAGCTGAGCCCTCGGGACCCACCTGGTCTCCCGCCTCTCGGGCCCTGCTCAGCCCACCAGGACCCCTGGCGTGGCAGGGGCGGCAGCACGGATGAATCCCGCGCAGGTGAGCGGAGCGGAGCGTCGTCCCGGCCTGCCCCCCACGCGCCTCTCCGTGTCTCACCCTCGCGGGCGTCGCTCCTCCTCCTGGCCGGTGGGGGAGCGGGGTTCGATTTAATCTCGCATTTTCTCGGCCGTGGCGGCCCTGGGGGAGGTCGCTTCTGGCGCAGGTGAGATAACGTGGGGACGTTCCCGTTGCCGGCGGCCGGTGGAGTAACACTCGGAAGAGGGACGGAGGCACGAGCGCGGGCATGGGCCAGTACTGGGAGCGAGATTGAGCTGGGAGAGAGCAGGGTCTGCAGTGGGTCCGACGGGAACGGAGGGCAGGGGAAGGGCAGCCCCGCACGCTGGGCCTTTCTTCTGAAAGTCTGGAGCTGTGGACCAAGGTGGTTTGACACAGATTTCTCTCAGCAGCTTCCCCTGGCCACAGAGTGGAGGCTCGGGAGGATGCGAACTGAGAGCATTAAGACCCTAGTGCTGAGAGCTTCCGGGAGAAGGCGAAGCCCAGTGTGGTTGTGTCTGGGAGGCATGGCCTGGAGGACGGCCAGAGAGTTGGTGCCCTTCCCGGCAGACCCACAGCTTACACGGTATCTGTCTGCCCACCTGCCTGGCTCTGGGCGGCTCGCAGTGATCAGAGAGACAGGAGGGGAGAGCAGGCACTGGTGGCGCCAAAGCCTGCTCTCTCGTCTGAGGTGGGAGGCCGAGAGGAGAGGCACCAGGGGTGGTTGTGTGAGTGGATCGACTGGGGGCCCCTGCTGCCTGTGGGCTCAACTGTCCCCCTTCGTGACAGGGCTGTGTGACCTTCGAGGATGTGTTCGTGTACTTCTCCCGGGAGGAGTGGGAGCTCCTTGAGGAAGCCCAGAGACTCCTGTATCGTGATGTGATGCTGGAGAACTTCGCACTTGTGTCCTCGCTGGGTAAGTCCCTGCTTTAGTTACCTGTTGCTACATGACAAATTATCCCAAAGCTTAGTGGAGTGAAGACAAACACTTACCATCTCACAGTCTCTGGTCAAGAATCAGGCATATCTTATCCGGGTACCTTTAGCTCGAGGTCTTTCATAACCTTGAGTCAAGCTGTCCAAGTTTGCTCTCTCATCGGAAGGCTCAGCTGGAGGTCAGTCTCTTTTCAAGGTCACGCACTTGAGCAGGAGGCTGTTGGACTAACTAGTCATTTGCTTGCTGGCTTTTGGCCAGAGCCTTCCCTCAGGCTCTTGCCATGGGTCTTCTCCATAAGCAGATCACAACAAGGCAGCTGATTTCCACGAGCACAAGCAAGAGACAGCACCCAACGTAGAGGCTGGTGTTTTCGTAGTCTGTTCTCAGAAGTGACATCCTGTCATTTTTGCCATATTGTTTTCATTAAAAAGGAGTTTTCAGTTCAGCCCACATTCAAGAACATGGACAGCAGGGGATAGTATGATTCCCAGTTTCCTGCTCTGAGTTTTGTTCTTCCCTTTCTTCCCCAAAGGGCAGCTCTCAGTCTTACAGTACTGTCATGGCACGACTGACCGTTTTCCTTGGCTCCCTGGGGTAGATCGTGTGGGTCCAGGGGCTGGGCAGTGGGCACTGGCTCCTGTTCTGCTGCAGCCCCAATCTCTCCTGTCCCAAAGCTTTCAAACGAAGAGTTTGGGGGTCAAGAGTCTTGCGGTCTGCCCAGCGGATCCCAGATGGCCTGGCCACACCTCGACTGGGTGTCCAGACACCTCCTCTCTGCCTACATTCTCACCCGTTCTTCTTTTTTTTTTTTTTTTTCCCTTGAAAACCCCAACTTTTATCACCCGTTCTTCTAATTGACTTTTCCTGGGGCCTGACTGTGCCAGGAATTGCAGGCACTGACATGGTCATTCCTCGTGAAGAACAGTGAGCTGTTCCTGCAAGACGGTTTTCCAAGATTCTTTTTAAAATATTTAATCTTCTTTTTGGAGAATGTTGCCCTAGGGTGCTGCCAGCCACTCAGCGGCTCTTCTTTCCCTTTAGGACTTGCTGTTTCCAGGTCCCACGTAGTTACCCAGATGGAGCCGGAGGGGAGCCCAGGGTGCCTGAGAAGGTAAACACAGCTCCAGCTACAGCAAAGAAGACTTGGAGGAGGCTGGGCCTGGTGAGTGGAAGCCGAGGGAATGGTCGCATTGGGGCTGGCTTCATGTTATACCAGCAGCCCGTGCTGTGTCTCCTGGTATTCGGACGCTGGTACCTGTGGCTGACCTCCCTCCTTTTCCTTCCCCATCTGGATGCTCTGCCCACTGTCATTTGTACTCTGGTCTCAGGTAGTTAGTCCCTTCCCTCTGCCCCCCATCTTCTCTTGGTACTCTGCAGCATTGGGTTTCATTTAACACTGTCATGAGTTTTGCTCACATCCTTCAGTTTTCCTTGAAAACGAAGTATTCCATTCCAGCCAGATTTTTCTGGCCCTGGACAGACCCTTTTGCACAGCACTCATCTACCACACGGCCTTGCTGGGAGATCATTGGCCAGAGGAGTGATTTGGAGACCCTGCCCCTCCTCGTACTGTACTCTGTCCTTGTACCCTTTTCCTGTGAGGTCTCTGTCATTCCCTGACCTGTAGAGGCCTGCAACCTTCCCTTCCTGATCCTGACGCTAGCTCCCACGTTCTGCTGTCCCATGGACTCGTTCCTGGTTGTATCAGACATGCATGGGTCATGGCCTGCCACTTGCCACCCATTAAACATGCACTTCCCCGCCTTTATCTTTCTTCAGGTTGATGGCGTGGTGTGAGGGGTGAGGCTGCACCTTCTGAGCAGGGTGTTTCTGTGAGTGTCACAGATGGGAACTCCCAAGGCAGGTCCTTCCACCCAAAAGGCTCATCCCTGTGACATGTGTGACCCGGTCTTGAAAGACATCTTTGCACCCGGCTGAGCCACAGGGAACACCATCTGAGCAGCACCCAAACACCGCCATGTGCATCACTGTGGGAGAGACTCCTGGGGTAGTATAAACCTTGACCAGATGCAGAGGCCGCAGAGTGGAGAGAATTTCTTCAGAAAGGAAAGGAGCCAGGCCTGATTTGTGAAGATCTACAGATCCCAGGTGTTGGAGACGGCCTTTACTTGCAGGGAGTGTTGGAAGAACTTTGTGGTCAGCTCTGGACTTAGCAGCTGCAGGCCCCTTGCAGTGGGGAGAAACCACACGGGGGCCCTGAGAGTGGGGAGGCCTTTTGCGTATCAGATTTCCTTTAGGTAAGAGATCATAATCCGAGACCATAAAGCCTTCCACTTGTTAGGAGGCAGCCTCGCTCCTGGGTTGGTTGACTCAGAGCATCTCAAGGGACTCTTGGCTGTGGTGAACCTGGGAACAACAGGGGCCATTGGAGATGCAGGAAAGGCTCCTGAGCCTGGGACACTTTCCCACAAGGAGAGTCCTCCCAGGAAGGTGAGCTCTGAGCACATGGGTATGGGAACTGCTAATCTGCCTTCAACACTTTCATGGGAGTGAGTCTCTCGGGGAGGGGAGTGCTTTCTGTGAACCACTCACCCCACAGAAAGCTTCCATGGTCTAGGGGCAGAACTCGTACAAGTGGAAGTTTAACAAATAATTGGCGTGGTTGTTCGACATCAGATCATGCTGAAGGGAAGCCTGTGACCACGGTGAATGTGAGAAAGCCTTTCTTGAGAGGGCAGGCCTAGGTCAGCATGGGAGGATTTGCACTGAGCGAAGCCAGGGGAGTACTTCAAGTATGGGAAGGCCCCCAGCTGCAGGTCAGACCTCCTGCAGCACAGCTGACTCACACTGGGAGAGGCCTTGTGAGTGCAAGGAATATGGGAAAGTGTGGGATGGCTCTGCTTTTGTCCAAAATAACTTCCCCCACCCGAGAGAGAGTCTCTTCAAGTACAGAATATGTGGGCTAAGCCTTTTGTGTCAGCTGTCTTCTCACTCCTCATGTAAGGGTTTCCCCAGGAGAGAAGGCTTGAGGGCAGTGAGGTGGGAAGGCCTTCATTCACCATTTTTATTCCTGGCATTAAGAGCATCTGCCCTGGGGGAGAATCCTTTGAGTGTAAAGATCAGAGAGCCTTTTGTGACCGCTCTTCCCTAGCTCGGCACAAGGAGTCACAGTGGGGAAAACCTCGTGGATACAGTGACTGTGGACACACTCTCCGCCTTCATTCATCCCTCACCTGCCCCTGAAGTGTTCTTACTGGGGAGAAACCCTGTGAGTGGAAGAGATGTGGGAAGGCCTTTTGCAGGTGGACTTAGCTCAGTCAACACCTGAGAACTCATACTGGGGAGAATATAACTCCTGAGGAAAATGTTTGCCGGAGGAAACCTCTCACTCGGCAGCTGAGAAGTTATACCAAAGAGAAACCCTGTAAGTGTCATCGTTGTGAGAAAATCTTCCAAAGCAGATCGTCGCTTACTGTCTTCCAAAGGGTCCTGTTGGAAGCTGACTTTGCTAGGACCTTACTCTCCAAATGAGAAAGGAGAAAACTAGTGGAAAAAGGAGAGGAAACTCGTGGTTATGGTGCAGTTAACAAAACCTTCAGCTAGCACTCAGTCGTAGTATGCGCTGAGAAGCAATCATGGAAGATTATTTAAAAAAGACAAAAGGCATAAGAGAGGAGGAAGGAAAGAAGTAGACGTGACAGAAGAAGGACTACTTTCTTGGTTTCTTTCCGGTGTCCCTGGCAAACCCATGACAGTTTGTTTTCACTTGTTTCTGTTTGGGGTGGCAGGTGGGCGCGAGGGGGCCTCATCCCTTCAACCAGCCTACACAGTCACTTCCATTCTGTGTCAGGAGAGCTAGGCACTTGACAGCCTCTGTGGGTATTTATCCAAATCCTTGTTTGTTAAAAAAACACTGACTTAGCCAGTCAGGGTCATAAGTCTTTGTGATAAATGTGAAGTCGATTGATGAAGCACTCAAAATTTAAAAGAACTTAGAACACTAAAAATATTGTCACCTAAAGTCATTTCATATCTAAGGAGCTAAGTTCATAGATATGAATGGGTACATATTCTGCACCATTTTAAGACCATTTAAGGCTTCAGTTATTCATTCACTAATTTTTTCTTCATTGAGATATGATTGACATATAACCCCGTGTGAGTTTAAGGTGTACAGCATTGAGCTGATGAATTTACACTCTAGTATGATTGCCACTGTAGCACTAGCACCTGTATCCTCATGGTATCTGGTGTTCCTCATGGTAGGAACAGTTAAGATCTAGTCTCTTGTCCAGTTCAATGTTTGTAATACAGTTTTGTTCCTTTTCTTCCCCGTGCTGTGTATTAGATCTTCAGGATTTATTTATCTACCAGTTGCAAGTAGATACCCTTAAACAACATCCCCCCCATCCAAGCCTTTGGTAACCATCATTCCACTCTCAAATTTGAGTTTGGTTTTTTTGTTTTTCTTTTAAGATTCCACATATAAAAATATATAGTATTTGTCTTTCTGCGTTTGACTTACCTCACTTAGCATAATTTCCTTAAGGGCCATCTGTATTGTCGCAAATGACAGCATTTCCTTTTTTCTCGTGACTGAATAATAGTCCATTGTGTATATACTGTGTCTTCTCCCTTGATGGACCCTTCAGTTGTTACCACATCGTGTCTCTTGTGTACGATGCTACAATAAACCTGGAGTGCGGATACCTCTGAGATCCTGTTTTCATTTCCTTTAGTCATCTATATACCCAGAAGCGGGATTATTGGACCATATGGTGGTTCTGTTTTTAATTTTTTTAAAGAATATTTATTTGAGAGAGAAAGAGCAAGCACAAGCAGGGGGAGCAGCAGGGAAATGGAGAAGCAGGCTCCCCACTGAGCAGGGATCCTGACTGGGGGCTCGATCTAGGACCCTGGGATCATGACCTGAGCTGGAGGCAGATGCTTATCTCACTGAGCCACCCAGGTGCCCTTTTCTTTATTTAAAAATATTTTTTGGTGGGCAGCAAAGCAAGGCTTATTGAGCAATAGCAAAGTGATAGTACAAATCTCCCAAGGAGGGAGGGGACCCGAGAGGGTTGCCCCTATTTTAAGTTTTCGAAGAACCTCCATACTGTTCTCAAAAATGACTGGACCAGTTAACAGTCCCACCAACCGTGCACAAATGTTCCTTTTTCTCCACATCTTTGGTGACATTTCTCTCACCTTCTTGATACTAGCCATTCTGGCAAGTGTGAGGTGATCTCTCACTGTGGTTTTGGTTTGCATTGCCCTGATGGTTAGTGGTACTGAGGACCTCTTCGTATACCTGTTGGCCATTTGGATGTCTTTAAGATGTCTGGGGAGTTCGTCTGCCCCTGGTTTAACCAGATTTTTGTTGTTGTTGTTATTGACGTGTATGAGTTCTTTATAAAATTTTGAATATTAACCCCCTATCTGGTAACATGGTTTGCAAACATTCTCTCCTATTCCATAGGTTGTCTTTTCATTTTTCTTAATTATTTCTTTTGCAATGCAGAAGCTTTTAAGTTTGATGTAGTCCCACTTCTTTATTTTTTCTTTTGTTTGTACCTTTGACGTCCTGTCCAAAAAGCCATTGTCTTGGAGCTTCCCTTGTTTTCTTCTAGGAGTTTTATAGCATCAGGTCTGTGTTTAAGTGCTCAATCTGTTTTGAGTTAATGTTTGTGAGTGCTGTAAGGTAGCGATCCGGTTTCGTTTCTCTGCATGGGTTATGCAGTTTTCCAACACCATTCACTGGAGAGACTTTCCCCTGTTTGATGTCCTTGGCTCTCATCAAATACTGGGTGACTGTGTATGTGAGGTTTTAATTCTGTCTCTTTATTCTGTTCCATTGGTCTGTGTCTATTTTTAGCCAGTACTATATACTGTTTTGGTTACTATAACTTTGTAGTATAGTCGAAATCAGGAAATGTGATGCTACCTGTTCTTTCTCCTGGTTGTTTTGGCTGTTAGGGGCCTTGCAGTTCTGTTTCTTCTATTCCTGTGAAAAGTGCCATTGGCATTTTGATAGGGA
Organism: Enhydra lutris kenyoni; assembly: GCF_002288905.1. Classification (NCBI taxonomy): domain Eukaryota; kingdom Metazoa; phylum Chordata; class Mammalia; order Carnivora; family Mustelidae; genus Enhydra; species Enhydra lutris. Next base: position 467,900 of record NW_019154198.1, read on the forward strand.
TTGTGTTTAATCTGCGGACAGCTGTGCATGGCATGGGTATTTTGACATTATTACTTTCAGCCTGTGAACGCAACGTATCCTTCCATTTGTTCGTGTCCCACTTCTTCCACCAGAATTTTACATTTTTCATTATACAGATCTTTCACTTCCTTGGTTAAATTCATTCCTAGGTATTTTGCAGTTTCTGATGCTATTTTGAATGAGATAGTTTTTTCTTTCCCCAGATGTTTCATTGTTAGTGTGTGCAAATGCAGCTGAGTTGTGTGTATAGGTTTCATATCCTGCGACTTTACTGAATTCACTGAGATCCAACAGTTAAGTCTTTGGATTTTCAGTTTATAAGAATATATAAGTAAATATATATAAGTAAAATATATATTAAATTATATATATAATTATTATATATATTAAATTAAATTTAAAATATATACTAAAGTAAAAATATATAAGTAAAACAGCAGTTTTAGTTCTTTCTTTTCAATTTGGGTACCTTTTAATTTGTCTTGCCTAGTTGCTCCAGCTAGGATGCCAGTGCTACATTGAGTAAGAGCGGTGAGAGAAGTGTTCGATTAAAAAAAGCAAGCCTTTTCTTTGTGTCATTTTAGACATCCATTCTGCTCACTTTTCCTTGATCTAGATAGATCTGTGTTTTCTTTATTTTCTCTCAAACAGGATGGTGATAGCTGTGCAGTCTTCCCAGATGAGTCAAACTTTTCCTCCGACTGGGTTTTTCACTTTCTTAAATCCCTTGAGGGTCTTCTCCAAGTCCACCTCAGTAGTTTTCTGGGGGTCAAATTAGGGCTAAAACAAACAGTAAAACACACATTCCACTTAAATTCATGATAAACTGAAAAAACAAACACGGATAAGGAATCACGTTGTTTAATCTTATGAGAATGTGTCCAGCGTTGTTATAAAGAAAGGTGACCGGAATTCACCAGAGGAAGCGGAATTCGTGCCGGTGCACCTACTTTCACAGACGCCGGTGGACAGACTTCCTTTGTGCTCTCATCTGGCGGGGCATTTGGGAATATCACCTTCCTTGGGAATGTTTTTGAGGACAAATGCTGGACTATATGAGGTGATCATTGTTCCCCCATGATAAAAACATCTGCAATTTTATGGGCGCCTGGGTGGCTCAGTGGTTAAAGCTTCTGCCTTCAGCTCATGATCTCAGGGTCCTGGGATCGAGTCCCGCATAGGGCTCTCTGCTCGGCGGCGAGCCTGCTTCCCTCTCTCTCTCTCTCTGACTGCCTCTCTGCCTACTTGTGATCTCTGTCTCTGTCAGATAAATAAATAAAATCATTAAAAAAATCTGCAGTTTTTAATATAAATAGAATTGCTCACTTTGAGCGCTGCTCAACACCGGGTCAGTGAGCGCGGGCGTGGTGTCGCCGCCGGCTGCCGGCGGACCGCTCGACGGCCTCTACCGCACTTCCTCATTCTCCGCCGTCACAGCACTTCCCGTCGTGAACGCCCGTGTATTGCTTCCTGTCACGTGGGGGAGAGCTGCCCCTCGAGGGCCCGCTCCGCCTCCAACCGCCGCACAGACCCGAGGCTGGGGCCGCGCGGACCGCGGAGCGCTTGGGTCTGCGAGGGCTGGAGACACGCCGCGCGGAGAACGCGTCCCTCGCTGCCTGGGAGCCCCCGGAGCCCTGGCCTCGAGCTCACACGGGGTTCCATTAAACAGGTGGGAAAAGGGATACTCGCTTTGACACCGCGTGTCTGGAACCCCGGGAGTGGGAGGCAAGGGTGGAACGTCGGGCCGAGGACCGGGAGGGGGCGGGAGGCCTAGCCGCCGAGAGCGCGGAGGCGTCGGGATTCCAGCCTGTCTGCCCGCGCCCGTCCGCGGCCACAGGACTCGTCCTGTCCCTCGCCCCTGGAGTTCCCTGTTCTTGCATAAAATGGGAAGCTGGACACTGAACTGAAACACAGAAAGCAGAGCTGCCCCTGGAAGCGCGCGACGCCCAGGCGGGGCTGGAGTTGGGAGCGTCTGCCAAGTGTCAGGGTTCCGGGGCGGCGAGCGGGGCCTGCGGTGGAAACCAGGGCGCAGTCCCTGTGGCTAAGGTGGGCACGGCGGAGCGGGGCAGGGCGGGATGAGGAACTGGCGTTTGCGCTCACTGGTTTTGAGGTTGCTACCAGCCGCCTGGCAGGAGGTACTGGTGAACAGCTGGGCGAGCAAGGCTAGGATCCGGAGCCATGTTCGGGTCTAGGCGTGGTTGGCGCCAGTGCCCTCTGGCACTGAAAGTGCACCTGACGCCCGTCGCGGACCAGAGTGACCAGAGTGACGTGTTGCTGCACTGCAGGGGATATCGCGCTCCCGGAGATGGGCAACACTCAGGGTGTCAGGGTGTCTTCCAGGCTCTGTGCTTGTGCTCAGTGACTTGTAGGAGGGTTTAAGAAAGTAGAAATTTGGGGGGCACCTGGGTGGCTCAGTCGATTGGGCGCCTGCCTTCGGTTCTGCTCGTGATCTCAGGGTCCTGGGATTGAGTCCCACATCGGGCTCCCCACTCAGCAGGGAGTCTGCCTCTCCCTCTGCCTGCTGCTCCCTGCTGTGTGCCCGCGCTCGCTCGCTCGCTCCCGCTCTCTCTCTCTCTCGCTAAAAAAAAAGAGAGGAAGGAAGGAAGGGAGGGAGGAAAGAAGAGATTTGGTCGGAACTGGACATTACCAGGAGGCAGGGTTGATCCTATGATGGGATATCCTGAAATGTTTATTCTGCAAAGCAGGGATGGAAGTGTCACTCCAGCAGCAGCTGGGAGATGATGTAGCTGTCACTTAGGGCACCAAGGAGAGGGTTGATACCTGGTCATTTCCATTGTTCACACAGAATTCTTGGTTTTGTCTGTGCTCTGACGTGATGATGGGATGGTTTTGTCTTTGTCTCAGTCTGTCATGGCCACTTGTTTATGTCCGACAGGAGAATCCCAGAGTTTAACCGAGTGCCAGGCCAGCTACTTATGCCACGACCTGGCCTCCAGGACCCCCCTGAGCTCTCCTTTTCCTTTCCAATCATGGCAAATTTCCACCCATCCTACAGACAGAAATTAGCCCCACATAGCTCTAGGAAGCGGGTGCATCACACACAAAACTCTGCACACTTGAGGATCCTGTGCATTAGAGAAAGTGGAAGTTTAGGGTGGGGAGAGCTGTGCCCAGGGCCTGGGGACCAGCCCACCCTAGAGGCTGGTCGGGGAGGCCTCCTGGAGGAGGCGACTTCTGAGTTGGGACAAGCCGAGGGCCCAGAGATGCCAGTGGGGACATTGTTCCAGAGTGCTCCATTGCTGGTGAAGCCCTAGTGGCACCCAGAGAGTTCCCTTAGAGGTGACTGGGCTGTGGCAGAGCAAGGGACCTGGGTCCCGTTTGAGCAGCTGGTAAGGAGCACCCAGAGGGAGATGCAGGCAGAGCACACTCGGACCCACCATGGAGCACACAGAGTCTGGGAACAGACCCTACAACACCATCACAGAGAACTACCACAAATGTGTTGGAAGACATGCACACCCAGACACACACACACAAGATACAAAGTCCTATGCAGATGCACACAGGGATACCCACCAGGACACAGAGCCGGGAGTTGGGCACTCGTGTTATTTCTATTAACTGAAGACGCGTGCACCCACAAGACAGACACAGACATAGAAGGACACCCAGGTACAAGTCCCACATGCGTCACGACCAGTGCTTCCAGAACAGTGCTCCCTGTGGCTAGCAGGCAGATGGACCCATTGGCACAAATGCATACCTGCAGATACGCAGGTTCACACTGGGACACGCACATGCAGAAGGACTATGCAAACATCCACAGAAAGGAAGTCCTGGACATGAGAACACAAGGTCAACAGAGACAGGTACATAGCCAAGGGTAGACTAATGGATACAGTCGCAGTGACAGACACACGTGTACAAATGGTTGTATATGGGTAGATAGAGCCATCCAGAGAGAGGCGCACACCCAGGATCTCATGCACTCACACGGACACACACTCACAATGAAATCCCCTAATGCAGATGAGCAGATCTGTATCCACAAGAGTGTGCAGGTAAATGTGGAACATCTGCTCCAGAGAAGAAGAATGCATGGGATTACAGAATTTCATTACAGGGCGCCTGGGTGGCTCAGTGGTTAAAGCCTCTGCCTTCGGCTCGGGTCATGATCTCGGGGTCCTGGGATCAAGTCCCGCATCGGGCTCTCTGCTCAGCGGGGAGCCTGCCTCCTCCTCCTGTCTCTCTCTGCCTGCCTCTTTGCCCACTTGTGATCTGTCAAAAAAATAAATAAATAAATAAATAATCTAAAAAAAAAAAGAAGTTCATTATACACTTCACCAACACAAAGGATGTGCAGCACGCAACTTACAGATGGTAACACAGACAGTGGTCTCTGCTCTCAGCTTCGCATAGCCAGCTGATTCTTGAAGAATGCTCTCGTTCATTTTGGCTTAAACTCTGATGTGTCAAGATTTGTATAAAATTTCAACATATTTGCATACTGCAATGAAGCAAATCCAGTTCTGTGTGTATGCCCAATAGAAATGAGGGCATTTTTCCTTCAAAATATACACAGTTGATGGGACGCCTGGGTGGCTCAGTTGGTTAAGCAGCTGCCTTCAGCTCAGGTCATGATCCCGGCGTCCTGGGATCGAGTCCCACATCGGGCTCCTTGCTCATCAGGGAGCCTGCTTCTCCCTCTGCCTCTGCCTGCCATTCTGTCTGCCTGTGCTCGCTCTCTCTCCCTCTCTCTCTCTGACAAATAAATAAATAAAAACTTTAAAAATATATATATATATATACACAGTTGATCCTTGAACAACCCGCATTTGAACTGCATGGGTCCATTAAATGTGGATTTTTTTTTTTAAATACAGTACTGTGAATATATTTTCTCTTCTTTATAGTTTTCTCTTTTTTAATATTTTATTTGGGAGAGAGAACACAAGCAGGGAGTGGAGGGGCAGAGGCAAAGGGGGAGCAGACTCCCCACTGAGCAGGGTGTCCCACCCAGGACCCCGAAATCATGCCCTGAGCCAAAGGCTGACACTTAACTAACTGAGCCACCCAGGCACCTCCCTCATGATTTTCTTTGTAGCATTTTCTTTTCTCTAGCTTACTTTATTGTAAGGATACGGGAGGTCACCAAATATGTTAATCAACTGTTTATTTTCTCAGTTTGCTCAATAGTAGACTATTACTAGTTAAGTTTTGGAAGAGTCAGAGGTTATACATGGATTTTTAACTTTAGGTCAGCACACCCAGCCCTCGTGTTGTTCGAGGGTCAACTGTAGGATTATCGGTTTATAAGCAACTTTATTGATGATAACCAAGACCCTGACACCACGCACATAGCTCTTGATAGGGACATGCCTGAACAAATTACATGCCACAAACTGGAGGAAAACACAGCAACGAAAACTACTGCTTCACGCTACAGTGCGGGTGCTTCTCCTAGAAAAAGACAGTGAGTGGCAGTAATACACGTCAGAGATAAAGTAGTATGTGCCGTGACCTTGTAGAAAGGTCAAAAAACAGATACACTTAATATGTGGTGAGAAAGGACAGTTATGGTCATCTTTGTGCGGGGCTGCCGAGAGCGCCCTGTGGCTTTGTGTGGGTGCGGTTTATACGTGTATTGACAGGCAAATACTTGTCAAGCCACACACTTAAGGTGTGTCCATTTTATCTTCTCGAAATTACACATGTAGAAAAAAAGATAGATAAATACCAGTGCACAGCCCACAGCATAAAAAAGAGCATAAGCAAGACTGGAATTTCGTTATGAACCTCACAGATTACACATCCCATTCTACTCCTCAGAGGAATCCTTTGTCCAGGAAGTTTGATTTACTAATTCTTTTAAATTCATAGTTGGACACCTTGCATATGTATCACTAATAATAAATACATTTTATGCTTGATTTTGAAATCTGTATGATGGAATCAGTGTGCTTTTCTTTGCTGTGGATTTCTTTTAAAGATTTTATTTATTTATTTGACAGACAGAGATCACAAGTAGCCAGAGAGGCAGGCAGAGAGAGAGGGGGAAGCAGGCTCCCCTGCCAAGCAGAGAGCCTGATGTGGGGCTCGATCCCAGGACCCTGAGATGACCTGAGCCAAAGGCAGAGGCTTAACCCACTGAGCCGCCCTGGCGCCACCGCTGTGGATTTTTTAAAAGCATTTGTGAGATGAATGTATTACTTGTTATTTATCATCCTTTAAAATATATGTGTTTTAAACTATTAATGTACCTACAGAGTTTTATTAAACACATCTCTAAAGAATATATAGGGATGTCAGGGTGGGCGCCTGCATGGCTCAGTCATTAAGCATCCGCCTTCAGTTTAGGCCATAATCCCAGGACCTGGGATAGAGCCTTGCATCAGGCTCCCTGCCCAGTGGGGGGGTCTGTTTCTCCTTCCTCTGGTCCTCCTCCCCACCTGTGTTCCCTCTCTCTAATAAATAAAGAAAATCTCTTTTTTTTAAATATTTTATTTATTTTAAGAGAGAAAGAGAGAGGGAGAGAGAACACAAGCAGGGAGAGCGGGAGAAGGAGAAGCAGGCTTCCTGCTGAGCAGGGAGCCCAATGTGGGGCTCGATCCCAGGACCCTGAGATCATGACCTGAGCGGAAGGCAGACGCTTAATGACTGAGTCACCCAGGTGCCACAAATAAAATCTTTTTTTTAAAAAAGATTTTATTTATTCATTTGACACACACAGAGAGAGAGATCACAAGTAGGCAGAGAGGCAGGCAGAGAGAGAGGGAGAAGCAGGCTCCCTGCCTAGCAGAGAGCCCGATGTAGGGCTCGATCCCAGGACCCTGAGATCATGACCTGAGCCGAAGGCAGAGGTTTTAATGCACTGAGCCATCCAGGTGCCCCAAATAAAGAAAATCTTAAAAAGAATATACAGGGATATAATTATTCAGCAATAAAATAATTTCTAAGATGGCTGATATAAAAATGCTTGATATATTCATGGACTGTTATCTTTTTCCTTGTTATTCTGAAACTGTTGCTCTGTGTAATATGAGTCAGTATTACAAATTACATACATATTTTATCTTCTTGATGATGCTTTCTCCCTTGAAATTATTTTTCTCTGATGTAATTACATGGTTCACATGTGCTTATGTGTTATTTTTTAATGAGATAACAGGTGAGTTTTTCAAGACCTGTTTCAAATATCTCTGTAATGTTATATTTTATTTATTATTTTTTAAAGATTTTATTTACTTATTTGACAGAGAGAGATCACAAGTAGGCAGAGAGACAGGCAGAGAGGGAGGAGGAAGCAGGCTCCCCACCAAGCAGAGAGCCCGATGTGGGACTCGATCCCAGGACCCCAAGATCATGACCCAAGCCGAAGGCAGAGGCCCAACCCACTGAGCCACCCAGGCGCCCTGTAATGTTATATTTTAGATGTGTCTCTTGTATCCATGCTATTGTTGGACACTTTTAAAAAAAGATTTTATTTATGGGGCGCCTGGGTGTCTCAGTGGGTTAAAGCCTCTGCCTTCACCTCAGGTCATGATCCCAGGGTCCTGGGATCAAGCCCCATATATAAATAAATAAAAATATTTATTATATAAAATAAAATAAAATATTTTATTTATTTATTTGACACAGAAAGAAAGAGAGGGAGCACAATCAGGGGAAGCAGCAGGTAGAGGGAGAGGGAAAAGCAAGTTCCCCACGGAGCAGGGAGCCCAACGTGGGGGTCGATCCCAGAATCCTGGTTCGTGACCTGAGCCGAAGGCAGAGCTTAACCAACTGAGCCACCCAGAAATCCCCGAAAAACTGACTCTTGATCAGCGATGCTTTCAGTGAAAGATCTTGATCAAAAGGGGGAAATGTGAAAATTGATAAAAAGAAAACCTCAGTAAAATGGAGTTGAGAGGCCAGAAGGGGAAGCTCTCACTCAGTACCACTGGGAGTCAAGAATTGCCAACCACAGAGGCCAAGGGAAGAGTCATCAATTACAGGACCCAACAGGAAGAGATGTACATTGCATCTCCTATAAGAAATTGACCACCCCCGCAGCTCTACCAAAGAGAAACCATCATCACTCTGAACCCTTGCTTTTTTCCAATGGACTTCTGTTCAAAACAATCCTTCCCAACTTGCTCCTTCTTCTCCACGGAACGGTTCTTTTCCTTTGTTGAACTAGTCTGTATTTTTTTTGTTTTGTTTTGTTTTTAAGATTTTATTTATTCATTTGACAAAGAGAGAGAGAGAGAGATCACAAATAGGGAGAGAGACAGGAAGAGAAGGGGGAAGCAGGCTCCCCGCCAAGCAGAGAGCCCAATGCGGGACTCGATCCCAGTACCCTGAGATCATGACCTGAGCTGAAGGCAGGGGCTTTAAGCCACTGAGCCACCCAGGCGCCCTAGTCTGTGGTTTTTGTCATAGCTTACCTGTCCTGAATTTCAGTTCTCTGCTATTCTAGAATAAACTGATCTCTTTAGTGAAACAACTGATTTGTTTTTAAGTCCATGATATGAAACCATGTTAATTCCATACCCACTTAAGGCCAAGAGCAATTAGTCTTGATAGTCCTATGTTTTGCATTATATGGCCTGTAAGAATGTGTTGAACAATAGGCTTACCTGTGCATTATGAAACCTTCTTGTACATAGTGTCCTTTTTTTTTTAAGGTTTTTATTTTACAGAGAGACAGAAGGAGAGTACAAGTAGGCAGAGCAGCAGGCAGAGGGAAAGGGAGGAGCAGGCCCTCCAGTGAGCAGGGAACCAGACACGGGGCTCGATCCCACGACCCCGGGATCATGACCTGAGTTGAAGGCAGTCGCTCAACTAATTGAGCCACCCAGGAGCCCCATGGTGCCTTTTTAAAAATTACATACACCTAAAGGTATACACATATGTTTTATGCAAAAATTCTAACTGTCACCTATGATGCTACTATGATGCTATGCCCCTGCTAAGAGGGGGTCCCTGACATCCTCCTACAGCAGTGTATGTGAGAACTTTGTGATGACGATGAATAACAACAATAACAGCTTGTACGTATTTAGCCCTAGGCCCTGTGTTAAGCACTTACCATCTCATTTCCCACGATGTAGGTTGTACTATTTTCCCATTTTAGTTATTAAATTTGGGGGGGGTAGTCATGACTTTTTTTTTTAAGATTTTTTTTAAAAGATGTTATTTATTTTATTTGACAGGCAGAGATTGCAAGTAGACAGAGAGGCAGGCAGAGAGAGAGAGGAGGAAGCAGGCTCCCTGCTGAGCAGAGAGCCCGATGCGGGGCTGGATCCCAGGACCCTGGAATCATGACCTGAGCCAAAGGCAGAGGCTTTAACCTACTGAGCCACCCAGGCGCCCCTTTTTTAAAAGATTTTATTTATTTGACACAGAGAAAGAGCACAAGCAGGCGGAGCAGCAGGCAGAGGGAGAAGCAGGCTCTCCACGGAGCAGACAGCCCAATGCGGGGCTGGATTCCAGAACCCTGGGATCATGATGTGAGCTGAAGACGGATGCTTAGCTTAACCGACTGAGCCACCCAGGTGCCGGGTCACGACTTGTTTCAAGAGAGTTCGCGTTCTCAAGCTTAAGCCAGGGCCCCGCCCCCAGGGTCTACTGTGTCGGAAGGTGTAGTTTGGGTCAGAGAACTCTGATTTTCATTAAGTTCACAGGTGATGATGATACTGCCTGTCGGGGGCTTACATTTGGGGATCAACGAATTAGGGAACATTTAAACATCCTACACAAAGGCCCCACAAGCGAGGCATTTTCATTATTCAATTTAAACCTCAGTCCCCAAAGCTCAGAGAAGTGAAGCAGGTCCCCCAGGATTAAAGACTGGACCGCGTGCAGGAGATCTCTGAGTAGGTGGCTTCGTCCCAGGTGACCACAGAAATATGGGTGCGTCCCCTTTAAGAGGAGCTTGCGCACTACTGGACAGTATTTCTCCCTTGTCTTTCTCCTCCCGGCGTCTTTGCAGCTGCCAGGAAAAACCCGGAAGAGGCCCACTGCCTCGGTGGGTGCAGGGTACCAACTACATTACCCAGAAGTCTGTGCTCGCCGCATCGACGCAGCGCCGATGACGGCCCGGAAAAGAGGCGTTGCCCGCCTCCCGGCGCGGCTGAGGAGGGACTTCCGGCGCCGCCATCGTGACGTCTTTTGCTTGTGCCGGCACTATCCGCCCCGGTGGTAAAGGCTCCGGGACCCGGGCGGGTCCGCTTCCCACGCGGCTCTTCGGAACCGAGGAAGGAAGGACGATAATATGCGCCTTTGTTGCCCTCCATGAGCGCCGTCGTGGGACCGGCTGCCTTGCGCGGAGGTGTCCCCTGGTGCTGCGTCCTTCCCGAGGCCTTCGCGTCCGCGCTCTGTCCCCGTACGCCCCCGGCCGCGGCGCCCTAAGCCTGTGCGCACCTTCACTCAGGGGCGACGGGCTCGGAGGGCGGCCCGAGGTCTCCCCGCCTAGTGGAGCTCCGGGGTTCTGGCTGAGCCCGCAGGGCCTGCTCCGTTTGCCCTCTTCTCACGACCCGGTTCTGTTCGCGGGATCCGGTGGCGGCCCTGGCGCTGATGGACGGGGCTCAGGTGAGCAGAGGGTTCCTCAGACCCTCACCGACTCGGATGTAGGGGGTGGCGTGTTCAAGGACCTTCCTCGCTTTGCCCTCAGCGCTCCCTGCTGTCGAGCGTGAAGGCGGCGATGGGCGGTCACTCCCGGCAGGTATGTGGCGGGGTCCCTGGTGCCCGCGTGGATGGGATGAGCTGTTCAAGGGTTTCCACGGTGCAGGAGCCAGCTGGCACAAATATTTGGGATGGAGATGAATTCGGAGTGTCCCAGGAACCGCAGGTCCCTGTGACATCTGGTGAGGACACACAGCGGGTGGTCAGGCGTCGGTCCTGGAATGGCCGCCCGAGGAGCTCGGCTTATGTTCTGATGGTAGTGGGAGCCATGGAAGATTCGGAACAAAGACGGAGGTGGCCTGGCTCAGGTGTTAACAGACTCCGTCTGGCTGCAGAGTGGAAAGTGGGGGGACATTGGTCTGGGCAGGAAGACAGGGTGAGTGTTAATGGTGGGTGGAGCAGAGTGGGGGCAGTGGAGCTTAGGGAGGTGTAGGAGCTTGGTATCTACTTTTAAAGTAGGGCCCATTAGGCGTTCTGATGAGACATAGTGATACTCCGGGACTCTTTACTTTTGCCTCTGTCTGCATTGGCGTCTGGGCACCGGAAGCCGGGGGGGGGGGGGGCGGTCATTTCTAGCCCAGCGATCTGAATCCAGGCTGAATATTATGTAGAGACGTTCCTACTTCTGGCAGCCGATTGGATGAGGACGGAGGGGCGTATTGGGCCCAGAACAGCGTTGTGCAAATGCTGGGAGGTAAGATTGAGTTGGGTGTCCTCAAGGAACTGCAGATCTTAGTTGTATCTTGGGAGTGGGGTCAGGAGGCAGGCAGGCATGGCAGGCTGAGGAGCTGGGCCTCATTCTGAGGGTGCTGAAAGGCATGGGAGATTTGGAGCAGTAGAGAGAGGTGACCTGACTCAGATTTTAATGGACCTCCTTTGGCTGCTCTCTGGCTGAGAACAGAGCGGTGGGTGTGAGGGGCCACCTACCGCAGTAGTCTGTGAGTGTTGATGGTCTCTGGCCCAGAGAGGTGGCTGAGGAGGGGAGACACGTTGGTGGATTTTGTATATGTTTTGTAAGCAGGGTAACCAGATTTTCTGGTGTGAAGGGTGAATGAGAGAAAGGGGTGAGTTGTGGGTGACCCTGGGGGGGGGTTGTCTGGTTTTTTTTTTGTTTTGTTTTCCTTACTAGTTGAGTGATGGAAATGTCATCACCTGAGATAGGGAAGCTGGGAGCAGGAGTAATTGTTTGGGGTTCTGTTGGGAGGTAGGTTTTTCTCATGTTTAGTTTGAGAAGTCCCAGAGATTCCTTCGTTGACACATTGGGCTGGATGCAGGTTTTTTTTACTGGCAGAGGTACTGTTTGCAGAAGTTGCAAAGGTGATGGCCAGTAGGGTGGAAGGGGGTGGAGCTGTGGGTTGCATTTAGGAGGGAGTATCTCTAGGTCATGGCAGCAGTGCAGTTAATAACAAGAAAGTTGAAACTTGGGACCAAGGACTGGGTCTCTTGCTTAGGCCCTGGGTGACAGTGGTGCCTGTCACAAAGATACAAGAGCACTCTCCCCGGGGTTGTGCCCTGTAGGTGCATATGTTGTGGGCCAGAAGGCTGGTGGTCGTGATGGCGGTTCCAGCTGGGAAGAAGGGGTGGTTCAAAGAATGGTGTACGTGTTGGGAGAAGTGTGAACAGATGGCCTTAAGGTTGTGTCTGGGAGGCATGGCCTGGAGGACGGCCAGAGAGTTGGTGCCCTTCCCGGCAGACCCACAGCTTACACGGTATCTGTCTGCCCACCTGCCTGGCTCTGGGCGGCTCGCAGTGATCAGAGAGACAGGAGGGGAGAGCAGGCACTGGTGGCGCCAAAGCCTGCTCTCTCGTCTGAGGTGGGAGGCCGAGAGGAGAGGCACCAGGGGTGGTTGTGTGAGTGGATCGACTGGGGGCCCCTGCTGCCTGTGGGCTCAACTGTCCCCCTTCGTGACAGGGCTGTGTGACCTTCGAGGATGTGTTCGTGTACTTCTCCCGGGAGGAGTGGGAGCTCCTTGAGGAAGCCCAGAGACTCCTGTATCGTGATGTGATGCTGGAGAACTTCGCACTTGTGGCCTCGCTGGGTAAGTCCCTGCTTTGTCTATTGGTATATGGCAAATTACCCCAAAATTTACTGGCTTAAAACAGTAAACATTCGTTGAGTATCGGGAACCTCGTCACTACTCACCTGGGCACTTTTTGCTAGACTCATGCCGTTTCCGTCAAGCTGTGAGCCGGGGCTCTATTCTCATCTGAAGGCCAGTCAGGAAGAATCCACTTACAAATCCAGTCATGTGGTTGTTTGCAAGGTTTAGTTTCTTGTGGTTTGTTGCACTGTGGGAATTAGTTCCTCTCTGGCTCGGCCAATGGCCTCAGTTCCTTGTCATGTTGGCCTTTCTGTAGTGTAGCTCCTAACAGGGAGGCTGCCTTCCCTCTGAGCTAGTGAGAGCGAATGCCCAGAATGGAATCTGGCCTTTTTCTAACCTGACCTTCGAAGTGTCATCCCATTGTCCTTAGAGATGGGTCAGGCAGTCCCGCCTACAGACAGAGGAAGAGGCTTACACAAGGGCAGCAGAGCAGGAGGTGGACATTCTCGGGGCCATCTTATAGGCTGCCTTCCACAGGTCCTCTTGTTCCCTCCAGTGTCCCCGGGTTTGGTTATTCCCTGTTCCCTAGAGCCAGCTCAGTGACTCTTCTCCCTCCCTTCTTTGGTTCCCAGAGTAGGGAGGGCTGTGCGTGCCAGGGCTGGGATGTGTGCAGTGTCCCCTCGCTTGCGGGGCAGATCCAGCACTTTCTGCCCAAAGTCTGGCAGGAGTGGGTTCGGGGCTCGCAGCATTTTTGGTCCGTTCAGCAGGATCGGCGTGGCTTGTGCACTCCCTGGCCACGTAACTGTCTGGATCCATGGTGCCTCAGTGTCCCAGCTGCTGGCCCTCGTCACGTAGTCAACATTCCTGGGGCCTGAGCACTCCAGGAGTTACAGAAACTGTCATGGTCATTGCTCATGAATGTCTCGGGCTGTTCTGCTTCGAGGTTCTGTTCTTTAACACTGAATTTTCTTCTCTGTGGGGGATTCTCTGGGCCATTCATCTGCCCTGTGTTTTCTTGACAACTTTACATCCCATGTAGTGGCCCAGTTGGAGAGGGTCAGAAAGCCCTGTGTGTCTGACATCACTCCAGCCGCATGGAGAGAGACCCAGAGGGGCCTGGCCCAGCAGAATGGGAGCTGGAGGAGTGGCGCGTTAGTGCTGGGTTCAGATCATACGTTCAGCCTACTTTGTGTTCACCAATGGTTTGTGTTATTTTTTTTTGCCAAGGCCTATAGCGATACCCCATTTCTGCCTTTTCTTCCCCATTCTTGGCACTTTGTCCACTTGTAATTCTCTTCTGTCTTCCATCTCTTGACTCTTTCCTCCCTTCTCTGGCTTCTGTGTCTCATTCATTCTTCTCTGCTCTGCAGTGCCGGCTACTTCAACGTGCAAGGTGTTGTGCAGCGATCCTTACATAGTCCTTAAGAACCAGCTGCTTATTCACAGTCATATTTTCCTGGGCCTGGACATGTCCTTCTGCGCAGAGCTCAGCTGGCACTGGCGGCCAAGGCCCTACTCCCTGGAGGAGTGAGCCGGACTCCCCTCCTCTGTGTGCTGTACCACGTACCGCCATTGTCTCTACCCACCTGTTCTCCTTACTGTGACCCTCAGAGGCCTGGGACTTCCAGTGGGCCTTTCCTCACCCTGATCCTGGCTCCCTGGTCCCACCAACAAGCCAGTGCTCTCATTCTTTGGCGTTTCACACACACATAAGTGAGGGGGCTGCTGCTGTCCACCAAAGTCAGTGTGTACCTCACCAGCATCTTCTTGCTTTCAGGTTGTTGGCGTGAAACAGATAATGAGGAGACTCCTTCTGAGCAGAGCATTTCTGTGGGAGTGTCGCAGCTCGGTACTCCTGAGTCGGGTGCGTTTATCCAGAAAGCCCACCCATGTGAGGTGTGGGACCCACTCTTGAAAGACACCTTGCACTTGGCTGAACACCAGGGATCACAGCCCTTGCGGAGACTGTACACACGTGGCCCATGTGGGAGAGGATTCTCGTTCAGTGCAGACTTTCACCAGCACCACAAGCGATACAGTGAAGAGGATCTCTTCAGAGCGGATGCTGGTGGGGCCTCACACGGGAAGAACTGTGCAGCCCACATGTTATGGAGACCCCTTACTTGCAAGGAGGAAGGGATGGGCTTGTTGGACAGCTCTGGCCTCTTCCATTGCCAGACCACTGGCAGTGGGATGATTCCACACAACAGGACCGAGTTCGTAGCAACTTTCCCACACAGCACCAATCTTGGCCCACACCAGGGAGACCGGGATGGACTGGTGCTTTTCAGTTGCACTGACAGTGCGAAGTGCTTCCTGAATACCTTTACTCTCCGTGACAACCAGCTAATTCGTACTGAAGTAAGACCCTGTAGATGCCCACCGTGTGGGAATCTGTCCAAGGAGAAATCAGCACTTATTAATCACAGGAAAGTTCACAGTGGAGAAATACCACATGTGTGTAAAGAGTGTGGGAAGGGTTTCATTCACTCGTCTCACTTAAAAATGCACCAGAAATTTCACGCTGGAAAAAGACATTACACATGCAGTGAGTGCGGGAAAGCCTTCAGCCGGAAAGACACACTTGTTCAGCACCAGAGAGTTCACACTGGAGAAAGGTCTTACGACTGCAGTGAGTGTGGAAAGGCCTACAGCAGAAGTTCCCACCTTGTTCAACACCAGAGAATTCACACTGGCGAAAGGCCTTATAAGTGCAGTGAGTGTGGAAAAGCCTTCAGC
Organism: Enhydra lutris kenyoni; assembly: GCF_002288905.1. Classification (NCBI taxonomy): domain Eukaryota; kingdom Metazoa; phylum Chordata; class Mammalia; order Carnivora; family Mustelidae; genus Enhydra; species Enhydra lutris. The sequence goes on from NW_019154198.1 coordinate 483,328, forward strand.
CGCAAAGACACACTCGTGCAACACCAGAGATTTCACACAGGAGAGAGACCTTACGAGTGCAGCGAATGTGGGAAATTCTTTAGCCAGAGCTCCCACCTTATTGAGCACTGGCGGATTCACACTGGGGCAAGGCCTTATGAGTGCATTGAATGTGGAAAGTTCTTTAGCCATAACTCGAGCCTCATTAAACATCGGAGGGTGCACACAGGAGCAAGGTCTTACGTGTGCAGCAAATGTGGGAAAGCTTTCAGCTGCAAAGACACTCTTGTTCAGCACCAGATAATTCACACTGGCGCAAGGCCTTATGAGTGCAGCGAGTGTGGGAAAGCCTTCAGCCGTAAAGACACTCTTGTGCAACACCAGAAAATCCACACTGGAGAAAGGCCTTACGAGTGTGGTGAATGTGGGAAATTTTTTAGCCATAGCTCCAACCTTATTGTACACCAGAGAATTCACACTGGAGCGAAGCCTTATGAATGCAGTGAATGCGGAAAATGCTTTAGCCACAACTCCAGCCTCATTCTACACCAGAGAGTTCACACCGGCGCAAGGCCTTATGTGTGCAGTGAATGTGGGAAGGCCTACATCAGTAGCTCCCACCTTGTGCAGCACAAGAAGGTTCACACTGGAGCAAGACCTTATGAATGCAGCGAATGTGGGAAATTCTTTAGCCGAAACTCTAGCCTCATTCTACATCAGCGGGTTCACACTGGGGAAAAGCCATACGTGTGCAGCGAATGTGGGAAAGCCTACAGTAGAAGTTCCCATCTTGTTCGGCACCAGAAAGTTCACACTGGAGAAAAGTCTCATGAGTGCAGCAGTTTTGGTGGTCCTTTAGCTACATCTCTTAAGCTTGTTTAGTTCCAGAAAGCTCACAATAGAGAAAGGCCTTATGAATGTAGAATATGTTCCATCTCCTTGTTTGACTCGATAGGATTCACACTAGAGAAAATATCGGCAAGTACCCTTTGTGAGGGAACCAGCAGCCGGCCGGTGAGCCTCGTCCATTCGTACAGGTATCATGGGGACAGTCCCAGTCAGTACCACATAGATGGGAAGCTTTCATGAGGTGCTTTGCACTTTCCAAACCATCCAGGGCTCTTGACATAGTTCTGTCACCACCAGTGCCTGTGGCGGAAGCCATCTAATTGCTCCCAGCTGTCCAAGGTCCCACAGCGTGTTGTCAGTCACTTCTGTTCTCTGGAGGGAATCATGAGTGTTCTGAGATCAGTGAGGCCCTCACTTCCTCCCCCATAACTGGATTCTGAGTGGACATGATCCTGCTCTGGCCAGAAGGATCTGAACTGGAGTCTGCTGGGATTTCCAGACAAGATTTCTCTTCATGAACAAGGTTGACTGTAAATGTAACCACCACGAACTCACTTGTCTTCTTCTAAGTCACCCAACTTCAGAACTGCTTGCCCCAGGCCGGTCTGACCTGTGCAGTGACGCAGGCCTGCTGCGGCGGTCTTTGCCATTGTGTGTGTGGTGGGGTCTGTTCGCTGTGTGTAATGGATTAAGAAAAAGTTGGGTTCTTCCACCATGAAGGGAAGAGCGCCTCTTGTCTGCACCAACTTCATGTGCCTCAGAAGGGTTAGCAGGATGGCAGAGAACAGATCTCAGTCTAGTTAGCCTGATTTGTATTGTGCCCAAGGCTTGGTAGAAAAAAGCAAAGCACTTTGTGTGCCTCAGCGTATGGTCTGGAAGGCAAGATTTCCTGCGAGTCCAGAGTTCATTTCTGAGGAGGGCATAGTTGCTGTGAAGATCTCCAGTGCTTCTGGAAACGTGAATTGGGTCTCTTGTTCCTAGGGAATGCCCCATATTCCCCAGCACTTCTGAGGGATTTCTGTCTCCTAGATCTGCATAGGAGCCAGTCCCTGATGTCCAGAATCCCCTAGGCAAGTGTCACGGACTGGAAGGCCCATAGGGCAAGGCGGGGCTCATAATTGGTACAGAAACACTGAGATAGTGGAGTGGGGCTGAATGTGGCCAGTGCGAGGCTATGTGTCTCTTCTAGCAGAGGCGTCTGCAGATGTCCCTGTGATTTTTGTGGGATGAGAATGTAGAAATTCTCTGGACCCTCAGACATCTGTATCTCCTGTGGCCAAGGCCACTCAGTGTTTAAAGGTTTGTGGATTCCTGTATTTGCCTGGGCTGTTGGTGTTTTGGCCATCACTACACAGGCAGGAACCTCAGCATGGACGAAAGAGAGATCCAGGGGTAGGGCTTCTCTGACCCAGCTGGCATTCCTAGTGACCGGAGAGGACGTGGATTGCATTGCTCTCTGGTTTTTGCTGACATTCAGGCGGGGCTCATCCTCCTAAATTGGGAGGGGGATATGGGAGAACCAAGACAGTGGGCAGATGGGACTTTCTAAGAGGGATGGTAAATAGGGACTGGATGGGCAACGCTTAGTTCTCAAAAACTTTACTGCAGTGTGATTGACATGAAATGAATTGCACACATGAAAGTGTGAAATGTGTCCTGTTTCAGCATGTGTATATGCCTGTGAAACCATAACCACAGTGAACATAATGAATGTATTCGACACAACCAGAAGCTTCCTTGTGTCCCTTTATAATCCTTTTATCTCAGTCTTTCTAATACCCTTTCCCACAATTCATGAACAACAAGCATTTTCTAGAATTTTGTGTGGACAGAATCATTCGGTATATACATTGGGGGGAGTGGGGGCTGTAGCCCTTCTCACTGTCCATAACGGTTTTGAGATTACTGAGTCTCATCGCCTGTCTCCGTAGGTCGTTCAGTTGTGCTGTGGAGGGTTTCTCCGTCGTATGCAGAGGCCGCCCCTGTTTCTCGTCCGTTCAGCTGTCAGTGGATGCTTGGGTTGTTCCCAGTGTGGGACTGTTCCAAAGAAAGCTGCTCTGAAGATCTCTGTGCACGTTACCACTTAATAACATGTCGCTATAAGAATGTGCCAGTTTGTCTATCTTTTCACCCACTGAGGGACGTCCTGGCTGCTTCCAAATTTGGCACTTAGGAGTAAACCTGTAGTATACATTGTGTGTAGGTTTTGTGTGGATTTAAGTTTTCATCTCTTGGGTTCTAGCCAAGGAGTGTGATTTACTGGATTATGTAATAAGAGTATGTTTAGATTTGTAAGAAACCTTTTCTTTTAAAGATTTTATTTATTTGAGAGAGAGAGCACAGTGGGGGGAAGGGCAAAGGGAGAAGCAGACCCCCCACTGAGCAGGAAGCCTGATGTGGGCTTGACTCCAGGACCCTGGCTTCCTGACCTGAGCCGAAGGCAGATGCTTAACCAACTGAGCCACCCTGGCGCCCCTGTAAGAAACTGTCTTGCACAGTGGCGGTACCATTTTGCACTCCCACCAGCAGTGAATGATTGTCTCTGTTGCTCCCCATCCGCATCAGCATTTGGTTGGTGTCAGTGTTTTGGAATTTGGCCATTGTGATAGGTGTGTAATGGTAGGTCATTGTTGCTTTAATTTGAAATTCCCTAACGACAAGTGAGTATCATTTTCGTATTCATATTTCATATCAAACTGTCTTTTGCAGAGCAGAATTTTAATTTTAGTCAAGTTCAAATCACCCAGTTTTTCTCAAGGATTGTATTTGGTGTTGTCTATAAAGCATTGCCAAATCTAAGGTCACCTGCATTTTGCTCAATGTTATCGTCTAGGTGTTCTGTAGTTTTGTGTTTTGCATTTAGGTCTGTTACCCATTTTGAGAAAATATTTGTGCAAGTATAAATTCTATATCTATATCATATTTTTAAAAAGATTTTATTTATCTGAGAGAGAATACACAAGCCAGGAGAGGAGCAGAGGAAAAGGGAGAAGCAGACTCTCCAATGAGCAGGGCACCCGATGCAGGGCTCAATTCCAGGACCCTGAGATTGTGACCTGCGACAAAGGCAGATGCTTACTCCTTAACCTCCTGAGCCATCCAGGTGCTTCTAGATCAGTTGTTTTTTTTTTTTTTTTTTTTTTTTTTAAATGAGGATGTTCACTAGTTCAAGCACCATTTGATGAAAAGACTGTCTCTACTGAATTGCGTTTGCTCCTTTGTCAACAGCCAGTTGCCTGTTTCTGCTGATCTGTTCTTAGACTCTGTTCCAGATTTTCCATAATTGAGATAATCCTGTGGGTGTGGGGTGGGCTTTGGTTGGGGGGTAATTATATGGTATAACGCATTAGATGATCTTCAGATGTAAAACTAATCTTGCATTTCCTGGGACAAATCCCACTTGGTCATGGTTTCTGCTCCTTTGTGTGTGTTGCCAAGTCAGTTTCCTGATACTTTGTTAGTGTATTTTGCATCTGTATTGATGAGAGAGAACAGTTTTGTAGATTTCTTTTTTTTTTTTTTAAGATTTTATTTATTTATTTGACACAGAGAGAGAGATCACAAGTAGGGAGAGAGGCAGGCTCCCCGCTGACCAGAGAGCCCGATGCAGGGCTCGATCCTAGGACCCTGAGACCATGACCTGAGCGGAAGGCAGGGGCTTAACCCACTGAGCCCCCCAGGCGCCCCTGGTTTTGTAGATTTCTTGTGCTGTCTTTGTGTGACTTTGCTATCAGAGGAATCCTGATCTCATAGAAAAAGTTGGAAGTTTTTCCTCCTTTATTTTCTGGAAGGATGGAAGAGTTTTTGAAAGATTAGTGATGGATTTCCTTAAATATTTGCTAGAATTCCTTAGTGAAGGCCCTTGACCTTAGAATTTTCTTGTGGGAAGGCTTTCAATAAATTTTTAGTAAAAATTTGCTTAATATAGTACTAAGTAGATTTTGTACTTGTGTCAGTTTTGGATATTGGTGTCCTTTAAGGAATTTTTCCATTTCAACCAAATTGTCCAATTTGGGAAGACAAAGACTTTTTATTTTTTATTTATTTTTTTATTTTTTTAAAAGATTTTATTTATTTATTTGACAGACAGAGATCACAAGTAGGCAGAGAAGCAGGCATAGAGAGAGGGGAAGGGAAGCAGGTTCTCTGCTGAGCAGAGAGCCCGATGCAGGGCTTGATCCCAGGACCCTGAGACCATGACCTGAGCCAAAGGCAGAGGCTTAACCCACTGAACCACCCAGGTGCCCCGACAAAGACTTTTTAATATTCCTTTTTGATACTTTTATTTTTTTAGGGTGAGTAGTATCTTCATTCCTGCTTTTGTTAACTTGTTTTCTTTGCCTGCCTCACATTTTGTCAATTTTGTTGATCTTTTGAAAGAACTAATTTTTAAGTTCATGGTTTTTTTAGTTGCAGCATGACTGGCATACAATATATAAGTCTCAGGTGTACAACATATTGCTTCAGTATTCGTGTACATGACAGAATGGTCACCACAGTGGTTAGCATCCCAGAAACGGTGTTGTTACAGTATTACTGAGCTGCGCTGCCCATGACATCCCTGTGCCTTATTTCACAATGGGAAGATTGTCCCTCTTGGTCCTCTTTGGCTTTTTCATCTACCCCCATCCCCCTTCCCTTTAGCAACTATCCTCTGTATCTGTGAGGCTGTTTCTGTTTCATTTGTTCTTTTTTTTTTTTTTTTGCATTTTATATTCCACATGTAAGTGAAGTCGTACAGTATTTGTCTTTGTGTGATTTATTTCACTTAGCATCATACTGTCTGGGTCCATCCACGTCTCAAATGGCAGTATTTCATTCTTTTTTATAGCTGAGTCATAAACCACCGTATATATAGCTAGGTAGATAGATATTTATAGAGAGAGAGAACTAGATAGATATGTAACTCCACACACATACCACACCTTTATCCATCTGCTTATCATTGGACATCCCGGTTGCCTCCATGTCATGGCTGTTGTAATGTTGTGATGACATAGACGTACATATGGCTTTTTGGATATATGTTTTTGAATGTCTCCTCGTTGCTTCACTGTCTTCAGATAAATGCCTAGAAGTGGAATTTCCAGATCATGTCACATAGTTTCATATGTTTTTCATAGTGGCTGCACCGATTTACATTCCCACCCACAGTGCACAACTGTTCCCTTTTCTCCACATTCTCGCCGATACCTCTTCTCATCTTTTTGATAAGGGCTGGCTGACAAGTGTGAGGTGATGCCTCATTATGGTTTGGATTTGCATTTCCCTGATGCTGGTGTTGAACAACTTTTTATGTGCCTGCTGTTCATCTGTGTGTCATCTTTGGAAAAGATGTTCAGGTCCTCTGCCTATTTTTGAGTAGATTTTTATATTGAATTTCTGAGTTCTTCGTATATTTTTGATGTTAGCTTCTAATCAGATCTGTAATTTGTGAGTATCTTCTCCCATTCCGTGGGTCGCCTTTTCGTTGTCGATCGTTTGCTTGCTGTGCAGACGCTTTTCCGTTGGTGTCCCACTTGTGTATTTTCACTTTCGTTGTCCTTACCTGAGGAGACATCCAAAAACATATACCCAAAAACATACTGCCTGTGTTTTCTTCTGGGAATTTTATACTTCCAGGTCTTATATTTAAGTCTTTAGCCCATTTTGAGTTCAGTTTTGTATATGGTATAATAAAATGACCCAATTTCATTGTTTTTCATGTAGCTGTCCAGTGTTCCCAACACTGTTTATTAAATATGGTGTCTGTTCTTCATTCTATATTCTTGTCTTTTTGTCATCTTAATTGACCATGTAAGTGTGGGTTTATTTATGGGATTTCTGTTCTGTTTCATTGTTCTGTGTCTGTGTTGTGTCAGTACCAGACTATTTTGATTGCTATAGATACGTAGTATAGTTTGAAATCTGGGAGCCTGGTATCCCAGCTTTGTTCTTCCTCAGGATTCCTTTGACTGTTTGGGGTCCTTTGTGGTTTCATGCAAATTTTAGGATTATTCTGTGACAAATACCATTGGTATTTTGGTAGGGATTGCGTTGAATTTGTAGATTGCCTTGGGTAGTATGGACATTTTAAGTGTTAACTTTTCTAATCCATGAGTGTGGATTATCTGTCCATCATTTATTTGTGTTGTCTTTAATTTCTTTCATCATTGTCTTGGTAGTTTTTAGAAGACAGGCTTTTCACCTCGGTTAAATTTATTACTTGATATTTTATTCTTTTTGATGCAGTTGTAAATGGGATTATTTTCTTAATTTTTTTTTCAGATAGTTTATTATTAGTGTATACAAATGCAACAGATTTCTATATATTGATTATGTATCCTGCAAATTTATTGTATTCATTTATTAGTTCCAATAGTTTTTGGGTGAAGGTTTTAAGGTTTTATATGTGCAGTCCGTCGTCTGTGACTAGTGACACTTTTACTTCTTTCCAATTTGCATGCCTCTTCTTTCTTCTTGTTCGTTTGCTGTGGCTGGGACTTCCGGTACTGATCTAATTAAAGTGGCAAGACTGGCATCCTTGCCTTGTGCCTGATCTTAGAGCAAAAGCTTTCAACTTTTCACTGTTAAGTATGATGTTAGCTGTGGGTTTGTCGTATATGGCCTTTATTCTATTGAAGTACATTTCTTCTATATTCATATTTTTTTAGAGTTTTCGTCATAAATGGATATTGAATTTTGTCACGTGCTTTTTCTGCACCTACTGAGATGATCATATAGTTTTATACCTTATTTTGTTAATGTGGCGTATCACGTTGATTGATTGGTTGATGTCGAACCTTCCTTGCATCCCTAGAATAAATCCCACTTGATCATGGTCTATGACCCTTTTAATGTATTGTTGAACTCGGTTTGCTAATATTTTGTTGAAGTCTTTTGCATGCGTGAGCATCAGGGATACTGGCCTGTAATTGTCTTTCTTGTAGTGTTTTTCTGTGGTTTAGTTATCAAGTTTTGTGTGTGCATGTGTGTTTCTGTTTTCTAATTTCAGTAAGCTTTTTTTTCCTAATCTTTATCATTTTTCTTTCTTATCCTTGGTTTGGGATTAGTTTTTCATTGTTTTCATTAGTTTTCTCATTTTCTTTTCTTTTTTTTAACATAGATGTTTAAGTTATTGACATCTTTCTTCATTTTAATAAGCTGTTTAAAGCTGTACATTTACCTCTAATCATTTAGTTTTGCTGTGCCACATTGACTTTTATATTAACATTTTTACTTTTATCAAGCTCAAAATACTTACATCTAAAAATTTTCTCTTGTGGTTTCTCTATTTACTCATAGGATCTTTGGTAGTATGTGATTTAATAAAACCCTATTAAATTTTCAGGGCTGGTATCACAGAGCAAGAGGAATGCTTCTGATCGTTCAGTCAGGGGCCCAGGTGTTATAATTAAGGCTTGAAATAGAGAAAATGTATTTGTTATTTTAAATATATTACATTCTGAGGAAGAGACTGAGCAATGGTGTCAGTTTTTTTTTTTTTTTAAGATTTTATTTATTTATTTGAGAGGCAGAGATCACAAGTAGGCAGAGAGGCAGGCAGAGAGAGAGAGAGGTGGAAACAGGCTCCCTGCCGAGCAGAGAGCCCGATGTGGGGCTCTATCCCAGGACCCTGGGATCATGACCTGAGCTGAAGGCGGAGGCTTTAACCCACTGAGCCACCCAGGCGCCCTATGATGTCAGTTTTTAATGTAGAAAGAGTAACCCATTCTATCAGGAATTGATGAGGATGACCGTCGGTTAATTCATCTTGGTTATTAGGCACTTTTTCCTTCCTCAGAGCACCCTCATTGATCTGGCTTGAGGTGTTTTCTTTGTCTTGGTTTTGTTTCATAAGATGGCACAATCCTTTTCCTAGTGTTGCTTCTATTTACAGTATCTACAGGTATCTTTGTCAGTAAGTGGTTGGTTGGGAAGTGGGCCATTATCTGTTTGACCTCCAGGGACACAATTTAGAGTGGGTCCTGTCCTGTTTTTATTCTGGAGCCCTTTCAAAATATGCTGCTATGTGCTAGAGTTCCTCTAAAGGGACTATTTATTATTCTAATTTCTGTAAGTGCTTATTGACCATTCACAGATCAGTAAAGACACAACAGAACAACTTCCTTTTTCCTTCTTATCTTTCTGGCAACTCTGTAAGTATTGTGTGTTCCTCTCCCTACACAGGCTGTTACTGCACAATGTTTTCAGGTATTAAAAATAGTCACATTTTGGGACCAAACCGAGAACGAAGCCAAGGTTGCAGTCTCTGCTTCATTCTCTAACTCGCTAGACTCCGTGACTCTTGCTCAGACTTCACTGATCTTAACTCTCCCCCCACTTGTCACAGATATATTTCTCTAGAATGATTTTTGCCATTTTCCTTGAAAAACATTTTTAATAGCATAAAACAATTTCACAAGTGTTTTTCCAGAGATAATCTCCACTCTCTGTGCATTCACCGTTGCTGCAGTTACAGATGAAACGATAATCACTAACCAGCAAAGAGACGAGCCTATGGATACTCAACTCTTTTATCTCAGGGATAGGATGTCCTCCTGTTGCATACATGGCCAAGTTGTCAGGAAGGCATACACTGTTCAGGTAGAAGATGGCATGTAAGAAGTCTTTTTTTCAGATAGGTTTCAGAGTCTTAAAGACATGGGACATATCTCAGATATACAGTAATAAATATTATGTGAATTGAAGTATTGTTCTCTAGGTTGGAACACCAACCTGACCACACAGTCAGGAGGAATGTTTTCAGTGGGAATCAGAGGCGCAGCCTCACCCTTTCTAACTGCTTCAGGGCCTCCTCAAACCCCTCTTTCAATTTCCCCACCACAGCCCTGTCTGGAGGCCCTTCCTCCCTTCCACTTCCCCTCCCCTTCCCCTCTTCCCTCCCTCCCTATCTAGTTAGTTAGTTAGTTAGCTGGTTGGTTAGTCAGGGGCAAAGGGAGAGAATCTCAAACAGATTCTGTATGCTGAGCATGGATCTCCTGGCAAGGCTGGATCTCATGACCCTGAGATCAAGGCCTGAGTTGAAATCGAGACCCACACTTAAAGGACTGAGCCACCCAGGCACCCCTGGAAGTTTTTCTTTTCTTTTCTTTCCTATTTTTTTTTTTTTTTTAGTTTATTTATTTATTTGACACAGAGAGAGAGAGATCACAAGTAGGCAGAGAGGCAGAGGGAGAGAGAGGAGGAAGCAGGCTCCCCGCTGAGCAGGGAGCCCGATGTGGGGCTCTATCCCAGGACCCCGGGATCATGACCTGAGCCGAAGGCAGAGGCGTAACCCATTGAGCCACCCAGGCGGCCCTTTGGAAGTTTTTCTTATTGAAACTATTGGAGCCTGTAAAAAGGATTCTAAAGGGTCAGTGTTCTGGTCTTTGACAAGCAACAAGGTAGCCGAGAGCTACTTGGGGCGGCGAGTAACATCACGGTGTGCTGTGTCCCTTTCTGTGCAGGCCTTTGGAAATAACGCTGCGATTGCGGGAACCTGGAACAACAGATCTCCGGACCTTCCTGTGAAAGCTGCCTATCGCCCCTTTAAGAACCAGCAAAGCCCCGCCCCCTGTAGAACCCGGAACTCCATTTCTCAGAGCTCTGGGTACTTCGCCGAGCCTTTATCCTCTGTCAGGAACGACCTACAGTTTGCGTCTGCGCAGTAGCGGCGCCGAAACTACATTACCCAGAAGGCCGTGCGGCCGCAGCGGCGGAGACGGACCCCCCCCACCCCCACCCCCACCCCTCCAGGTGTTCATGCGTGCGCTTCGGGCGGGGGCGGGACTTCAGACGACGCTTCTGTAGTGTCAGGTTCTATTGTTGTTCTCGGGACCTTTTCTGGTTTAATGCGACCAGAGTCGTGACTGAAGTACGTGGAAAGCGCGGGGAGAGGTGTCGTCCACGCCGCGGAGGCCGCTGCGAGGCTCTCCCGTCTCCGCCCGGACGCCCGCCGCTCCCCGTTCCGCTCTTCCCGCCGGTCGTTGGCGGAGGCCGCGCCGATGAAGCCGGCTCAGGTGGGTGCTGCGACCCCCGGGCCCGCAGCCTCCCGCTCCCCGCCCCGAGTGCTGCAGCCGGATGGAGGGGCGCCCGCGCAGCTCCCCTCAGCCGGGCCGGCTGGGCGGGAGCAGAGGGCGCCCCGGCGTGCGGTCCCGGCTCCGTCGGTGCGGTGGGGCGTGGCGGGGGAGGGTCCGGCAGGTGCTCCTGAGTCGGGGCTGGGGGTGGGGGTGACCGGGCTCTCGCGGGTGCGGGGAGCGGAGGGCGAGGCGGAGTGCCGCATGCAGTGGCGGCGTGGACAGCCGGATCCGCCGAAGGTCGGAAGGGGCGGGGATGGGAGGGCCCTGCGCAGAGTCACAAGTTTAAGGCAGGGGAGAGCAGGACGGGGACGGGAGCAGAGACACCGGAGGACACACTGCAGACCCCCGCCCTCGGGGGCAGTTCTGATGGCGGCTGGGTCAGGGCGAGAGCGGCGGCGGGAGATGCGATGAGATCCTGCGTGGAGTCCACAACGGAACCCACGGCGTTTCGGGCCGCATCACCCACACCTGTGAGGAGAGCTAGCGAGCGAAGGGCTATATCCAGGCTTCTTGGCCTGAACATCTAAAGGGTGGAGGCGGGGGAGCGAGCCCAGGGAGCAGGAGGCGGGAGATCCTGAGTCTGGTTTTGGACTTGGCGATGCTGAGATACCGCGAATGGAGATACAGTACTCATACACATGAGTACTTGGAGGTAACAGTCTGGAGGACGCGAGGGGCCAGGCTGTCAGGCGAGCGGAGGGTGTGCACTGCGGCAGAGCAGGACCTGAAGGCAAGATCAAGGAGCAAGTCCTAAGGGGGTTATCGCTGATGGGCTCTGTGGTGTCAGGAGGGCTGAGGCTGAGCATGTAGGGGATTCAGCATCCTTAATGCTCCGTGAAGGAGCGTACGGGACATAGAAGGTGTTCTGGCCTGTGTCTAGAAAAGCATGCCTGGAGGCTGTAAGTTTGCTGGCCTGGGTGGGGTTGGGTGTATGGGCTCTCAGCCCTGCAGGTCAGCTGATCCCTGTGAGACCAAGGAATAGCCATATTTGGGGAGCAAATGGGTCCCAGACAGGCGCACTGTCTTCTCCTCCACCTCTGAGTGTCAGAGGAAGGAAGGAGTGCTCCAGTAAAGGGGTCCTGCGAGCGCCCTTCAGGGGATCACGTAGCAGGTGGGCTTGTTGGCAGAAGGGAAGAGTAGCTGAGCTGCCTGCTCAGACTCTCCCTACAGCTCATTGTGTGTGTGTGTGTGTGCGTGCGCGTGTGCGTGAATGTATGAAACGTTTATCGGTTAAGACATCAGGTAACCAGTTGTCATCTATATATGTACACATGAGGAGGCAACTAGAAGTTAATTCCTTCAATAAGGTAAACATTTTAATACTTAATAAAATTGCAAAATTAACTTATCTGTGGTATTTGCCAACCATAGAATGTTATATATCACATTTTCTGAAAAATTTAAAAAGCAAAAATAGTGCAGACCCATGTTTTTAAAACCCTGTCCCTGTATTTGCACTGACAACATATAGAATTGCTAATCCCATGGATAACAATGGCTGCTGGGTAGTGTGTATTAATCATATTTAATACTGTTATCAGCTCTGTGAGGTGGGGACCATCGTTAACCCCATTTTTCAGGAAAGGAATTGAGGCTCAGGAGGCTCAATCCCTCTGCAGTCACCTGGCTGGAAGGACGGCACCGAAGTCAGAGGAGCTGAGAGCTTAGTGATCAGACTGAGATCACTGTGCTCCAGCGTGGGCAGGGGTGGTCCAGTTCAGTCTGTAGGATCCTACGATGGTTGCACCTTTCTCATGGCCTCCCTCTTCCCACAGGTTCCCATGGCGTTTGCAGAAATGCTTATAGACCCTGTATAGGTGAATGGAGGATGTGACAGACCTTTACGCACCCCAGTTGTCACCCTGGTGGTTTTGCCACTCCCTTATAAAGAATGGTGGTGTCCTGAGATTGTTCACCTGGTCTTCTCCCTCCCTTGGGCCTAAAGTCCCTGTGGTTTCACCAAAGCTCAGGGTTTTGAACTGAGCCCTGGATCCTATGGAGTGTTGCCCATTTCTAGCAACTGACGGGGTGAGATGTGGAAGGGCGTTCTGAGCACAGGTTCCAGATTGCTCAGGTGACGGGGTGAGAGTTGGAATGCCCAGGGAACTGCAAGGCTCTTATGTATGGTGGGAATATGGGGTGGGAGGGGGAGTGCTGGGGGTGGGGGCACACAGTTACCAGATCCGCGATCACAACATGGGGTTCTGGGCCTCTGATCTGAAGGAAGTAGGAGCTAGAGAAGTTTTGGAGCAGAGGAGCCTGGTGATACCATCCAGAGCTGAATGGGCTCTGTCTACCCGCAGTGTGGATGAGAGGCTAAGTGAAGGTGGGAATAGTGACCTGGGAGGAAACTCCTTTGACACTGCAGGCGAGTCCTGCTGATGGCTGGACAGGTTCCCATGGGTGGTGGCTGGGGAGGTAGAGGACTGGTGCCTTCTGGACACTTCTGCACAGTTGCCCACGGTTAGTGATGTGGCTAGTGAGGGCGTCTGGGGTGTGAAGGGAGGGGGAGTCAGGGACAGCCCCAAGGCCTTTGGGTTTCTCTGGAAGTTTGGATGTTCTGTCAGTTGAGATGGGGAAGTGAGTAGTCACAGGGCTTTTCAGAGGGAATAGGAGGTCAGGTTTTGTCACTGATGTCACAGATGTTCCGGAGACTCCTGAGTAGGGGTACCCAGTCGGCGAGGGACACACGGGTCTGGAGTTTTGGGGAGGCATTCACGTTGCAGACAGCCACAACACAGTGGCCGGAATGTGACTGAAGTGTCGCCGTGCCTCAGTTTTCAGAGGGGGGATCATGAGGTTGCGCAGGTGGAAAGGGGCAGAAGGAGGCCGAGATCTGAATCCTTTTTGGGAGCCTGGGTGGTGGTAGTGGACATCACAAAGGCAGGCGAGAAACCAGGGGGGGGGGGGGGGGTTGTGGGGAGGTGTGCCTCTGAGGGGCGCAGGTGGAGTCTGAAAGGCTCCTGAGGTCAAGGGTAGGAGGTAGGAGGTAGGTGTTGAAGCGTCTGCACGAAGGCGGTCAGATGTCGGTGAGCTCAGGGCAGGGCTCATTATCTCTCCTTGGACTCATCAGCGTTGTGGTGACTCTTGGTCAGACCGGATTGTTTCATTCGGGCTGGTAGAGGAGATGAGGTTAAAACGGATCGGCCAGCAGCGTTGCTAGGCCTGCGGTGGGGAGGTCAGTGTGCTGGGCTCCAGGTGTGGGTCAGGTGGACACAGGCTGTTCGTGACTGCCTGCAGGACAGCGTGTGTGGCAGTGACGTAGCCGAGGGCCAAGAGTCTGCGCGGTACTGACATTAGCTTTGGGAGGGCGAGTGTGACACAGGTGGCAGAGCCAGGCGGGGAGAACCACAAAGGGACCCTAGTGGTCTCTGGTGCTAAGGAACTTGGGTTTCTGGGGCAGGATGGGGCCACGTCGCTGTTGATTCCATTTGCAAACTACTGCCCGGACCCCATGCACACAGCGGCGTGCTGGGCAGCTGTGGCGTCGCCTGCAGAGCAGGGGGGTGGGCCTCGGCACTGAGCAGCCCAAGTGGAGGGGCCAGATCCGCAGCTGCAAGAGCGACACGCGGCGGACAAGCACAGGAGTGTCTGACCCAGGTCCTGGGCTGTGGTGCATATGGAGGAGAGATAAGTCCAGCCTTTGTTGTCTGGCAGGCAAGACCTGGGGGACCTGAGCCACATTTACTGAAAGAGCAGAGCGCCCCCCCTTCCTGCAGCCCCAGAGCCTAGGTGGGGCTTTCTGCGCCCCCCGCCACTTGTTCTACCGCATTCTGGACATGGCGATCAGTGGCAGTGATGGTAGGGAGGCCCAGTGCCACCAGACCTTGCATCTCTTCCGCATCGGGAAGTTGGGGTGGGGGGCATGGGGGCGATGGAGGTGGGGTGGGGGACGGTGCTGAAGATCCTGGACGAGAAGCTGCACGTTGGTTGAATCGTCCGCATTTTGGCAGGGGCTTGTGGTTTTTACAGATGTGGCCATACACTTCTCCCGGGAGGAGTGGGGGCTCCTTGACGAGGCTCAGAGAAGCCTGTACCACAGTGTGATGCTGGAGACCTTGGCACTTTTGTCATCACTAGGTAAGGCCCTCGCATCCACTCCAGTGTCCTGGGCTGGATGCTGGTTTTCCCTTTCCCAGGGGTAGCTCTGTCGTTCCCACACCCACATCACAGTCACTGCTTCCCTCCTGGATTCCCAGCACACATTTATGGGAGCTGGGTCTGGGCCCGGTGCACTTCTGCTCCGAGTTTGTCTGAGAAATCCCAGTGGTCTTGCTCGTCATTGATCCAGTGTTTGGCTTCATGCCGTCCTCCTCCTCGCTGATGTTCCTTGGGGCACACCTGTGCCGTAGTTTCAGCCACCAGTGTGGTCTCTATTTGTACAGACCGCTGGTTCTGCAAGACCCTCCTTTGAAGTTGTTTTGGTTTTAGAATGTGGGATGTTGTGTGAAGGATCGCTGTGGGGGCATGCTTTCCACTCCCTTTTCCTGTGTTTCACCTGGGTTGGCCCATTCCAGGTCCCACAGAAGTGCTCATCTTGAAGAAGTTGGGGGGGTGGGCCCTGGGTGCCTGACAGCGTGGCCATTACTCCATCAGTGGCAATAGGACATGGCCCTGGGGCTTGGGGGCTGGGGGCTGGGAATGGGTGTGGTGGGAATGGGCTGGGTTCCCCACTGTATGCTTCCAGGGACAGTGGTCATACATCATTTCTACCTCTTCTTTCCCACGATCATTTCCAATCCTGCATTTCCCAGTTCTCCCGCTTTTGTGGCTTCCATCTGTCATCCTTTCCCTTTGGTCCCTTTGCAGTACACTTGACATATGGCCTATCCTGAGGTATTGTGATGGCCGCACATATCTTTAAATACTCTATGAACCCCGGCCACTGTGTTGCAATCACCCATTTCTGCTGGGTGGACCCAGTCTTGTGTCAGTGCTCAGCGGTCCCCAGAAGCTCTGGCCTGGTTGAAAGTCACCTGCAAAGGAGGGGGTTGGGGAGCCCGCCTCTCCTCCCCGCACTTCCTCACCCTCGTGTCCTTCCCCAGAGTCAGGGCTCTCCCATCACGGGGGCTTGCCAGGCTGAGCTCCGCACCGCAGGCCTTCCTCTCCCTGTCTCAAGTCCTCCTAGCCTGTCAGCAGTCCTGTGGCCTCAGTGGGGCCACCTCCTGCCACCGAAGTCAGCTGGCACTTTCCCAGCATTTCTCTGCTTACAGGTTGCTGGCACGGAGCCCAGGACGAGAAGGTCCCTTCAGAGCAAGGTGATTCTGTAGGAGGGTCACAGGTCAGGACTCCAAAGCCAGGCCCACCCACCGAGAAGTCCCAGCCTTGGAAGCCCTGTAGCTTGCTCTGGAAAGACCTTTTGCGCTGGGCTGAGCATGATGGAACACGCCCTGAGCGAGGCCTGCGCACTTGTGGGGAAAAGCATTTGCAGCACCAAAAGCAACAAATTAGAGAGAAACTTTCCAGAAGCGGTGAGGGGAGGCCTCCGTTTGTGAAGAACTGCAGAGGTCACGTGACAGAGACAAGCTTTACACACAGGGATGGTGGGAACGCCATCCCAGCCAGCTCAGGCCTTCTCCAGCCACAGGTTCTTCATGTTGTAGGAAAGCCACACTGGGACACAGGAGGTGGAGAGGCCTTTCAGAATGAGCAGAATTATTGTAAGTGCACCCAGTGTGGGAAAACCTTCAGCCGTAAACATATACTTGTGGACTGTGAGAAAAGCCCCAGCAGAAGAAAGCTTTATGAGTGCCGGGAATGTGGGAGGGCCTTCCTCCGAAAGTCCCACCCCCGTCAGCACCTGAAGGGCCATGACGAGGATCGGCTTTATGAGAACCCAGAATGTGGGAGATTCTTCGCACAGGTACCTGGCCTCGGTGACCACCAGGGTATTCGCAGCAGGCCGAGGCCTTTTGAGTGCAACCAATGTGGGAAGGGTTTCCTTAGACTTTCCCAACTTGTTGGTCACCAGAAAATCCACACGGGAGAAAGACCTTATGGTTGTAGTGAATGTGGAAAATTTTTTAGGAATCGCTCCACGCTCGTTAGACACCAGAGAGTTCACACTGGTGAAAGGCCACATGAGTGCAGCGAATGTGGGAAAGCTTTCACCCGCAAACATAAACTTGCTGAGCACCAGAAAATCCACAGCGGCGAAAAGCCTTATGAGTGCAGTGAATGCGGGAAAGCCTTCAGCCGCAAAGACAAAGTCGTTGAACACCAGAAAATCCACACTGGAGAGAGGCCTTATAAGTGCGGTGAGTGTGGAAAAGCCTTCAGCCGCAAACATAAACTTGCCGAGCACCAGAAAATCCACACTGGAGTGAGGGCTTTTGAGTGCAGAGAATGTGGAAAATTCTTTATGGACAGCTCCTCGCTCATTATTCATCAGAGAGTTCACACTGGAGAAAGGCCTTATGAGTGCAACCGATGTGGGAAATTCTTTAGGTACCGCTTCACACTCATTCGACACCAGAGAACGCACGCTGGAGAAAGGCCTCCAGTTGCAGCTCCGCGCTCACTGGACGTCGGGCAGATCACAGTGGAGAAAGGCCTTCTTACTGTAGCAGGTGTGGGAAGTTTCTGTGCTACGACTCCAGTCTCGCTGCAGAACGGAGGGTTCACACGGATGTGAGAGTCCTTAAGAGAACTGCAAATGTGGGGACACCTTCAGTCACAGCTCTGGCCTCGTTAAACCCTGTCAAGTTTGCAGCAGCGGAGAAATGCTTTATGCATGCAGTGGATGTGGGAGAGTCTAGCGATTTATGTCATTTTACACTACTTTGCATTTCTTTAATTTTTCTGTATACTTGGAATCCTACAGGCTACTTTTGCACAGCTGCTTTTCATTCTATTTTTGTATAAATGGACTCCTAAAGTGTATCCTCGTACAGCTAATTTGAGAGTTATCCCTGTTGTGTCCATTCCTTTTTATCGCTGAGTGGTCTTCTATTGGTTGTGTATGACACAGTGTGTTTATCTTGCTGACCTACTACCAGAACGGATGTTATACGTAAATACCTGAGAAGGGGGTGTTGCTCACAGCTGAATGTTTAACTTTTAAGAATTAGCCAAATTGGTTTCCAGTGTGAATGTGCCATTTTATACTCCCACCAGCTCTTCATCAGCGTTCCATTTGGAACACGTCTTTGTCAACAATAAGTATAGCCGGTCTTTTTTAAGTTAAAATAATTGTATCATAGTCTTACTTAATCTGCATTTCTATAATAATTCGTGGCACTCCTTTTTTAAGATTTTATTTATTTATTTGACAGAGGTCACAAGCAGGCAGAGAGGCAGGCAGAGAGAGAGAGAGGGGGAAGCAGGCTCCCCGCTGAGCAGAGAGCCTGATGTGGGGCTCGATCCCAGGATCCTGAGATCATGACCTGAGCCAAAGGCAGAGGCTCAACCCACGGAGCCACCCAGGTGCCCCACGTGATACTATTTTTTATGTGCTTTATTGCTTTTTTGGCAAAGTGTCCAAATTTAATAACTTCTTTATTATCTAATTATTTCAGTAGACAGTTAATTTCAGACCATTTTAGATTTAAAGCAGAATTACTAAGATAGTACAGGGAGTTCTCATTTACCCCATACCCAGTTTCCCCGACTGTTAACATGTTCTATCAATACGGTACATTTTATGCAATTGATAAATGAATATTCATACATTATTAGTAACAGAAGTTATGCTTGATTGAGATTTACTTAGTTTTTACCAAAATCCATTTTCTGTTCCGGGGTTCCTTCTAGGATATCACATTGCATTTAGCCTCCATGTCTTCTTAGGTTCCTCATGGTTGTGACAGTTTCCTTGTTTTTAGTAACCTTGACAGTTTGGGTTTTTTTCAAGATTTATTTTAGGGTGCCTGGGTGGCTCAGTTGGTTAAGCATCTGCCTTTAGCTCAGGTCATGATTCCAGAGTCTTCGGATGGAGTCTGGTGTCAGGCTCCCTGCTCATTGGGAAACCGGCTTCTCACTCTGCCCCTCCCCTCTGCTCATGGTCTCTCTCCTGTTTTCTTTCTTTCTCAAATAAATAAGCAAAATTAATTAAAGAAAAAAAGAAGGGACACCTGAGTGGCTCAGTTGGTTAAGTGACTGCCTTCAGCTCAGGTCATGATCCTAGAGTCCCGGGATTGAGTCCTGCCTGCATTGGGCTCCAGGGAGTCTGCTTCTCCCTCTGACCCTCTCCCCTCATGCTCTCTCTCTCTCTGTCTCTCAAGTAAATAAATAAAATCTTAAAAAAAAAAAAAAAAAGATATATTTTAGAGAGAGAGTGGGGGGAGGGGCAGCTGGAGAGGTAGAGAGAGAATCCCAAACAGACTCCCCACTGAGTGTGAAGCCCAGCGGGGACTCAGTCCTACAACCCTGAGATGACGACCTGAGCGGAAATCAGGAGTCACATGCTCAGCCTACTGCACCACCCAGGTGCCCCTGACAGTTTTTTATTAATGTGATAAAATATATATAACATAAAATTTACCCTTTTAGCCGTTTCTCAGTGTACAATTTAAATGACCTTAAGTACATTCACAATATTGTGTTACCATCTCCACTATTTCTAGAACTTTTCATCATTTAAAGGAGGAACTCTGCCTGGTAAACAATCCCTGTTCCTCACCTCATCTCCAGCCTTTGTAATCTGTGTTATACTTTCCACTTCTTCGATTTTCTTACTCTAGGTGCATCATGTCAGTGAAATCATACAATATTTGTCCTTTTGTGTCTGGCTCATTTAAGCACATTTGCAAGGTTCATTAATGTTGTAATAATATATATGAGACTTCCTATCTAAGACTGAACAATATTTCATTGCATTTATTTGCAACTTTTGATTTTCTGTTCATCTGTTGATAGATACATGAATCGTTCCCCTCTTTTGGCGTTTGCCAGAAATACTCTGGCAGAAATGCTCTGAGCATTGATGTGCAAATATCTCAGTCCCTGCATTCACTTTGGGGGAGGGTGGGTACGTAAAGAGTTGGCATTGTTCTGGGAGATAAGGATCATATGGTGATTCAAAATTTTCAGGATCCATTGAAGTGTTAGCACCAAAATTTTAAGCTTAAATATTTTCTTATGTCCAGTGTCCTTATATTATTCTTGTTTTTCTTTTGCTCTGCTTCTCAAACTTTAGCTTCTCTCAGAATCCCATGAACACAGACTGCTGGGTTACACTCCCAAAGGTTCTCATTGAGTAAGAAGTAGGAGAATTCACATTTCTTTTCTTTTTTCTTTTTTTAGATTTGATTTATTTATTTGTCAAAGAGAGGGAGCACAAGCATGGGGAGTAGCAGACAGAGGGAGAAGCAGGCTCCCCACCCAGCAAGGAGCCCAATGTGGGACTCAATCATGACCTGAGCTAAAGCAGACACTTAAACGACTGAGCCACCCAGGCGTCCCTGAGAATTCACTTTTCCTTTTTTTTTTAAGATTTTATTTATTTATTTGACAGAGAGAGAGAGAGAGAGATCACAAGTAGTCAGAGAGGCAGGCGGGGGTGGGGGGGGAAGCAGGCTCCCTGCCGAGCAGAGAGCCTGATGTGGGGCTTGATCCCAGGACCCCCCCCCACCCCCCCGAGATTGTGACCTGAATCAAAGGCAGAGGCTTATTAACCCACCGAGCTACCCAGGTGCCCCGAGAATTCACATTTCTAACAAGTTCCCGGTTGGTGGTGGTACTATGCACCGCGTGAGGACTGCCATCTCATTCTGTTTTGAAAATATTGCACAGGGGTGCCTGGGTGGCTCAGTGGGTTAAAGCCTCTGCCTTAGGCTCAGGTCATGATCCCAGGGTCCTGGGATCAAGCCCCGCATCGGGCTCTGCTCAGCAGGGAGCCTGCTTCCTCCTCTCTCTCTGCCTGCCTCTCTGCCTACTTCTGATCTCTGTCAAATAAAATCTTTTAAAAAAATTTAAAAAAATATTGCACATATTCTATATATTTTCCCTGTTTCCATATATACTCTTCCATAGTCTTTTCATGGCATTGTTTCATTCCTTCAGGATTTACAACTAGGAAAGAAGTTGGTATCTTTCTTAAATATAAATCTTCACAAAATAGCAAAGCAAAAATTGCAACTGCCCATCGGAACAATGTGTTACTTAAACTATAACCCCTGGAGGATTTTACTAGTTGCCAAGCACATTTAGATATGGCCTTAAGAAAAACATACTGGCAACAGGTCTTTGGGGAGAAGAAGGATATACGACCGTGAAGCTGGGCAGCTGGGGATGCCCGGCCCGCCCAGGGCGGAACGGCGCCTGCTTCAGGGAAGCCGAGCACCGGGGAACACCGGGTCAGCTCAGGGTAGAACGAAACACCGCCTGCTTCCCTTTTCCGCTGTTGCCCCTTTCTCTTCCCAGAAGCGCCCGTTGTTAGCTAGATGAGTCCTTTGAATGTGCTTGGTTAACTATAAACTTTATCCTCCTCCTCGCTTTTCCACAAGACAAGTGACTAACGTTTGACCTTCATCGGTCCTTCTGTTGGCTATTGTTTCTATCTAATAAAAGTGAGACTGTGGAGTTGCTCGTGGCAGCAGTCCTTTTCGACGGTTGTCCCCTGCTCCCAATCTCTTGCAGCTGACTTGTTTGTGCCTAATTCTTCTGTTCGCCGACTGGAAGCGGCACAGAATCACCATGAAGCAGTTGCAGTGACTCCCTTGGGTTATTTTCCAGTCCAGTTCGTCTAGATATTTCCTAGCACGTAATCTTGTATAAGAATATATTTTAGTAAGGCTAAACTAAATTTTTAGGGATTCATGTTAAAGTTCAAAAATACAGCAATTAATTTACTTATGGACCTGCCCCCCTCCCAGGCAGTCAGATCCTTCTCAGTGGCGTGGTGAGATGTCACTGACTTTGCTGCTTTTTTGACACTTCTTATCTTCATGTGTAATTTCCCCTGATCTCACCTATTAATGGGTTCTACTGCAGCAAGTAACTTCTCTTTTGGACATAAAATAATACATCAAAATTTGGCTGCTGTGAATAATTACACAAAACTATAAATTGTCTCATGGGATTTGAGGGATTTGATTGGGACTCTCCATTTGGCTATAATGTTGTAATAAAAAACACCAACAAAAAAGTTTTAGTACTCCCAAAAGTGAGCAAGACTGCATTATGTGTTAGAGCTGTATGAATGTATAAACAACAAAAGTACTTTTAAGTGTAGACAATGACAGAGCAAAGAGTAAGAAAGTGAAATTTAAAGTAAGTCACTCAAATTTAAGTTCAGCTGCATATGAAGTGATTGCCAATAAAACTTTATGAACCATCTGCCTTTACACAAACATCCACCAAGGCATTATTTTAGAATTTTCTCTTTTTACTCGAATACTTTTTTATAGTGTTTTCAAGGTATATTTTTGCATCGTAAAATTTCTTAGAAACGTTTTAAATAATCATTTTTATAGTGATAAAAATTAATATAAAATTTATAATTTAATCACTTTTAAGTATTTGGTTCTGTTGCATATTAGAATTATCCAGAAAAACAGCACTAAACTGGTGTATGTCTGTACATATACATTTGTATAGAGAGAGATTTATTTTAAAAAGATTGGGTGACACGATTATGTCGGCTAAGCAAGTCCAGAATCTTCAGGGTAACCTGGCAGACTGGAGACTCAGGGAAGAATTTCAGTGCAAACCCAAAGCAGTCAGTAGACAAAATTCCTTCTAACTTATGCAAGTTACTGCTTGTCTATTAATGCCTTTCAGTGGATGAAGCCTACCCTCATTACAGGAGGGTAATCTGCTGATTGAAATGTTAATTCAAAAAGCACTTGAAAGAAACATCCAGAATAATATCTGACCAAATATGTGGTTGCCGTGGTCTAGCCAAGTAGACCCACAAAATCAACCATCACATGTGGTATTAAGTATGTGGCCGTCCGTCTTCAGAACTTTTTCAGTTTCCCCAACTGAACATGTTTTTATATCATTAAACACAATCTTCCCAGCCTCACTTCCCCCAGCCCCACGGAAACCACCATTCTACTTTGTATCTCTGTTGTCTATGAATTTGACTACTCTAAGAACCTCGTATAGGAGAAATCATACGTTTGTCCTTCTATCACTTATTTCATTTAGCATAATAGCTTCATTTTGGACATTTTGACTATGAATATATTGCACAGAAAAATCTTGAATTAAAGCTTATCACTTCTTCATTTTTTATGAGCTATTTTTCTAGACTTGTATCGCCTGGGTTTGATCAAAATTTATAGCTCGGTCCCATTGTTGTTCTAAAGTGGTCTGTTTTTTTCTTGTCAGCTTGCAAGATTTTCTTTATTCTGTGGTAAAGTGCTTTATTTTAATGTGACTAGTTATGGATTATTCTAAGTATTAGTCTCACTAAATTTTCCTTATTCATAGTTTCTATGTTCATGTCCCTTATTTTTTAAAAAAAGTTTTTAGATTTTTTTAAAGCATCCTCTGAAATGAATTTACAGCATTTTAATTCATAGCTAGTTGTATCTATTATGTTATTCATCCCACCTACTCTTTCACATGTTTTGTATTTTATAGTTATTTTGAGTTGAAATGCTCATTACTTATATGACTCTACTGTTGTTCTTTCTAGTTTTTAATAAAACATATGCATGCTTTATAACTATGTTACTCAAACTATTTTTTAAGATTTTTTATTTATTTATTTGATAGAGAGAGAGAGATTACAAGTAGGCAGAGAGGCAGGCAGAAGGAGAGAGGGAAGCAGGCTCCCCGCTGAGCCAGGAGCCTGATGTGGGGCTCCATCCCAGGACCCCAAGATCATGACCTGAGCGGAAGGCAGAGGCCTTAACCCACTGAGCCACCCAGGCGCCCCTACTCAAACTATTTTAAATTTTTACAATAAACTTATAATGCTTTTACTCCTCAGGTACCTAAAATACATCCTAGGAGGTCATGGTCCCCTAGGGGGTATCTGTCCAGCCATACGCTGAGGATGGGATTGACTGTCGCTGTGCACTGGAAATAAAACACTCGGACTGAATACAGAGCAGATGTGCAGGACTGCCTCCAGAGGAGAACACAGCTGCATAGGCTTAAACATGGTTTTTATTGAAAATCTTATCAGACAGGGGCGCCTGGGTGGCTCAGTGGGTTAAAGCCTCTGTCTCCGGCTCAGGTCATGATCCTGGAGTCCCGGGATGGAGTCCTGTGTCAGGTTCCCTGCTCAGTGGGGAGTCTGCGTCTCCCTCCTCCCCTCCCCTCCCCTCCCCTCCCCTCCCATCTATGCTTGCTCTCTCTCTCTCTCAAATAATAAAATCTTTTTTTTTTAAAGTTTACTCTTAAACATTAACTACTAACTCACCCATAGGATATGTGCAGTTATTCAGAAAGTACGTATAGAAAGAAGATGGGCCGTAATTACCCCTACCCTCTAGAGCCTCCTAAGGGTCACGAGAGCTTTGTGTCAAATAACGTGGCGTACGGCGGGTTGAGGCAAAACTGGTGCTGAGGCTTCAGCAAATGCCTTGGACTCACGCCTGGAGGTTCAAAGCATATTTTCTAAAATTAACTCCACAGTTGAGTTCAGGCCTTAGTTTTTGCCCCTTGTGTATGGTTGAAGCTGGCAAGAATAAAGGCCTCCCACCCCAGCCCTGCTGATAGCACCCACTTCCGTCTTCCACTTCCAGACAGAACTTCTTCTTTTTTTTATTTTCAATTTTTGAAAATCTTAATTCCAGTGTCGTTAACATTCAGTGTTGTATTAGTTTTGGGTGTACAATATAGCATTTCAGCAGTGCAGGCAGAACTTTCTCTGAATTTTAAATATTTGGAAACTGGTGAACATAAATGCAAAAGTCCTCGAAGAAATGCTAGCAAACCACATTCAGCAGCACCTTAAAAGTTTTACACTATGATGAAATCGGCTTTTTCCCTGGGCTACAAGGATGACTCAACTTATGCAAAAGAATAAATGTAATACTCCACATGAAAAGAGGATAAAAATCATGTGATCATCTCAAATAAATGCAGAAAAAGCATTTGACAAATTTCCACATCCTTTTATGATAAAAAGTTGGTAACAAGTAGAGGGGTATACCTTAGCATAATAAAGGGCATATTGAAAAGCACATAGCTAACATCATACTCAACGTTGAAAAGCCAAAATCTTTTCCTCTAAGATTATGAACAAGGGTGCCCATTCTCTCCACTTTCATTCAACATAGTACTGGAAGTCCTAGCCAGAGCAACTGGGTGAGAAAAAGAATTGAAAGTCCTCCAAAATGGAAAGGGAGAAGTAATGTCTGTCTGCAGAGGAATTGATCTTACATGTTGAAAACGTGAAAGGCTGTACGAAAACAAACTGTAAAAACTAGTAAATCGATTCAGTAAAGTTTCAGAATACAAAATCAATACACAAAAATCAGTTTTGTATTTCTACACACTATCTGGAAAAGACGTTAATAAAACAATCTGCTTGACAATAGCGACAAAAAGAACAATTCAGAATACATGTAACGAAAGAAGTGAAAGATCTGAACACTTAAAGCTATAGAATATTGATGAAAAAAATCAAAGATACAAATAAATGTGAAGATATTCCATGTTCATTGATTAGAAGAATTAATAATGTTAAAATGTCCATTCTACCCAAAATAATCTACAGATATTTGAATGCAATCCCTGTCAAAATTCCAATGACACTTTTCACAGAAAAAGAAAAAAATCTAAAATTTATATGGAACCACAAAAGACACTGAATAGCTCAATCTTGAACAAGAGGAACAAAGCTGGAGGTATCAAACTTTCTGTCTTCAAGCTACACTACAAAGTTGTACTAATGAAACCAGTACAGTACTGGCATCAAAACAGACACAAAGACCAATGGAAAAAAAGAGAGAGCTTGGAAATAAACCCACACATATAAAGGCAGCTAATTTTTGACAAAGGAATCAGGAATATACAATGGGGGAAAGGATAGTCTCTTTAATACATGGTGTTGGAAAAACTGGATATCCACATGTAAAAGAATTAAATTGGACCCGTATCTTAGACTATAGACAAAATCAACTAAAGGTGAATTAAAGGGGGCACCTGGGTGGCTCAGTTGGTTAAGCGACTGCCTTCAGTTGAAGTCATGATCCTGGAGTCCTGGGATCAAGTCCCACATTGGGCTCCCTGCTTGGTGGGGAGTCTGCTTCTCCCTCTGATCTCTTCCCTCTCATGCTCTCTTTCTCTCTCATTCATTCTCTCCCCCCCAAATAAATAAATAAAATCTTCTTAAAAAAAGATGAATTAAAGACTTAGACATTAGACCTGAAACAGTAAAGCTAGAAGAAAACATAAAGGGAAAGCTCCCTGACATTGGTATTGAAAAGAATTTTTAATTAACATCAAAGCACAGGAAACGGGTGGGACTACATCAAACTAAAAAGTTTCTGCACAGCAAAGGAAACAACAAAATGAGAAGGCAAGGAGTTTATGCTCTTTTCATGTGTACTGAATAGCAAATGCCAAAACGCATGTGTCAGTTTATGGTGAGTGTTCTGAAGAGTTGGCTTTACCTTTCCAAAGGTATTTGGGTGGTATGCAATTGTTCACTCAATATTGAAAATGATGAGTAGTCAAGTTCACATTTCTCTCAGGAGTTTTCCCAAGTGTAGTCTAAAAGCAGCTCCTGGGGGCACCTGGGTGGTTCAGTGGGTTAAAGCCTCTGCCTTTGGCTCAGGTCATGATCCCAGAGTCCTGGGATCGAGCCCCAACGAGCTCTCTACTTAGCAGGCAGCCTGCTTCCTCCTCTCTTTCTATGCCTGCCTCTCTACCTACTTGTGATCTCTCTTTGTCAAATAAATAATTAAAAATCTTAAAAAAAAATAAAACTAGCTCCTGTATGCAGAGGGTAGGGAGAGACCAAAGAAAGAGGCCAGTCCAGATTGGTAGGTGGCTGTTTTAATAAGCAAAGGGAACGTAGTATGAGGCTTGTCTGGGGCAGCAACAAGACGAATGGATCCCTGCACCACGTGTCAAATCTGAGAAGTATATGAAGAGGCCTTCACTGGGTTCAGTCACATACATTGTGCAGGTGTTCTCAACACCACATCATGATCTCAAGGCTGTGTCCTTGGAACAGTCTCTGGGAGGGAGTAAGACAAGCAGGACCCACATTCCAAGGACGGCGAAGGGGTGAGGAGCCTTGGAGTGCCCGGGGTCTAGCTCACAGGTCAACTGGTGGTCATATCTTTTTGGTGACGTTTTCCAACAGATAAAAACCAGTATATACTAACAGTTAAACATGAGAAATGTCAGATTTCCTTTAACAGCAAAGAAAATGATTAAAATAACATTTTGTATTACCTAAACTGAAACTTTATGCCTGTTGATTAGTAACTTCTCATTTCCCCCTCCCTCTAGCTCCTGATCACCATCATTCCACTCTATGAATTTGACTAGATTCCTCCTCACCTAAGTGGAGTCATGCAATACTCGTCTTTATACTGTGTCTGGCTTATTTCACTTGGCATCATCTCTTCAGGGTCTATCATGTTGTCGCGTATTGCAAAACTTCCTTTTTAAAAACTGAGTAATATTGGGGTGCCTGGGTGGCTCAGTGGGTTAAAGCCTCTGCCTTCGGCTCAGGTCATGATCCCAGGGTCCTGGGATCAAGCCCCACATCGGGCTCTCACCTCAGCAGGGAGCCTGCTTCCTCCTCTCTCTCTCTCTGCCTGCCTCTCTGCCTACTTGTGATCTCTGTCTGCCAAATAAATAAATAAGATCTTTAAAAAAAAAAAAACTGAGTAATATTTTGTTATTTGTGTATATTGTGTTTTCATCATCCATTCACCTGTTGGCGGGCATTCAGTTTGTCTCCACATCTTAGCTATCATGAATCGTGTCGCAGTGGACATGGACTTGCTAATATCTCTTCCAGGTCCTTTTGTGTGTGTGCCTGGAAATGGAATTACTACATCGTGTGGCAGTTCTGTTTCCAGTTTTTTTTGAGGAACGTCCATGTTGTACTCCATAGCCCTCTACGAGTCTGAGAGAGAGGGAGAAGCAGGCTCCCCGCTGAGCAGGGAGCCGGATGCGGGGCTCGATCCCAGGACCCCGGGGATAATAGTTGTCCTGTTGGGTGTGAGGTGATGTCTCATTGTGGTCTTGATTTGCACTTCCCTGATGATTAGGGACCATGAGCATTTTCTCATATACCTGTTGGCCATTTGTGTGTCTTTGGAGAGACTTCTGTTCTCTGGGTGTTGAGTGTGATAAGTTCTTTTTTTTTTTTTTTTAAGATTTTATTTATTTGTCAGAGGGAGAGAGAGCGCGAGCTCAGAAGCAGGGCAAGGGGCAGGCAGAGAGAGAGGGAGAAGCAGGCTCCCCGCTGAGCAGGGAGCCGGATGCGGGGCTCGATCCCAGGACCCCGGGATCATGACCTGAGCCGAAGGCAGCCGCTTAATGACTGAGCCTCCCAGGCGCCCTAGATTTCCAGTCCTTGGAGGAATTGACAGCTCGGCTATGGAGTCGTGGCATTTGAGGAAACAGTACTCGCGGGGTTCAGACAGTCACTGAGTGGTTCTGCGTGCAGGAAGGACGTTTTCCGGGAATCAGAAGCACAGCGTCACCCTTAACACCTCCTTCGGGCCGGTCGTCCCGCCCCCGTCTCCCCTCCACAGCTCCGTCAGAAGCCTTTTCTTCCCGTCCTGGTCCAAACAGACCGCTGGTTAAAACGGACTCCAGAGATTGTATTTGAAAAGCGACAGGGTCGCAGACAGCTGTGAGTGGACGCGGTGCCAGGATAGGGTGCGTCCCTTCGGACGTGTGGCCTTGGGGCGCTTCCCGTGCTTCTTAGCATACGAAGCAACCGCGCCCCCACCGGTCTGTGACTTCCCAGGGAAGCCTGCGCTCCAAGAAATCCTGTAGGTCCCCTTTAAGAGCGGATGAGACCCCGCCCCGTTAGGGGCCACGGGACTCCATTTCCCAGAGCCCCTGACGAGGCCTCCCATGCTTAATCCGCGACAGTAGGAGAGGGGGCCTTGGGCTAAGAGGGGAACGTGACAACGGTAGCGGAAACTACGATACCCAGAAGTCTGCGGGGCGCGGCGGCGGCGGCGGCGGCGACTGAGCCAATGAAGCCTTGAGAGAGCGACGCCTGCATGCGTGCGCGCCGAGGGGCGGGACTTCCGGCGTTGCCGCTCCGCCTCAGTTGGTTGCTCTCGGTTTCGGGGATTCAAGGCTTCCAAGGCGTTTGGCGGTTGCGGAGGTGACGGGGCGGGAGAACGAGGGGAGCGGCGTCGTTCCCGCCGCAGAGGTCGCTACGAGGCTCTCCCGTCTCCGCCCGGTCTCCTGCCGCTCCCCTCCCCGCTCTTCCCGCCGTTCGTTGGCGGAGGCCGCGCCGATGAAGCCGGCTCAGGTGGGTGCTGCGACCCCCGGACCCGCAGCCGCCCACCCCGAGCGCTGCAGCCGGATGGAGGGGCGCCGCGCAGCTCCCCGCAGCCGGGCCGGCGGGGCGGGAGCAGAGGGCGCCCCGGCGTGCGGTCCCGGCTGCGTCGGTGCGGTGGGGCGTGGCGGGGGAGGGCCCGGCAGGTGCTCCTGAGTCGGGGCCGGGGTGCGGGGGGAGGCGGGCCTCTCGCGGGTGCGGGGAGCGGAGGGCGAGGCGGAGTGCCGCCTGCAGTGGTGGCGTGGGCAGCCGGGTCAGCTGAAGTTCGGAAGGGGCGGGGATGGGAGAGGGCCCTGCGCAGAGTCACAAGTTTAAGGCAGGGGAGCGCAGGATGGGGACCGGAGCGGAGACAGCGGAGGACACACTGTAGCCCCCCGCCCACGGGGGCAGTTCTGATGGCGGCTGGGCCAGGGCGGCGGCGGCGGCGGCGGCGGCGGGAGATGCGATGAGATCCTGCGTGGAGTCCACAACGGAACCCACGGGGTTTCGGGCCACATCACACACTCTTGAGAGCAGAGCTAGCGAGGGAAGGGCCATATCCGGGCTTCTTGGCCTGAACATCTAAAGGGTGGAGGCGGGGGAGCGAGCCCAGGGAGCAGGAGGCGGGAGATCCTGAGTTTGGTTTTGGACGCGCGGATGCTGGGATACCGCGGATGGAGATACTCATGAGTACTTGCAGGTAATGGTCTGGAGAACAGGCGGGGTTGTCCTGTCAAGGGTGCAGAGGGCGTGCACTGCGGCAGAGCAGGGCCTGAAGGCAAGATCAAGGAGCGAGGCCTAAGGTGATTCTAGATGGTGAGGGAGGCAGAGGCTGAGAGTTGGTGGACAGGGCATGGGAGGCGGTTGTCCGCATCCCTGACGCTTCCTTGAAAAAAGAGCGGATGTGCTGTAGGAGAGGTCTGTCCCTGTGTCTTTAGGAAGGGAGGTGTTGGGTTGAGGAACTTCCCTCGGGTGGAGCTGGTGTTATGTGCTAGTGTTGACTGTCTGCTTGCGGCTCGGCTGACCCTCAGGACCACTCCCAGTGGAACAAAGGAAAGGTCAGCCAGGCTGATGGAGCCTCAGGGTCCCAGACAGGGGACTGCTTCCTCACCTCTCAGGGCAAGACGGATGAGCTGCTGTCCAGTCAAGGGCCTCCAACAAGCTCCCTGAGGGTTATGTAACAGGCAGGTCTTGTTGCTGTATGGACTATGAGCTTGTCTGTCTGCTCAGCCTTTTCCTACAACTCGTTACCTTAAAAACGTGTAAGAAAATGCATTGACTTAAGTACTCATTAATCAATATTCTTTTAAATATGTACGTAGAGGTAGACAGAAACAAACCTATTCTGCAAGTTAAATTTATACAAACACTTCATAATTGATTTGATATTAAGTTACCTGTTGTTTACAGTGTAAAGTTTTATGTATGATATCTTCTGAAATCTTAGAAAGTGGTAAAAATGAAGACCTCAGGGGCGCCTGGGTGGCTCAGTGGGTTAAAGCCTCTGCCTTCCGCTCAGGTCATGATCCCAGGGTCCTGGGATCGAGCCCCACATCGGGCTCTCTGCTCTGCAGGAGCCTGCTTCCTCCTCTCTCTCTCTGCCTACCTCTCTGCCTACTTGTGATCTCGGTCTGTCATATAAATAAATAAAATCTTTAAAAAAAAATGAAGACCTCAAATTTCAAAACCCTAGTACTTCATTTGCACTGAAAATGTATACAGAAGTGTTGATCCTCTGGACAGGAACAGTTGTCACCTGCCTGATAAGAGGCAGCCGTTTTCTGGAGGAGCTGGACTTGGGCCACCAGGCTGAGATCACTCTGCTCCAGGGCAGGGCAGGAGGAGTGGTGGTCCAGCTCAGTTCATGACATCCTTCCATGGTTACTCATTTCTCATGATCTCCCTCCTCCCATAGGATCCAGCGGTGGTGGCAGAAATGCTTATGGACCCTGTGCAGGTGAGTGGGGGGGGGGTCCCTCCTTTCAGCCATCCTGGTTGTCACCGATATATGTACCCTCAGAGAGTGGTAGTGTCCTGAAGCTTCTCTTAACCCTTCTCACTCTCTTAAGTCTGAGGACCATGTGCTTTCCCCGAGCCCAGGATCATGTATTTAGATTACATGCAGAGCAGTTCCCGTTTCTAACCAGTGATGTAAGATGCGGCACTCAACCCTGGCCGCAGGATTCAGAATGTTCACATGCTTGGAGGTGAGACTTAGCTGGGATGTTCAGGAAACCGCAGGTCTCTTTTATAGCTGGTGTGAATGGGGAGCCAGGTTGGGCTTGGCTAGGGGTGCACAGGTGTCAGACCTTGAGTGACAGCTGGGGCGCTGGACCTCTAATCTGTGGTTGCTGGGAGGTAGGGAAGGTTTGAAACAGAAGAGGAAGGTGTTGTGTCGGAGATTTTAACAAATTCCCTTTGGCTGCAGAGGGGAAGACAGACGGGCGGGGTGGGGGTTGTAAGTGAAATGCTGCGGCAGTCTAGGTGAGCGTTGTGGCGGTGGCTGCCCAGGACCTGTGGCCGTGCATGTAGAGGAGCCGTTGGTTTCTGAATGTGTGTTAAACAGTGCTGCTCATATTTTGGGATGTGGAGACTCAGGGAGATGAGGAAGCGGGCTAGCAGGAAGAGTCAGGGATGCCCCCAGCTTTTGGCCTTGTTAGGAAGGATGGATGCTTGAACTAAAACGGAGGAAGTCCGTGGTATGAGGAATTTGCAGGGGGAACGTGAAGAGTCAGTTTCTGTCTGTCACAGAAATCCCAGAGATTCCAAGGAGAGGTGTCAGGTAGGTGGTTTATTTTTTTTTTTTTTTAAGATTATATTTATTTGAGAGAGAGTGAGCATGTGGAGGGGGTAGGGAGAAGCTGACTCCGCACCGAGCAGGGACCCCAACACGGGGCTCCATCCTAGGACCCTGGGATCATATCCTGAGCTGAAGGCAGATGCTTAATTGAATGAATCCCCCTGGTGCCCCTCAAGTGGGCACCTGAACACAGAGTCCTGGAGTTCGGGGGATAGAGTCAAGCTGGGACAACCACAGCACGGTGGCTGGGGTGTGGGCTGGGTGGAAGCTGTGGGTCAGATTGAGGAGGCAGCATCTATAGGTTATGGGGGTGACGCCATTTGAAGAGCATGAGTGAGAATGAGGGGCCTGAGTACTGGGGTTTTTTGTTTGTTTGTTTTTAAAAGATTGATTGGGGGCGCCTGAGTGGCTCAGTGGGCTAAAGCCTCTGCCTTCGGCTCAGGTCATGATCTCAGGGTCCTGGGATCAAGCCCTGCATCGGGCTCTTTGCTCAGCGGGGAGTCTGCTTCCCCCTCTCTCGCTGCCTGCCTCTCTGCCTACTTGTGATCTCTCTGTCGAATAAATAAATAAAATCTTTAAAAAAAAAAAAGATTGATTGATTTGTTTGAGAGAGTGCCTGAGTGCAGGGAGGGGCAGAGGGAGAGAGAGAACCCCAGACCGACTCCCTACTGAGTGCAGAGCCCAGCAAGGGCCTCTATCCCATGACCCATGAGATCATGACCTGAGCTGAAACCCAAGAGTCAGATGCTTAACTGACTGAGCCACTCAGCCGCCGTGTCTTCATTGGGCACCTGGGTGGTGGGGGGGCATCACAAAGCTGAGGAAGCTGTGTGTGTGTGTGTGTGTGTGTGTGTGCGCGTGCAAGAGAGAGAGAGGGACACGGGGAGAGAGAGACAGTGGGTATAGGAGTGAGAGTCTTCTGAGACTGGACTGCACCTGCACAGATGTTGCGGGGGAAGCCGGCCAGCCTGACGCCGTGCTGGACCTCGTGTGGAGTGGGCGTGGGGAGGTGTGGGTGCCTGGCTTTCAGATGAGGAGAAGGGAAGGTTCTGACTGCTTAGAGGACAGCTGGTGTGATACAGAAGTGGGGAAGGGCCGAGAGTGTGTGATGTCCTCACACGGGCAGGTGGCTGGTGGTGATGCCGGAAGCCAGGCCTGATAGGGAGACGTTCAAACCAGGCTTGGGGCTGGACCTGGTGCTGGGGGCCTTGGGGACTTCCGGTGTTCAGGGGCAGGGCCGGGGCTGAATCAGATCCGGGATGTATTTGCCTATTAGGTCGTGAAGGAGATGCCAGTGGTGTGGGCCGGGGGTGTCTGGAGTTGTCACTGTGGAGGAGTCAGGGTTGTGTAGATGGGCTGAGTCCAACGACCAACATGCAGGTGAGGCAGAATGTGAGTGGTTGGCTCGGGGTGCTCAAAGGAGAGGGACAAGTCCAAGTTTGACTTGAGCGTCTGAGTCTCACCTCTCAGACAAGACTGGGGGGACCCCAGGACAACTGGCTGTCAGGCCCATGACCTAGATGATGTTCTCCTGCCCCTTCGCTCCTCGTGTCTTACACCACCTTCTGGACTCACCGGTCAGTGGGAATGAGGCGAGAGCAGGCACCAGTGCCACCAGCAGCTGGTAACTCTTCCGTACTGGGAAGTCAGGGAGGAGGATGAGCGGCGGGGGGGTGGGGGGGGGGGGGGGGGGAATGTGTGCGGGAAGGACATAAGGGCCTGGCGAGAGAAGTGTATCCCATACTTGCACCCACGGGAGTTTAATTTATGGAGGTGGGTAAGTGATGACATGGAGAGACCAATGATACTGAAAGGAGGTTCTTACTCTGTTTCTCAGGGGGGTGGGAACACATCGGGTACAGGGCCACATGGCCAAGCGCCCCGCTTGGTTAGGAGGCATATATGCCAGCAGAGGGACGCCTAAGGCCAGAGCCTTTATTGAGCTTTCTGGGAGAAATGCCGGAAGACTGGGGTGAGCAGCTTGGTGACGACTATTTTCTATAATTTCCCTGTACGTGGGGTGGAAGGGGCATCCCTGGCTGTTTGGTACCCATCCTGTTTGATTTCGGGCAAGGCAAGTGTGGCTTGGTGTACGAGTTCAGTGTGGGCTACGAGTTGCAAGGGAGATGGAGAAGCACATCTGGCTGTTCGTTTAGCGCGTGATTAGCGGACGGCGAATACTAACTAGAGAATGCACGAGGCACAGTTCACACAGGAAGCTGCTTGTGAACCAGATGTTCCAACTTCAGCAGTGCCGTGTGGTCTTGGAGGACGTGGCCATCTGTTTCTCCCAGGAAGAGTGGGGCCTCCTTGATGAAGCTCAGCGATTTCTGTACCATGCCGTGATGCTGGAGACCTGCGCGCTTCTGTCCTCCATGGGTAAGGCCCGCACCGCCCCCGCCACGTCCCGGACTGGGCTCTGCTCTTCCGCTTTGATGGAGGGGCAGTTCTGCCTTTCCACAACGAGACTGTGGGTACTACTTGCTGTCGCGGTTTCCCGGCATCTGTGTCACTGGTGCCAGACCTGGGCCGTGCACCCTGCACCCACTCTCCCGATGCAGTCCCGTCCCTGCTGCTTGGAGCACTTGCAAGATCGGGCTCAGAAGTCAGAGATGTTCAAGTTTGTTTCGGAGATCCCTCAGACCGCCCTTGTCCCTGGTTGGGTCACCTTGTCTAGATGCATGGAACTATGATGCCCCAGGCTTTCCCCCTTCCTCTTGCTGACATTTCTTGGGTCCTCCCTGTGCCAGAAATTTCAGGCACCAACCTAATTACTAATTTGGGGGCACACTGGGTTGTTTCTCTAGCCTCTCCTGTGAAGTTCTTGTAATTTTAAGATGTTGGATATCCTATGTTGGGTTGCTCGGGGTGCACGCTGGCCTTGCCTTTTCCTTTCTTTCATCTAGGACTGGCCTGTCTCAGGTGTCACATCAGTAGTACCTACCATGTGGACATTACTGTGTCAGTGGCAAGAGACATTCAAAAGTATGTGGCCCTGGTGCGAGGGAGCAGTGGAAGGGTGTGTCAGAGTTGGGGACCTGTCCTTTGCTCACCACTGATTGATGCCAAGGTCAGGGGCCACATCTCATTCCCCCCTTTCCTTCTCCACTTTCGTGTCTGAATTCGAATCCTCCTTCCAGCACAATCCTAACACCTGCAGGCCTTGGTCCCTGACTGTCACTGCTCCCTGGGCGGGGCTCGCCGACGTCTGAGCTCCACTGAGGATATGGCGTGGTCCACACATACCCTTAAGTAGTTCTGGAGTTGCAGTGTGTCCGTGTGGTTCGTTATTTTCTAGGTCTGTTTAGTTTTCTGCACCAGGCTCACCAGTCACCAGCAGCTATGGCCCTTTGCACAGCAGAGACTCAAAAACCCCGTCTCCTCCCTCCACAGCACCTGCTCTGTCTTGAGTGTTTGTGCGCCACCACCCACCACCAGTGCATATGTTGCAACCTCATTCCCGGTGTGATGGTGCTGGGAGATGGCGCCTTCGAGGCATGCTTAGGTCATGAAGGCAGAGCTCCCACAAATGGGGTTAGTGCTCTTGTAAAGGAGACTCCACAGAGCCCTGTAGCCCCTTCTGCTGGGTGAGGACATGGTGAGAAGTTGGCAGCCTGGAAGAGGGCCCTCATCTGACCGTGCTGGCACCCTGATCTTGGAATTCCAGCCTCCAGGACTGCGAGAAATAAATTTCTGCCGTTTGTAAGCCTCCCAGTCTGTGGGATTTTGTTGTGTCAACCCAGATGGACTAAGACAGGACCCTCCCTCGTGTCCTTCCCCAGAGTCAGGCCTCTCCCATCACGGGGGCTTGCCAGGCTGAGCTCTGCACCAGAGGCCTTCATTTCCCTGTCTCGAGCCCCCCTCGCCCATCAGCGGTCCCGTGGCCTCGTCCATGGGTGTGTCTGACACATATTCCCCATGGGGCCGCCACCTCCCACCAAAGTCAGGGGGCAATTTACCAGCATTTCTCTGCTTACAGGTTGCTGGCACGGAGCCCAGGACGAGGAGTCCCCTTCAGAGCAAGGTGATTCTGTAGGAGGGTCACAGGTCAGGACTTTAAATCCAGGCCCACCCACCCAGAAGTCCCAGCCCTGGGAGATGTGTGGCCCACTCTGGAAAGACCTTTTGCGCTTGGCTGAGCATGATGGAATGAACCCTGACCAAGAGCTATCTGTTCGTGGGGCAGACCTGCACCAGCACCAAAAGGAGCAGATTGAAGACAGATTTTCCAGAAGGGATGAGGGGAGTCCTTCCTTCCCAGTGAACGACAGCGTTCGCGTGGCAGAGAGTAGCTTCACATGCAGCAAAGGCAGGGAGGACTTCCCAGCCAGCACGGGCCTTCTCCAGCACCTGGCCCCTCACCATGATCTGAAACCGGACAGGGACACTGAGCATGGGGAGACCTTTGAAGCTGGACAAAATGATTACAAGTGCACTCAGTGTGGGAAAGCCTTCAGCCAAAAACAGGTCCTTGCTGAGCACCAGAAAATCCACACTGGAGTAAGACCTTACAAATGCAGCAAATGTGGGATGGCCTTCATTAGAAAATTTCACCTTGTTCAGCACCAGAAAATTCACACTGGAGAAAGGCCTTTTAAGTGCAGTGAATGTGAGAAATTCTTTAGGTACAACTCCACACTTATTAGTCACCAGAGAGTTCACAATGGATTAAGCCCTTATGAGTGTAGCAAATGTGGGGAGTTCTTTAAGTACAATGCCAACTTCATGAAACATCAGAGAATCCACGACGGAGAAAGGCCTTACGAATGCAGAGAATGTGGGAAATTCTTTAGGTACAACTATCGATTGATACGACACGAGAGAGTTCATACTGGAGAAAGGCCTTATGAATGCAGCGAATGTGGGAAATTTTTCAGGTACAGCTCCACATTCATTAGACACCAGAGAGTTCACACTGCAGAAAAGCCTTATGAGTGCAGTGAATGTGGAAAATTCTTTAGGTACAATTCCACACTCATTAAACATCAGAGAGTTCACACTGGAGAAAGGCCTTATGAGTGCAGCGAGTGTGGGAAGTTCTTTAGGTACACCTCCACACTCATTAGACATCAGAGAGTTCACACTGGTGAAAGGCCCTATGAGTGCAGCTTATGTGGCGAATTCTTTAGGTACAAGTCCAAGCTCATTAAGCATTGGCAGAGTCACACTGGAGAGAGGCCTTATGAGTGCAGCGAATGTGGGAAATCCTTTAGGTATCACTGCAGACTCATTAGACATAAGAGAGTTCACACCGGAGAAAGGCCTTATGAGTGCAGTGTCTGCGGGAAATTCTTCCGGTATAACTCCAACCTTATTAAACATTGGAGAAATCACACTGGAGAGAGGCCTTACGAGTGCAGCGAATGTGGGAAAGCCTTTAGCCACAAGCATATACTTGTTGAGCATCAGAAAATCCACACTGGGGAAAGGCCCTATGAGTGCAGCAAATGTCAGAAGGCCTTCATTAGAAAGTCCCACCTCGTTCATCACCAGAAAATCCACAGTGAAAACAGGTCTGTGAGCACCATAAATATGGGGAAATCTTGAGATACAACTTGAAGCCACTGACTAGAGAATTCCATTGGCAAAGAAACTCAGGAGTGCAGAGAAGAGGGTGAAGCTTTAGGCACTGCTCTAAACTCAGTACCTGGAGGAGCGCCTTACAAGGACAGCGGATGTGCAGCATGGTTTTGGTACAGCTGGCCACTCATTAGGCATCAAGAGGTCACAGGAGGAAGGCCTTCTGAGGGCCGTCAGTGCGCAGCCTTAGCACAACTCCAGCCTCATTACACATCAGAGAATTCACGATGGAGAAAGACCCTATTTGTGCAGCAGATAGAGGCCTTTGTTCATCTCAAACTCCAACCTTGTTCTGCACCAAGAAGTTCACACCACGCCAGAGAGCATTACAGAGGGGGAAAGACTTCAGCTAAATACCTGCTCTGACCTGTCCCTGGGACCTGCTGAAAGACACTTATTCATTTCACATTTATGTTGGGGCAAAGTGCATGTAGCAGTTTACCCTGTCTTTGAGTCGCACAGTTTAGTAGTTTCAAAAATTCACATATTTATGCAACTAATTTCCAGAATTCCCTTCATCTGGCAAAACTGAAGCTGTACCCATGGAACAGCTCCTCCTGCCCCCTCCTGACCACCCCCGGCAGCTGTGGTTTTACACCCGGTCTTTGTGAACTTGACTGCTCCAGATACCATATGTGAGTGGAATCAGACAGTATTGGTCTTTTTGAGACTGGCTTGTTTTTCTTAGCTGGATTTCTCCATTTATCCAGCATTTCCTTCTCTGAGCATTTCCTTCTGTTTTGAGAAGGGATCAGAGTTGACAAACCTAAGATACAGGAAAGGGTGTTGATGGAGCAGTACAGCTTTGCCAGATGTTATATTATTTCCAGAGGAAGAGGAGATCCAGATTTTATACGGAATCTTTATTTCTAAACAGCTTTACAGAGGTATTGACATAAACTACATTTATTAAAAGTGCAAACTATATTTTCATATATGTGTGCACAGTGGGAGCATCACTGGAGTCACGATGACTAATCCGTAGGCCCTGTAGTTTCCATTAGCCCCCTTCCTATTCTCTCTCTCCCGGCCCTACCCACTTGCCAGCCCTGGGTGGGACTTTAGTTTGCATTTGCTAGAATTTTATATAAAGGGAATCCAACAGTTAACTCCTGAATAGCTGTTTTCACTAAGTGCATATATGTATTTTTAGTATTATCCATGTTGTGTGTGCAAAAGCGTGGCATTCAATAACAAGCAAGGCTCTGTGGCACATCTTAGAGCCGCATTGTCTATAACAACAAAGGTGGTAATCACTGAGTGAAAGAGTTGTTTAGAATGGGAGAGTGAGGGGTGCCTGCAGGGCTCAGTCATTCAGTGCTTGCCTTCTGATCAGGTCCTGATCCCAGGGTCCTGGGATCGAGCCTTGCATCAGTCTCCCTGCTCAGCGGGAAGCCTGCTTCTCCCTCTCCCACTCGCCCTGCTTGTATTCCCTCTCTCGCTGTGTCTCTCTGTGTCAAATAAATAAATAAGTCTTTAAAAAAAAATGAATGGGAAAATGAAGTTTAAAGTAAATTTAAGTTCAGTTTCATATTAATTCATTTTCAAAAGTTTTTGAACCATCTGAACCACCTTTCTAGAAAATTCTTGTTTGGCTTTTTTTCTACTAGTGTTTTTAAGCTATGTCTTTGTATCATAAAAATTCTTAGGGTAGTTAAAAAAGTTTGTTATTGTATAAAACACACATAAAGTTTATCATCTTGTTATTGCTAAGTGTTCACTTCTGTGGTATATCAGGTTCCTCAGAGAAACAACCATCAGGGTGTATGTGTAGAGAGAGAGGGGAATATGTGTTTTTTAAAAGGCTTATGTAAAACCTTTGTGATGGCTTGGCAAGTAGAAAATCTGCAGGATAGGCCAACAGGCTGGGAATCGAGGAAGTGTTGACATTCAAGGCCCAAAGGCAGTCTGCTGGTAGGATTTCTTCTTGCTTGAGGTCATCTTTTTGTTGTGTAATCGTCAAACCAGGTGGCTCATTGAGAAATTTAGGAAGTGCAGCAACAAGCATTATAGAATAGGAAATTGAAAGAAAACAGTTTGAGAGTGAGACATGGGGAACAATTCCCGATTCCATTCCCTGATTATATTTGTCAAATCTCAACATGCACAAAATATTTAATGAAAAAATTATCTAAATTTATATTTACATTTAACACTTTTTGTTTCATGAATCACTAAGTTCTACACCTGAAAAAAATCTCAATATATATGTTAACTAGAATGTAAATAAATTGAAGTTTTAAAAAAACTTCATAAAGCTTCATAAAGCTTATTAGTCAAAATTTTAAGATTGGGGTGATTGAGAAGATATTTAAAATATCTAAATGATCCTAGTTTTAGATAATTATAGACATGCACATTCTAAATTCTTAGTAAGAAACAAGTTAGAGACTAGAACAAAATATGAGAAGACAGGGACTTTTGTGTTCTAGCATGTAAGAAGCTGGAAATTGACATTCGAACCTGACAAGTAAAAAGCTGAAAATAATGGAAGATCAACAACTCTTCTTAGTCTATAAGACAAGTGAGGTGGCAAGATAAACTGCTGTTCCCCAGATTAGTCCAACAGGAACAGAGAATGAAGGAAACCCAGGAGCTGACCCTCCTCCCTCCTCCATGAACCCCAGTGCTGTGGTAGGAGAACCTAAATCATCACACGTCTGGGAATTTTCCTCACACTGAATATCAGAGAAAAACACTCGTGTGCAGGGAGAGGGACAAAGGAGCCATTTTGAAAAATATCTGGACATTCTGTTCTTAACAAGGACTGCTCTCAGAAGAATCAGCTGGGGATTTTTCAGAGCCTCGGAAATACCCAAATCCACACCACTCTAGCCATCTTGTCCCACTTACGGTGCTGGAACTGGGGAAAATGTATGAAATTCGTAGGCCAGAAGCAAAGTCTCGCTGAAAGACCTAACTCTAGTCCTACAGTATGCTTCCTCTCATAACTTGCCACCAGTTACCACCACATTGCAAAACTTCTATTTATAGCAGTTTATTTTACCAGTGCACCATGTCCCAAGTATTAAGAAAAAGTTACAACACATACTAAAAAGGCTAAAATCAAAATTTGAAGAAACAGCATCAGAACCAGACACACAAGGCAGGGATGTTGGAATTGTCAGACCAGGGATTTAAAACAACTGTCATTAAGATGCTAAGGGCTGTGATGGTTAAAGTAGAGAGCAAGAACAGATTGGTAATGTAAACAAAGTGATTGAAAATCTGGTGTGGGGGGGGAGTAACATAAAAAACACTAACAAAAATGAAAAATGCCTTTGATGGGCTTGTTGGTAGACTAGACAGACATGGCTGAGAAAAGAAATGAGCTTGAGGGTATTTCAGTAGAAATGGTCAAAACTGGGATGCCTGGGTGGCTCAGTTGTTAAGTGTTTGCCTTTGGCTCGGGTCATGATCCCAGGGCACTGGGATCGAGTCCCATATTGGGCTCCCTGCTCAGTGGGGAGCCTGCTTCTCCCTCTGCCTGCCACTCCCCCTGCTTATGCCTTCTTTCTCTCTCTGTCAATAGATAAATAAAATCTTTAAAAAAAAAATGGTCAAAACTGAAAAGCAAGCATACAGAAAATACTAAAAAAAAAAAAAAAAAAAAAAAGAATATCCAAGGACTATGTAACAACTGAATATATGTAACATAAATAATAATACCAGAAGGAAATGAAAGAGAGGAACAGAAGAAAATTTTGAAACAATAGTGGCTGAGAATTTCCCCCAAAGGTAGCCAAATTTAAACATTCAGGTACCAATACAAAAAGCTCAGAGAACAACAAGCAGGAAAGATGCTAAAAGAAAAAACTACACCTAGGCATATCATTTTCAAACTACAGATAATCACAGATGGAAAAAAAAATCCTGAAAGAAGTCAGAGGAAGGAAACACTTCACCTGTAAAAGAGTAAAGGTAATGACATCCAACTTCTCAGAAACCATGCAAGCAAGACGAGTGGAGGGCAATACGTAAAATGTTGAGAGAAGAACCCTACCAACCTAGAATTCTATACCCTGTGAAATTATCCTTTCAAAAGTGAAGGAGAAATAAAGGATTTCTCAGAAAAACAAAAATGGATAGAATTTGTTGCTAGTAGACCTGCCCTGCAAAAAATATATATAAAAAAAAGTTCCTTAGAGAAAAGGAAAATGACATAGCTCAGAAGCTCAGATCTACAAAGAAAGAGCATCAGAAAAGGAATAAGTGAAGGCAAAATAACTTACTTGTCTTATTCTTAACTGATCTAACACATTACATCTGATCTAACACATAACAATTGATCTAACACATTAGTTTGTCCAAAAAAAAATAGCAATAATGTACTTAAGTATATATGTATATGGGTATATATATATATATCCACACACACACATAGACACACACACACACACACACACACACACACACACACATATATATATATGAAATGAATAACAGCAATGACACAAGGGAGAGACAAATTAGTATTATTTTGTTATATTAAGGTACACACACTACCTGTGAAATGGTAATGTTATTTGAAAGTGGATTTGGGTTAGCTGTAGATATATACTGTAACCTATACAGTAACAAGTAAACAAAGTAAAAAAAAATAACTTACATTGAAAAGGAGAGTAAATGGAATCCATAAAATGCTCAAACTACAAAAGGAAGGAAAAGGGTTGAGGACAACAATAGGAACAAATTACAAGGGTAACAAATAGAAAACGATAACCACTGTGCTAGATTAGTAATCCAACTATATCATAATTACTTTGAATGTCTAAATTCAATCTGAAGAAAGATTGTTAGAGTGGATCAAAACACAAGACCCAAGTATATGTTGTTTACAAGAAGCCCACTTTATTTTTTCTTAAGATTTTTTTTATTTGTCAGACAGAGATCACAAGTTGGCAGAGAGGCAGGCAGAGACAGAGGGAGAAGCAGGCTTCCTGCTGAGCAGAGAGCCCAATGCGGGGCTCGATCCCAGGACCCTGAGATCATGACCTGAGCTGAAGGCAGAGACTTTAACCCATTGAGCCACCCAGGTGCCCAAGTAGCCCAATTTAAATATAAAGATACCAATAAATAAATAAATAAATAAAAAGATAGATCTAAATAGATTAAAAGGACGGAGAAGAACACACCATGTAGACACTAAAAGAAGCAGGAGTGGCTATATTGCTTTTATTTTATTTTTTTATTAACATATAATGTATTATTAGCCCCAGAGGTACAGGTCTGTGGATCGCCAGGTTTACACACTTCACAGCACTCATCATAGCACGTACCCTCCCCAATGTCCATCACCCCACCACCCTCTCCCTACTCCCCTTCCCCCAGCAGCCCTCAGTTTGTTTTGTGAGATTGAGTCTCTTATGGTTTGTCTCCCTCCCAATCCCATCTTGTTTCAGTTATTTTTTTCCTACCCCCAAACCCCACACATTGCATCTCCCCTTCCTCATATCAGGGAGATCATATGATAGTTGTCTTTCTCCAATTGACTTATTTCGCTAAGCATAATACCCTGTAGTTCCATCCACGTCATTGCAAATGGCAAGATTTCTTTTGATGGCTGCATAATATATATATATATGTGTATATATATACACACATATATATATATACATATATATATATATGAATATAGGTATGTATGTGTGTGTGTGTGTGTGTGTGTAACACACACACACCCCACGTCTTCTTTATCCATTCATCTGTTGATGGACATACAGGTTCTTTCCATAGTTTGGCTATTGTGGACATTGCTGCTATAAACATTTGGTGCACATGCCCCTTCAGATCACTACATTCGTATCTTTAGGGTAAATACCCAGTAGTGCAATTGCTTGGTCATAGGGTAGCTCTATTTTCAACTTTTTGAGGAACCTCCATGCTGTTTTCCAGAGTGGTTGCACCAGCTTGCATTCCCACCAACAGTATAGGAGGGTTTCCCTTTCTCTGCATTCTCGCCAATATCTATCGTTTCCTGGCTTGCTAATTTTAGCCATTCTGATTGGTGTGAGGTGGTATCTCATTGTGGTTTTGATTTGTATTTCCCTGATGCTTAGTGATGTGGAGCACTTTTTCATGTGTCTGTTGGCCATCTGGATGTCTTCTTTGCAGAAATGTCTGTTCATGTCCTCTGCCCATTTCTTTTTTTTTAATTTTTTTTAAATATTTTATTTATTTATTTGAGAGAGAGAGATCACAAGTAGGCAGAGAGGCAGGCAGAGAGAGAGGGAAGCAGGCTCCCCGCAGAGCAGAGAACCCGACGTGGGGCTCGATCCCAGGACCCTGAGATCATGACCTGAGCTGAAGGCAGAGGCTTTAACCCACTGAGCCACCCAGGCGCCCCCCTCTGCCCATTTCTTGATTGGATTATTTGTTTTTTGGGTGTCGAGTTTGATAAGCTCTTTATAGATTTTGGATACTAACCCTTTATCTGATATGTCGTTTGCAAATATCTTCTCCCATTCTGTCAGTTGTCTTTTGGTTTTGTTAACTGTTCCCTTTGCTGTGCAAAAGCTTTTGATTTTGATGAAGTCCCAATAGTTCATTTTTGCCCTTGCTTCCTTTGCCTTTGGTGATGTTCCTAGGAAGAAGTTGATGCAGCTGAGGTTGAAGAGGTTGCTGCCTGTGTTCTCCTCAAGGATTTTGATGGATTCCTTTCTCACATTGAGGTCCTTCATCCATTTTGAGTCTATTTTCATGTGTGGTGTAAGGAAATGGTCCAGTTTCATTTTTCCACATGTGGCTCTCCAATTTTCCCAACACCATTTGTTGAAGAGACTGTCTTTTTCCCATTGGACTTTCTTGCTTTGTCGAAGATTAGTTGACCATAGAATTGAAGGTCTATTTCTGGGCTTTCTATTCTGTTCCATTGATCTATGTGTCTGTTTTTGTGCTAGTACCATAATGTCTTGATGATGACAGCTTTGTAATAGAGCTTGAAGTCTGGAATTGTGATGCCA
This sequence comes from Enhydra lutris kenyoni, assembly GCF_002288905.1. NCBI lineage: Eukaryota > Metazoa > Chordata > Mammalia > Carnivora > Mustelidae > Enhydra > Enhydra lutris. The sequence continues at coordinate 527,926 of NW_019154198.1, forward strand.
CCAACTTTGCCTTTCTTTTTCAATATTCCTCTGGCTATTCGAGGTCTTTTCTGGTTCCATATAAATTTTAGACAGCATATTGATTTTTTTTTTATCCATTCTGATACACTGTGTCTTTTGATTGGGGCATTTAGCCCATTTACATTCAGGGTAACTATTGAGAGATATGAATTTAGTGCCATTGTATTGCCTGTAAGGAGACTGTTACTGTATATTGTCTCTGTTCCTTTCTGATCTACTACTTTTAGGCTCTCACTTTGCTTAGAGGACCTCTTTCAATATTTCCTGTAGAGCTGGTTTGGTGTTTACAAATTCTTTTAGTTTTTGTTTGTCCTGGAAGCTGTTTTATCTCTCCTTCTATTTTCAATGATAGCCTAGCTGGATATAGTTCTTGGCTGCATGTTTTTCTCGTTTATTGCTCTGAATATATCATGCCAGCTCTTTCTAGCCTGCCAGGTCTCCTGTGGATAAGTCTGCTGCCAATCTAATATTTTTACCATTGTATGTTACAGACTTCTTTTCCCAGGCTGCTTTCAGGATTTTCTCTTTGTCGCTAAGACTTGTAAATTTTACTATTAGATGATGGGGTGTGGACCTATTCTTATTGATTTTGAGGGGGTTTCTCTGCACCTCCTGGATTTTGATGCTTGTTCCCTTTGCCATATTAGGGAAATGCTGTACAATAATTTTCTTCAGTATACCTTCTGCCCCCCTTTCTCTTTCTTCTTCTTCCGGAATCCCAATTATTCTAATATTGTTTCATCGTATGGTATCACTTATTTCTAGAATTCTACCCCCATGGTCCAGAACTTGTTTGTCTCTCTTTTGCTCAGCTTCTTTATTCCCTGTCATTTGGTCTTCTATATCACTAATTCTCTCTTCTGCCTCATTTATCCTAGCAGTAAGAGCCTCCATTTTTTATTGCACTTCATTAATAGCTTTTTTAATTTCAACTTGGTTAGATTTTAGTTCTTTTATTTCTCCAGAAAGGGCTTTTATTTCTCCAGACAGGGTTTCTCCAATATCTTCCATGCCTTTTTCAAGCCCAGCTAGCACCTTGAGAATCATCATTCTGAACTCTAGATCTGACATATTACCAATGTCTGTATTGACTAAGTCCCTAGCCTTCAGTACTGCCTCTTGTTCTTTTTTTTTTTTTTTTTTTTTGTGGTGAGTTTTTCCGTCTTGTCATTTTATCCAGATATGAGTATATGAAGGAGAGAATAAAATACTAAAAGGGTGGCAAAGACCCCAGGAAAATGTGCTTTAGCCAAATCAGAAAAGACTCCAAATCGTGGGGGGAAGAAAGGGGGTAAAAAGTTCAGAAAAAAATTTTTTTAAAAATAAAGGAAAAATACAAAAAAGACTATATATATATATATGTCCCTCAGTGGAGCAGACTTTTGAAAGTCCTGATTTTGTGCTCCATTGCTCTGCTGCTTGCCAGGAGCTGGCCCCTCCCCCTGCGGTCTTTCTTCCCGTCGCTTTGGATTCACTTCTCTGCACGTCCTACCTTTCAGAAAGTGTCGATTTTCTGTTTCTAGAATTGCTGTTCTTCTTCTCTTCGTTCTCCTGTTGGACTTGTAGGTGTTCAGTGTCAGGTTTTACAGGCAAGATACACACGACACCAGGCGAGATAGGCTCAAGGCAAGGTTTATTAAAGGCGCCCTCGGGCAAGCTTCTGCCACTCTGGAGAGGAGAGTCAGGGAAGTCCAGGCCTGGGAAGGGGTTGAGTGAGCTTTTATTAGACCAAGGCAGGGTGGGGGCTCATAACCATATTTGGTAAGGTTAGAGGTTGGGGGTTGGAAAGTCCCAAAGTGGCTGGTTTCTGTTTCTCACATAAGTTTCAGTTTACTCAAGGTGACGTGTCCTTGACAGATGTCCTTCTGGTGGGAAAGTCCTGGGCAGGGGGAAGATGGTCTGGCGGCCATTTTATTGTTCCTGCTGCATTCCCAGGGCCGCTGACCTAAGATTCTGACCTTTTTTGTGTAATAGGGGCGGCGACTCAGATCTGGCTACTTCCTGCTGGCGGGGGCATTGTCATAGGGTTCCTCGGATGTGGGCAGGTGGGAGTAGGGATGCAGGAGGAGCTGGTTGACAGTGACTCTGGAAACCTCACGTATGCGAGCCTGGGCCACTGAGGTAATCTGCCGTTGTAGGGATGCCAAAGACTCGGCTGAGGCCTTGATGGCTGTCCAGAGCTGTTCAGATAAATCTCAGGTAGCGTCTATGGAGTGGGCTAGGGCCCCTGTGCCCAGTCCAGTGGCCGCTAAGGAAGACGCTAAGGAGACCCCGATGACCAGGGGAAGAAATACAGCCCTTTTCTGTTGGGGGAGGCGGGTAGTGAGGATGGCCATTTCTGCTAGGGCTGGCACCCTCCGGGCTGGCAATCTGTGGTGACCAGCTGACTAGACCGTGTGGTATACCCATGGGTCCAAATTTCCACTAGGAAGAAGTGCCACCTGAACCCAGGGTCACTGAAGGGGCAGTTATGGGGGGATAGAAGGAGGAGGGTGAGGAGAAGTGGTGCAGGAAATCCACAACCACGCGGGCCCCAGGGTCTGGGAAGTCCAGCCATCCTGTGGTGGAGCTCACTTTAGGCTGGAGATGTGTACCCATGGGTGGTGCCCCAGAAGTTTTGCCACGGTGGGAGTTGTAAGAATAACAGTATGGGGGCCGGTCCACCTGGGCTGTAAGGACTTTGGGTGAAATTCTCGTAGGAGAACCTGGTCCTCGGGATTTAGGGCCTGGGGAAAGTCCCCGGGCTATTGGAGGCGGGGATGGCCACATCTGCATGAGCCCATGAAAGGGCTCCTTGGAGAGTCAGATAGGGCAGATAAGATAGGAGGGGTGGAGAAGAAGCAGGGAGGTTGTGATTGAGCAGGAAGGGCCTGCCGTACAGGAGTTCAAAGGTCCACGAGGAGAGGCCCTGAGTCGGGTGAGTGCTAGTGGGAGAAGGGTTGGCCAAGAGAGGCGAGTTTTGAGAGTGAGTTTAGTGAGTTGCTCCTTGAGGAGGCCATTGGCTCTCTCGACCTTACCTGAGGACTGGGGATGATAGGGGATTTGAAGTTTCCAGGTAATGTTGAGGCTCTCAGAAACTTGTTGTGTGATGCTGGAGATGAAGGCCAGTCCGTTGTCCAATTGTAGGGTTCGAGGGAGTCCAAATCTCGGGATGATGTGCTCAATGAGAATCATGGCAACCACGTCAGCTGTTTCCCTAGTGGTAGGGAACGCCTCGATCCAGCCTGTGAAGGTGTTCACTAGAGTTAGTAGGTATCTAAAGGTTTTGTGTTGAGGCATGTGGGTGAAGTCAAGTTGCTAGTCCTCTCCTGGCTGATGCCCCCGGAGCTGATGGGTGGGTCCCAGTCTGCGGAGGCCGCCCTGGGCATTGACCGCAGAACAGGTTCTGCAGGCCTGGTGTACATCCTTAATGGTCTTAATGGAGGAGGGGGTGGTGAACGAGAGGTTGGAGAAATTGGTATAGGGCCTTTGGACTGATGTGGAGAGACTGGTGGATGTCAGTAATGAGAGTGTGGATTAGGCCATTCGGGAGGGCAATCTTCTCCTGGACATAATACCATCCCTTGTCGCCTAACATGCCACCTAATGTCTCAAGGGCCCAAATCTCATCAGTGTACGAGGGACTGTGGGGAGTGTTGAGGAATAGGAGGGGGGCTGATTAGGAGTTTAAGGCCGTCTGCCAGGCAATAGAGTCAGCCTTGTTGTTCCCTAAAAAGACGGGGTCCTTGGAGGTCTGATGGCCATGGCAGTGAACAACAGCCACCTCGATAGGGTGATTGAGGGCCTCAAGAAGTTTGGCAATGAGGGGCCTGTTGACTATGGGGGTTCCCTTGGTTGTGAGGAATCCCCTTTCTCGCCAAAGGACAGAGTGGGTGTGGGTAATGAGGAAAGCGTATTTGGAGTCAGTATAGATGGTGACCCATTGGCCCTTAGATAAGTGAAGGGCCCTGGTGAGAGCCACGAGTTCTGTCTTTTGAAAAGTAGTCCCGATGGGAAGAGAGGCCGCCTCTATGACCGTGTCTAGGGTGACTACTGCATAGGCAGCATGTCGCTGTCCATCTGGCACTATAAGGGAGCTCCCATCCATGAACAGAGTGCGATTGGGGTCAGGCAGTGGCTGATCTGAGAGTCCTGGATGGGAGGGAGTAAGTTCTTCCAGGAGTTGAGGGCAGGAGTGGGAAGGAATGAGGGTAGATGAGGGTGTTGGCAAGAGGCTGGCGGGATTTAGGCAAGGGGAGACAGAGAGTGTGCCCTGGGGGTTTTCTATGAATAGCAGGTGGTAGAGCTGAAGACAGGAAGGAGTGAGTTGTGCCAAGGATTTGTGGTTGACTAAGTCTCCCAGTCGATGGGGGGAGAAGACCGTGAGGGGCTTCCTAAGGTAAGTTTGAGGGCCTCCTTTGTAAGAGAAGTGGCTGCCGCTAGGGCCCTAAGGCAGGGCTGCCACCCTTGGGTGGTGACATCTAGTTGTTTGGAGAGTTAATGGGGATAAGGAGACCCTGCTGCCAGAGGCAGTTGATGATGGGCTTAAGTCCTCGCAGGTGGGTCATCGAGATAGGGAACTGTGGGCAGGAAGGAAATGTAGACTCGTCCTTGAGTCGTATCTTAGCTGGGGTGTGGTGGGTTGCCACTACAGGTCTGGAAATATCCCATACCTGCGGGTCTACGCCGGGGGGGGGGGGGGGGGGGGGGGAGGGGGGAGGCAGTCTGGGATAGAGGGCCAGTCAGAGAGGAGTAGAGGGAGGACGAGGTGAGCAGAAGTTGAGGGAGAGGGAGAGAGACGTATGGTGGCCTGAAGCTTGTGGAGGATGTCCCTGCCTAGTAGGGGAACAGGGCAGGAAGGGGTGATGAGGAAGGAGTGTGAGAAAGGGAACCCATCCAGGCTACAGGTAAGGGGGAGGGTGGCCTTTGGAGTGGAGGAGGTACCGTCAATTCCCATAACTGCAACTGGGAGGGACGAATAGGACCCGAGTAGGAAGGCAGGATGGAATAGGTAGTCCCTGTGTCCAACAGAAAGGAAATGGACTTACCCACTACCTGGGAGTGTGACCCTGGAGTGTGACCCTGGGCTCAGCATGGGTGAGAGCGGTGTCCGAGTCTGGGCCTCGTCAATCATCCTCCAATACAAGTAGTTGGAAGGTGGGACTTACCGTTCAGGGTCACCCCCGCGTGGAGGCGCTGGGGATCCCCCAAGGCTGGGGCAGTCCTATTTCCAGTGGCCCATCATGCTACATTGAGGGCATGGCCTAGTAGGTACTTTGGGATTGGGGCATTGACGGGCCCATTGTTCTTCAGCTCTGCATTTGAAGCAGGTCCCCAGAGGGATACGGTTAGGGGCTCCCGTCTGTTGACCCCCAGAACCTGCCGGCCTCAGGGCTGCTACCAGGGCTTGGGTCTGCAGTTGGACCTTCTGTTGGAGTCTGGCTTGGTGCTTAAGTTCCGCTGCCTCCTCTCAGGAGTTAAAGACTTTAAATGCCATTTTCACTAGATCAGAAATGGGAGTTTGAGGGCCCTCCTCCGCTTTCTTTAATTTTTTTCCGAATGTCGGTGGCTGACTGAGAAATAAAGTGGGTAGCTAAAACAGTTGCCCCTGCCGTGGAGGCAGGGTCTATGCGAGTGTATTGAGTCAGTGCCTCGGTAAGTCTGTTTAGAAATATGGCTGGGTTTTCCTTGGGTTCCTGAATGATTTCCCTAATCTTATCATAATTGACTGCCTTGTTGGAGGCTGCCCGCATGCCGGCAATGAGGCACTGGACTATGCGGTCATGGCATCGGCGGCCATCTTGGCCATTCTGATAGTCCCATCAGACAGGCGGTCCCTGGGACCGCCTGAGCGCCAACGGGCATGGTGGTGTCAGTGAGATGGACCTGATCAGCATGTTCTCGGGCAGCAGCCTGAATGTGCTCCCTCTCCTCTGTGGTGAGGGTGGTGGTTTGGACCACATGTAGGTCATTCCAGGTGAGGTCATAGGCCTGGGCCAGATATTGGAATCCCTTTCTGTAGTTATCGGGGTTGGCCTCAAAGGAGATGTGAGGGGAGAGTCGGTGGGGGCAATACTAGGATGTGAAGGGTTAATTTTTTTCAGGAGTTGGGATAGGAGTGGGTAGGGGTAAGGGTAGACAAGGGCGCTGGTTCAGAAAGCCTGAACATAAGGGACCTCGGCCCATATGCCTTGGTGTCTGCTGAGGTTATCTAGGTCTGTGAGAATTTGGTAATCAAAAGTGCCTTCTGGGGGCACCTGGGTGGCTCAGTGGGTTAAGCCTCTGCCTTCAGCTCAGGTCATGATCTCAGGGTTCTGGAATCGAGCCCCGCATCGGGCTCTCTACTCAGCGGGGAGCCTGCTTCCCCCTCTCTCTCTGCCTGCCTCTCTGCCTACTTATGATCTCTGTCAAATAAATAAATTAAATTAAATTTTAAAAAGTGCCTTCCGGAGGCCATTGGGATTGATTGTCTAATTGGTATTGTGGCCATGCAACGGTACAGTAATGTATGAGATGTCGCTTTTGCAGGTCCTGGTCTAGTTCCAGGGTCTTAAGTTTAGCCAATAGACACCCTAGGGGTGTTTTGGCGTTGAATTTGGATTGGGAGGTCCCCATGATTCCTCGCCGGGCAATCTGAGGGTTGGAGGAAGGCGTCCCCTTGTCCAACACGGTTGCGGAGAGACATTGTTGACTGCCATGAAATTAGGACGTCTCCCAATTCCCGGAGTCGAGGAGGTCACTTGGTGACCTGTGGAGTCCGCCCTGAATGACCGTGATTAGGACAGGGCTTTCCGGAGAGACAAGGAATTGGGGGAAACTCACCATGGTCTCGGAAGTGGCGCTCGGAGAGGCAGGTCCAGGTCCAGGTAGGGAGAGGAGAGAGCCTCCTCACCAGGGTGGGGGCTCGATCTCCTCCTGGGTTCTGGCACCAAATGTAAGGTTTTACAGGCGAGATACACACGACACCAGGCGAGATAGGCGCAAGGCAAGGTTTATTAAAGGCGCCCTCGGGCAAGCTTCCGCCACTCTGGAGAGGAGAGTCAGGATAGTCCAGGCCTGGGAAGGGGTTGAGTGAGCTTTTATTAGGCCAAAGCAGGGCGGGGGCTCATAACCATATTTGGTAAGGTTAGAGGTTGGGGGTTGGAAAGTCCCAAAGTGGCTGGTTTCTGTTTCTCACATAAGTTTCAGTTTACTCAAGGTGACGTGTCCTTGACAGATGTCCTTCTGGTGGGAAAGTCCTGGGCAGGGGGAAGATGGTGGTCTGGCGGCCATTTTATTGTTCCTGCTGCATTCCCAGGGCCACGGACCTAACATTCAGAATGGTTTGATAAGCTATCTAGCTGATCTCCTGTGACCTGCTGTTGTCTCAGCCTGCTACTTCTCCACCATCTTGACTCCTCCTCCGCTATATTGCTTTTAGACAGGGCAGGGTTTCACGGTTGAAGGGCACACACTACCTTGGCAGGAAATGACATGTGACAAGCTGCTGTCATCTTCAGATAGGTGTCAGGTTCTTAAATGCATGAACATTAATAGAAGAAAACCTCATTTCGAATGGGTTGATAAGGTGTTCAATGAAGCCAATTAGATTTTCAAAAATTACTTGGTTGAATTTTATTTTTTAACAACACTATGGTATGTCCCTTTGGTCGTGCAGCGTTTGGGAGTGGACTTAAGGGTCTGAAATAACAGATATCTATTTCTGGCATTTTCCAGGACTGCACTCAGAGGAAATCTGGGTATACCGCTTTTAGAGTCAGCGGCCCCACGCTAAATCTTAGGAGCCCACTTCCCGGTGCACCTGCATGTTGTCCTTCGGCCTCCCTAGCCCAGGTCAGGAAGGACCCGGCTCCCAGGTAGGGCGGGTGGCGCCTGGGAACGACACATTCCCCCAGAAGGCTCTGCGGCAAGCCCGGTGGGGCCGCTGAGCCAATGAGAGCGCAGCATGTGGCCCTTTTCCTGCGGACGCTCATGTGAGGCGGGCCTTCCGGGGGCGTCCTCAGGTGGTGGGCACCTTCGCGTTCCCGGCCGGTTTGGCTGGTGTAGCGCGCGGGGAACTGCGGGTTGGTTGGGAGTGGAAGGAAAGTTTCGGAAGAGGCGTCGTTCCCGCCGCGGAGGCCGCTGCAAGGCTCTTCTGTCCCCGCCCGGTCGCCCGCCGCTTCCCGCCGGTCGTTGGCGGAGTCCGCGCCGAGGAAGCCGGCTCAGGTGGGTGCTGCGACCCCGGGGTCCCCCGCCCCGAGCGCTGCAGCCGGATGGAGGGGCGCCCGCGCAGCTCCCCTCAGCCGGGCCGGCTGGGCGGGAGCAGAGGGCGCCCCGGCGTGCGGTCCCGGCTCCGTCGGTGCGGTGGGGCGTGGCAGGGGAGGGTCCGGCAGGTGCTCCTGAGTCGGGGCTGGGGGTGGGGGTGACCGGGCTCTCGCGGGTGCGGGGAGCGGAGGGCGAGGCGGAGTGCCGCATGCAGTGGCGGCGTGGACAGCCGGGTCAGCCGAAGGTCGGAAGGGGCGGGGATGGGAGGGCCGCGGTGGTGGCATATAAAAATACATATTTGTTTATTAAGATCACCAAAATATATTTCTCGTATATATTGGTCTTGGTCCATGGTTCTCGACTCACAGCTTCCAGAAACGAATTTCCCAAGTGTTGTCGGTGATGAAGTTGTCTGTGCTCTGTGAATGCGGTGACTTTTGGAAGTACTTCAGCTAGTTGGGCCTGGGTTGGGGGAAGGGGAGACCAACCATATGATTAGACATTTGGAAATTTTAGTTCCTCCCCTCCCACTTCCTATTTCCCCCCACCTTGGGGGAAGGGAGATGGGCTGGAAGTTGAACCAATAGCCAACAGCCACTGAGAACCTACCCTGCTCTGTAATGCAGCCTCCCTAAAACCCTAAAGGACACGGCTCAGAGCTTCCAGGCTGGTGCACAGGGACATTTGAGGAGAATGGTGCACCTGGAGAGAGCATGGATGCTCTGCGCCGTCTTCGTACCTGGCCATATGCATCTCTTCCGCCTGCCTGTTGCCAAGTTATTTCCTCTCATGATGAACTGATGATCTAGCAAGAAAAAGGTTTTCTGAGTTCTGTGAGCCATTCCAGCAGATCAGTTAAACCTGAGGAGGGGATCTTGAGAACCTCTGATTTTAACCAGTGAGAAGCACAAGTAACAGCCTGGCTTGCAGATGGCGTCTGAAATGGCAGGGGATTGACGTGGGGGGTGCATTCATGTGGGACCTAACCCTTAACCTGTGATTCTGATGCTGTTTCCTCATCGTGTCAGAATTGAATCGGCTGCTTGGACATCTTGCTGGCTCTTAAGAATTGCTTGTGTGTCCCCCCCCCCCCCGCCCCCATGGGGGAGAAGAGTCGGCTAAGCATCCCACTCTTGGTTTTGGCTTGGGTCCTGATCTCTGGGTCATAAGATCGAGTCCTGCCTCAGGCTGTGCGCTCAGCACAGTCTGCTTAAGACTCTGTCTCCCTCTGCTCCTCACCACCCCCTCAAATAAATATTTTTTTTTTCGTTTTACATTGCTTGGTATTGTGTGAGGAAGCCCAGGGAACCCTCCCCCTAACCCCTGCTACACACACACACATACACAGACTTCTTGGAATTGGTTCCCGGAACCTAAGGTTAGGGGTATATCCAAATTTGAAGTTTAAAATGGTTGAATAATGGGTAGGAAATGGAGGCAGGGAAACCCATGAGGAGGACACTGTGATAGATCCAGGAGAATTTGTGGTGGGGCTAGACCGGAGCAGTACTAGAGCAGAGATGTGATGGGAGTTTGGCTAGATCATAAAGATAGAGTCAGTAGGATTTCCTGCTGCATCCGGTCTGTGGGTAAAAGGAGGGAAGTGAAATACCATCTGAAGTTTGGTTTTTTGTTTGTTTATTTTGTTTTGTTTTGTTTAGAGGACGGAGGAGGAGATGGAGAGAGAATCTTAAGCAGGCTTCATGCCCAGCATGGAGCCTGATGTGGGTCTCAATCCCAGGACTCTGAGATCATGACCTGAGCCAAAAACCAGGAGCTGGACACTGAGCTGACTGAGCCCCCAGGCGCCCTTAGAGAAGGAGATCCTTAAGATTGTTCTTTCAGATGGGCTCTGTAGTGAGGTTCGGGAGGCCTGAAACCAGAGGGCAGGGTACAGGTGGGCACGTATCCCTGATGCTCTCTCTGAGGGGAGCAGTCCTGGTGTGGGATGAATTCTGGCCTGTGTTTGTAAAAAGGGAGGTCTAGGTGAGGTAAGGTGCTGGCTTGTCATGGAGACTGAGGTATGAGTTGGTGTAGCTTCTCCTTAGAGCAGCTGGTTGGGGCCCTGCTGCCTCACCTCCCATCTTCTGTTCTGTAAAGGGCTCCCTACATGCTGTCTTTGGAGGACTGTAGTTTAAGGACTAGTAGTGTCAGTGCCTCCCTTTAACTTAAGAATGTATGAGACAGTTACTGAATTGAACACGAAGCAGCCACTCTCTAAATATGTACACACAGGCAGGCAGTTAGAAAGGAACACACTGGGGGCGCCTGGGTGGCTCAGTGGGTTAAAGCCTCTGCCTTTGGCTCAGGTCATGATCCCAGGGTCCTGGAATTGAGCCCCGCATTGGGCTCTCTGCTCAGCAGGGAACCTGCTTCCTCCTCTCTCTCTGCCTGTCTCTCTGCGTACTTGTGATCTTTAAAAAAAAAAAAGAAAGAAAGAAAAGAGGGCGCCTGGGTGGCTCAGTTGGTTAAGCAACTGCCTTCGGCTCAGGTCATGATCCCAGAGTTCTGGGATCGAGTCCCACATCGGGCTCCTTGCTCAGCGGAGAGCCTGCTTCTCTCTCTGCCTCTGCCTGCCGCTCTGCCTGCTTGTGGTCTCTCTCTCTTTCTCTCTGACAAATAAATAAATAAATAAATAAATAAATAAATAAAACCTTCAAAAAAAAAAAAAGAAAAGAAAGGAACACACTGAATTACTTAAATTTATCCAAATACTTAATGATTGGTTTAAATGTTAACTTACCTTTCAGTATTGGCTTATGATGTAAGTTTTGTGTATCACATCCTCCTAAACCCTTAAAAAGTGGGAGGAATACACAATCAAGTTTTTAAGGCCCCACCACTTCACTTGCACTGAGAACACAGAACCATGGCTGCTGTGGACTAGCGATAGTCGGTCCACAGCGTGTCCGATGTAGGTGCGATATCAGTGTCAGCCCTACGAGGCAGAAAACAGTCTTCTTCCCATTTTATGGAATAAGCGCACTGACACTCAGGAAGGGTCAGTCTTTCCAGAGTCCCACAGCTAGTAAGAGGCCCAAGGAGCTCAGTTTGGACCTGCTTGTCGGATCCTGCCATGGTTCCCATTTCTCATGGCCTCCCTCCTTCCACAGGGTCCTATGGCGGTGGCAGAAATGCTTCTGGACCCTGCACCAATGAGTAGCGGATGTCCCAGACTCCTCCCCACCCTAATTTTCACCCCAGTGGTTTAGGTAACTGTCTATAGGGAATGGTGGTGGTCTTTTTTTTTTAAGATTTATTTATTTATTTGACAGATCACAAGTAAGCAGAGAGGCAGGCAGAGAGAGAGGGGGAAGCAGGCTCCCCGCCAAGCAGAGAACCCAATGTGGGGCTCAATCCCAGGACCCTGAGATCAGGACCTGAGCCGAAGGCAGAGGCTTAACAACTGAGCCACCCAAGTGCCCCAGAAGGGATTTTCACAATGCAGAGTACTAACCACTATACGATCACACCCAAAAGGGATTTTCAGAGGAAATGTAAAGAATCCGTTCTTGGCTACATCAGAAATGTTCCAGAGTCTTTTGAGTAGATGTGGGATGTGTCCAGTTGGCTGTTGGAGCCCCAGATTTGGAGTCCAGTGGAGGTGTTCAGATTGGCGACAACCACAATATAATTCTTTTTTTTTTTTTAAGATTTTATTTATTTATTTGACAGAGATCACAAGTAGGCAGAGAGGCAGACAGAGAGAGGGGGGGAAGCAGGCTCCCTGCCGAGCAGAGAGCCTGATGCGGGGCTCGATCCCAGGACCCTGAGACCATGACCTGAGCCGAAGGCAGAGGCTTAACCTACTGAGCCACCCAGGCGCCCCCCCACAATAAAATTCTTGTTGTGTGGACCCCAGTAAAGCTGTGGGTTTGATTTCAGAGGAAGCATCTTTATATTATGGTGGCAGTGCACCAGGGACAAGGGAAGGAGGGGGTAAGTCTGTGTGTCAGGTGGGCACCTAGACGGTGGTGTTGGGGGTGTGCGCCTGTGAGGAAGGGTGGAGGTCATAACGCCTTCTGAGTGGACATAAGATGGATGCTGAGGTGCCTCCGCAGGGAAGTCCAGACACCAGGGCAGGACAGGGCCCATCATCCCATGGTGGATGCAGCGAGGTTTCCTGATGATCTTTGCTGGGACCCTTTCATGCAGGCTGGTAGAGTCATTGAGGGAAATGGAGTCAGCCGGAAGCTTTGCTTGTCTGGGGCTTTGAATGAATGTCCAGTGGTGAGAGGAGGTCAGAATTGCTTATGAGATCGTCACATCCTCACACAGGCCTCTGCAGCTGAGCTCAAGCGACACAGAGTTAGGTGGGGACACGTGACAATGAGAGCTGCTCTCCAGTGCTGGGGGACTTGGGTGTGCTGATGCACGACTGGGGCGGAGGGGGTGCTGGTGGCATCTGCGGCGTACCGCCTGGGCTCTGTGCAGACTGGCATGTTAGCAGGCCGAAGAAATGCCTCCAGTGTGGCCAGGGCCGTTGCCTCAGCCATCCCTAGTCGGGTGCCTCTCTGTCCATGCTTGGAGCGCTGCACCCCAGGCCTTCCCAGCCCTCTTGCTAACATACTTTGGGGCCTACTTGTGCAAGTGACTGCAGGCACTGATCTGGTCACCGCATGTAGGGACCACTGGGTTGTTTTTTAAAGGCCTTCCTCTGAAGGCATTGTAAATTTAGAACGTGGGATGTCGATGTGAGGTGCTGGCCACTCCCTTTCCCTGCCTTTCCCCAAGGACCGGACTGGCCTCTTCCAGGCCTAGCTGGTTTCTCACATTGACCAATAGGAGGCCCCCGGGTACCAGACAGGGGGGACATCACTTCTGCAACATCAGGAGAAGCTCAAAGGAATATGGCCCTCATGCAGAGCTTCTGTCCTGTGTCCACCATCGTGCGATGCCTAGGACAGTGGCCACACCTCATTTTTACCTTTTCTTTCCTACTAGTATTTCCACTCTGACTTTGGGCTCTCGTCTTTGGCCTTCCACTGCTTCCTTGGAGGGCTGCACATATCCTTAGATAGTCTCTGAACACCGGCCACTGTGTTGTAATCACCCATTTCTGCGTCTGGACCCAGTCTTGTGTCAGTGCTCAGCGGTCCCCAGCAGCTCCGGCCTGGTTGAAAGTCACCTTCAGGGGCGCCTGGGTGGCTCAGTGGGTTAAAGCCTCTGCCTTCGGCTCAGGTAATGATCCCAGAGTCCTGGGATCGAGCCCCGCATTGGGCTCTCTGCTCCGCGGGGAACCTGCTCCCTCTCTCTCTCTGCCTGCCTCTCTGCCTACTTGTGATCTCTGTCTGTCAAATAAATAAATAAATAAAAAGAAAGTCACCTTCAGAGGAGGGGTTTGGGGAGCCCGCCTCTCCTCCCCGCACTTCCTCTCCCTAGTGTCCTTCCCCAGAGTCAGGGCTCTCCCATCATGGGGGCTTGCCAGGCTGAGCTCCGCACCACAGGCCTTCCTCTCCCTGTCTCGAGTCCCACTCGCCTGTCAGCAGTCCTGTGGCCTCGTCCCTGGGTATGTCTGAGACACATTCCCAAGGGGGCTGCCTCCTGCCACCGAAGTCAGCTGGCACTTTCCCAGCATTTCTCTGCTTACAGGTTGCTGGCACGGAGCCCAGGACGAGGAGGTCCCTTCAGAGCAAGGTGATTCTATAGGAGGGTCACAGGTCAGGACTCCAAAGTCAGGCCCACCCACCCAGAAGTCCCAGCCTTGGGAGCCATGTAGCTTGCTCTGGAAAGACATTTTGTGCTGGGCTGAGCATGATGGAACAGGCCCTGAGCGAGGCCTGCGCACTTGTGGGGAAACTGCAGCAGCATCAAAAGAAGCAGAAGAGAAACTTTCCCTCAGGGAAAATGAGGGGAGCCCTTCATTTGGACCAAGTAGCATATCTAGCAGAGACCTTGGCGTGGAGGGAGGATGGAGAGGGCTCCACAGTCTTTCTCCCCTCCCCCCAGCCACTCACAGTGGGTTGAAGCCACACAGGGACACCAAGTGGAGACGCCTTTGAAATCAGACAGAATGGTTGTAAGAGCAGTGCTCTGGGACACTTCAGCCACAGGACACACTTATAGAGTCCAAGAAAGTCACGCTGCAGAAGGGCCTTAGAGTGTAGTGGAAGTAGGACATTTTTTAGGTACAACTTCAGTAAACATTTTATCAAGATTTCTTCTTCTTCTTCTTCTTTTTTTTTTTTTAAGATTCATTTATTTTGACAGAGAGAGTACAAGCAGGAGAGCAGCAGGCAGAGTAAGAGGGAAGATGGAGGCTCTCTGCTGAGCAAGGAGCGAGCCGGATGTGGGACTCGATCCTGGGACCCTGAGATCATGATCTGAGCTGACGGCAGCCGTTTAATGACTGAGCCCCCAGGCATCTCCTCAGTAACCATTTTAGCAATCCCAGTGAAGAAAGGGTGTTTAAGTGCAGCCCATGTGAGAAACTCTGTAGGTACAACTCCACATTCACTAGCCACAGGGAAGTTCATAGCGTAGAAAGAGTGCGGTGAATGCAGGAAATCTTTCACACAGAACTAGCGTCTCCTTAAACAACAGAGAAGTCACATTGGAGAGAGGCCTTTGTGTCGGGAATGTAGGAAGGCCTTCATCAGAAAATCCCACCTCCTTCAGCATTATAAAATGTGGGGGAATTCTTTATACAAAATTCTTTACACAAAAATGTGGACTTATCATCAAAATATACCAGGCCGAGGTTTTATGAGTTCAGCATATAGCAAGGCCTTTGTTAGAAAGTCTGGCTTCTTCAGTCACCAGAAAACGCACGCTGGAGGAAACTTCACAAGTGCAGCTAACGTGGGGGAGTGTTCAGGTACAAACCACTTTCATTAAGCATCAGAGAATTCACACTGGGTAAGGACATCATGCATGCACGGAATGTGGGAAATTCTTTAGCCAAGACTCCCACCTCATTCAGCATCTGGGGAAGAATGGGAACTCATGAGTACAGCAGAAGGGGAAAGATTTCAGCTGAAAGTGTGTTCTAAATTAGCACTGGAAAAAAACAATATATCGTTTTCTTTTAAAAGTTGTGGTAAAGGCATGCCTGGGTGGCTCAGTTGTTAAGCAGTTGCCTTCCGCTCAGGTCATGATCCCAGGGTCCTGGGATCAAGCCTTTTACCGGGCTCCCTGCTCAGAGGGAAACCTGCTTCTCCCTCTCCCACTCTCGATGCTTGGGTTCCCTCTCTCACTCTCCCTCTGTCAAATAAATAAAAATTTTAAAAAGTTCTGCTAAAATACATATCACATGAAGTTTATCTTGTTTTTAAGGGTATGGTTCAGGAATGTGAAGTACATTCACCTTGTACTATGGGTATCTGTAACTCTTCTCATCTTGTTAAACTTAAATCCAGTACCCAACTCGCCATTTTCCCCTGCCCCCGATCCCTTGAAACCACTGTTCTATTTCATATAGCGTAGTATCCTCTTCAGGGTTCATCCATGCTGTGGTTTTTTTTTGGTTTTTTTTTTTTTTTTAATTTTATTTATTTGACAGAGAGAGAGCACAAGTAGGCAGAGTGGCAGGGAGAGGGAGAAGCAGGCTCTCCGCTGAGCAGGGAGCCCGACATGGGGCTTGAGCCCAGAACCCAATCCATGCTGTATCTTGTTTGTGAATCTGAATTTCCTTCTGCTTTAAGGTTGAACAGTATTTCATTGTATGTGTATGGCACATTTTCTTTATCCATTTATTCTCTCTATCCATTCATCTGTTCATAAACCATGAGTTGTTTCTGCCTCTTTTGGCTGTTGTGAATAATTGCTACTATGGGCACGAGTGTACAAATATTTCTTCTAACACCTTACTTGCAAAGAAGATTTCTTCAGCACCTGGCTTTCCAATTATTTTTGCATATATCCCCAAGAAGTAGAATTGCTGGACCATAAGGTAATACGGTCATTTTTTTGAGGAACTGTTTTCCATAGTGTTGGCACCATTTTATGTTACTGCTGTGTGTGAGGTGTCCAGTTTCTCCTCAGCCTGTTTTTGTGTCTAATAAGCCCCCTTCCCTCATTGTGATAAAGTCATCCGTTCTTTTCAGATAGGTGTTAGAATCTAAGAAAAATGTAATACGTGGAGTGAAGGTTGGATATAATCACCAGCTCTACTTTTTTGGGGTGGGGGGTAAGATTTATTTGAGAGTGAGCACAAGTGAGGGTAGGGAGAGAGGGTCACGCAGATTGCCCCCCACCCAGAGCTGGGAGTCTGAGGCAGGCCAGTCCCAGGACCCCGAGATACAGTCAGATACTTAACGGACTGAGCCCCTGTACCTTGTTTCCAGCAGAAAAACTCCTACAGTTGAAGTTACAGTCGAACGAGTACTTGAAAAGCAGTGGGACCGTATTTTAGATCCCAGCTATGGGTGGATGCACTTTGTGTCTGAGTGACCATTTGTAGTTTGGGGGAACGTCTGAAATCATACGTCTGTCTCAGTACATTTCTGTGATCAGCACAGACTACGTTCCATGAAAATCTGGGTGTTGACCCAAGAAGCTGGAGCCCCGCCCCACCCCTTCCTCAAAGCCTGCAGATATCCCTACCCAGCGCCTTTCTTGGTGTCGCCAGACAATTTCCCTGAGGTCAGGAATGGAGACTCTTGGCGACCCTCTGGCTCCATCAGAACTACATTACCCGGAAGGCAGTGCGCTGTGCGTCCCCTTTACTGGGCCAATGAGGGCTCAAGGAGAGGCACTTCCGTCCCGAGGACGGCATCTGGGCGGGCCTTCCGACGTTGGCCTCCGCGACATCTCGTAAACCTGGTTCTGTCCTGCGGTCGGAAGCCTAGGCTTGCCGGGCGGGCCTGAGGTAACGGGAGGAGAGACGGGCTGCGCCGGTTGCTCCGAGGCAACGTAGCTGTCGCCGGGGCTGAAGGCTGAGGTGCCACGCCCCTTCCCGCCGCCGCCGTGGCGGTTCCAGTCCAGGTGAGTGCTGCGCTTCTCGGGGCCCTGACCCAGCCCAGGCTGCGTTAGAATTTCGTACTTTTGTTCTTGGGGCCGCCGTTTGCCACGTCTTCCAGATGTTGAGGTAAGACCTGCCTGAGGGACCCGCGCGGACTGGACGTGCGCCGTTAGGTGACCAGCCGCAGTCACTCTGGCGTCGTCGCTGCGCCCCGTGAAGAGCCGGTCGGTGGGTTTCACCGCGCGTCCTGTTGGGTCGGCCGGGCGGTAGCGAGAGCGCTGCGGGGCGGGCCGGCTGGGCTGCCGCGGGGCCAGTTCGGCGCTCGCTCCTGGCCCCGCGCGCCGCTCTGCTGCTGGGCTCGCGGGCGGGAGCGGGCGGTGGGGCCGAGGGCCGCGCTGCCGGCCTGGCCGCTCGCTGCCCGGGAGCGCTCGCGCGGGCGCGGCGCAGAAATGGGCTGTAGGGAGCGCCGGAGCCCGCAGTGTGGGTCCCCGTGGGCGCGTTTCCAGGAAGCGTCTGTGGCCGTCGTGGAGGTGGAGTAGTTTCCGCGCGTCTTGAAACGCTCCGAAAGGACCGCTGTGCGTCACGTCACGGGAGTACGGTGCCCTCCGGCTCCTGCGTCTGCCCGTTTCTCCGCGCCGCTGTGTGCTGTGACCGCGGGCGTGCGGGGAGTCCTGCTCGCGGGCGAGCGTCGCTGCTCCGGCCGCGCGTGCGGGTCCGCGAGGGCACCGCGGTCCAGCGCACTTGGGAAGGCTGGATTCCCGCAGGGAGTCCACGTGCGAATTCACAGATCTCGCGAAACTGGCTTTCGAGATGTTTCGAGTCTGCATACCTGCAGCCGCTCACAGTATCCACGAATCTCCACCGTTCTGCGGGCGCCGCGCAGCAGCCCCTTCTGGGGCCAGCCTTGCGAAGTTTTGCTTTGATGATTACCTTGACATTTGCATTTTTAAAAAGTGCTTGCTGGAATTGTTTACAGACACGATTTCAGTTTGTTCGATATTAAGATTTTAGATAATTTATTGTAAAAAGTATGGAGGATTCAAGAATTTGTGTAATTTTTGCTCAACTCTGTGGCTTGTCATTTCAGTATTTGTAATCGCAGGAGCCCTTCATTGTAATGTGCTGGGATTCTTTACTGCGATGCTTTGGGTTTGAGAAATCTGTTCTTTAATTAACTCATAAGAAGGGCGCCTGGGTAGCTCAGTGGGTTGAGCCTCTGCCTTCGGCTCAGATCATGATCTCAGGGTCCTGGAATCGAGCCCCGCATTGGGCTCTTTGCTCGGCAGCGAGCCTGCTTCCCCCTCCCTCTCTGCCTGCCTCTCTGCCTACTTGTGATCTGTCAAATAAATAACATCTTTAATAAAATAAAATAAAATAAAGAATTAATTCCTATTCTCCTGAAACTTTTCCGTCACAGAGCACTTTATAAGCTGCAGTTTTAATGCTCTGTACCACCACTGAGGCATCAAGACCCATGGGTGCCCCACTTTGAGCTCTAGTTTTTTCAACCCAATTCTGTGCCAGTTTTTTGGAACAATTACTCTTGCATGCTAAAGTGATGTTTAATGTTTATTCTTACTTATGTAACCTTGTCACTTTAGAAAGAACTTCGTATGTTCTAAAATACTTGGCATACTCAGGTATTTTAGCAAAAATTTGTAAACCTTTTATATTTGCAGTAACACAAAGCATGCATTTTTTTCAAAGATTTTATTTTATTTGACAAAGATCACAAGTAGGCAGAGAAGCAGGCAGAGAGAGAGGGGAAGCAGGCTCCCCGCTGAGCAGAGAGCCCCATGCGGGGCTGGATCCCAGGACCCTGGGATCACGACCTGAGCCGAAGGCAGAGGCCTTAACCCACTGAGCCACCCAGGCGCCCCAAAGCATGCATTTTTTTTTTTAAAGATTTTATTTATTTATTTGACAGAGAGATCACAAGCAGAAAGGGAGGCAGGCAGAGAGAGGAGGAAGCAGCCTCTCCGCAGAGCAGAGAGCCCGATGTGGGGCTCGATCCCAGGACGCTGGGATCATGACCTGAGCCGAAGGCAGAGGCTTTAACCCACTGAGCCACCCAGGCGCCCCCAAAGCATGCATTTTTATGATGAAATACAGGTTGTTCCTGTTTTGTTGCTTCTATCTCTTTCTCTTTTTTTTCTTTCTTTGAATATTTCCTCCCATCCTGGCATCCTTTGTTAAAAAGATTTATGTATTTATTTACTTACTTGTTTTAGAGAGTGTGAAGTGGGGGGAGAGGGGCGGAGGAGGGAGAGAGGGGAAGAATCCCAAGCAGCCTCACGTGGGACTGATATCACAGCCCGGACATCATGACCTGAGCTGAAACCAAGAGTCAGATGCTTAATGGATTGAGCCACACAGGTGCCCCCTGGCATCCTTTAATAACATGTATTAAGTAAAGGTTTTGGCTTTGGTTGTTGTGAATCTTTTAGTAGTGTTGGGTTTCAGTTTTCTGGCTCCAGTTTGTTATGATATCTTTTCTCCACATTGTTTTGGGTACTCCTTTTTATGGATATTGTCAAGATTTGTCTTTTCTCTTTAATTTTACCTTTTATATATATTTTCTTTGGCTTTTTTTTTTTTTTTAGATTCTTTGTGTATAATGATGCAGTTTTCTTAAGTTGTGATTAAGATTTATTAAAATTACTGTACTTAACTGTTTTCACTTCCTGATCAATCTTTGTGCCATGTTACTAATTTTATCTTTGTGAACACACACTTGAAATTACCGTAAACTTTTATACTCTACACCCACAAGATTTTTGCTTTTTAAGTGGTTATATTCCTTCATCATTCTCTGGTACCACTACAAGAGAAAACGATGATAGGATACTTCAGGTAAGCTACTTTGCTAACATAGACAGAAGTTTAATCATTGTAAGTATAGAAAAAAATACCTCAAAGTAAATAACTTTACATAATGAGGATGGACCAAAGGTTAGGTCCTAGCTTGTTTGCTTTCTCTGAGGCTGAAACTGAAATGCAGCTGCGCTGAACTGCAGGAGGCCAAGGCGCCTTTGCTGGAGCCCCGGCAACAACCTCTGCGGAGAGATTAGTTTTGAGGCACAATCCAGACTCTAGGAGTGTGGTTTAGTTGTCTGCCCTGGGAGAGAGTATATTCGCAATATTCTTCTGCGCATTTATTGAAAAACTTGGAAAAGATTAAGGAGTCACATATCTAAACAGTTATTAGGGCCAACCCGAAAGTATAGGAAGAGAGGAACGCATTTTTGGCACAAGAAGAATCAGAATCATAAGGAATAAAACAGGAGGGTCAGAAGCACACCCACACATAAACATGGACTTACCTTATCCCTTATTCTTGCTGCTCATTCACCTAAGGGACGTTACCCAAACACAACCCAACCCCAACAGGCTCTGTACTCCCTTTTCCCACTTTGGAAGGACATGCCTGAGAATGCACACATGCTTTTGGCATAACCATAACACGTTCTACTCTCTGGTATAAATACTTTCTTTATCCTTTTCAGCTTTCATCTTTACCTGAAATTATTAAGTGTTTCATATTTCTGTGTCCCTGATGGGAATTAAACTAACATGGCCCTGCTCTTCCTGCAGGTTCTGCTTTCAGCAGACGCACTTATGGACCCTGCACCGGTGAGTGTCAGGTGTCCTGGAACTCTTGCTGCCACTCGTCCTGCCTTTGGTGTCTAGAGACTCTAGATAAGCCTTTAAGCCCACGTCGGAGGTTATATGGAGAGAGAGTCCCACTTTTGGCAAGCAGCGGGGTGAGATGTGAAAGGTTGTCTCAGGTTTCAGTATTGATGGGAGTGTTCTAGGTCTCATAGGTTGCTGCTATGTCTGCTGAGAACAGAGGGCAAGGAGCTGAGTCAGAGTAGCAGCCACACAATTCTGGAGCAGAGGAGATAAAATCTGGCTCAGGTCTTTGGAAGCTGCCCTTGGTGATAGAATATGCCACAGCCCGGGAAAGATCATTACTAAGGCTGGTACAGTGGTAGGTCTGGAAGTAGGAGAAATATTTGGCTTCTGGATTTGTCTTTTGGGAGTCTTCTGTTCTTAAGATTTATTTATTTGAGAGAATGAGAGAACACACAAGGAGGGGGAGAAATAGACTTCACTGATCTCAGGACCCTGAGATCATGACCTGAGCTGAAGGCCAGTGCCTAACTGATGAAGCCACCCAGTTGCCCCTGGATTTGTTTAAAGATTTATTTGTGAGAGAGAGAGTGTACACGCCAGAAAGGGCAGGGTCAAAGGGAGAAGCAGACTCCCCCTTGAGCAGGGAGCCTGATGCTGTGCTCGATCCTGGGACGTGTGGGTCATGACCTGTGCTGAAGGCAGATGCCTAATTGGCTGAGTTACCCAGGTGCCCCTGGATTTGTGTTTTTTTTTTTTTTTTAATTTTATTTATTTATTTGACAGAGATCACAAGTAGGCAGATAGGCAGGCAGAGAGAGAAGGGGAAGCAGGCTCCCTGCTGAGCAGAGAGCCTAATGTGGGGCTCGATCCCAGGATCCTGAATCATGACCTGAGCTGAAGGCAGAGGCTTTAACCCACTGAGCCACCCAGGTGCCCCTGGATTTTTTAAAGTAGGGCTGTCCAGGTCACAGATGACTCCATATTTTTGGTGAGAATATCAAGGAATTAGGTTTTGGCCATGTTGAGTCTCTGATAATTCAGAGACTCCCAAGTATGGGGGACAAATGGACAGCTGGGCATATAGTCCTCAAGACGTTCACACTGTGGCATGTGGTGTATCCCAAAATAGAACTCAGGATCTGATACAGGAGGAGACATGTTCAGGTTATGGCATTGCCACTGGGGGACAAGGAAGGAGAGCTGTGGAGGGTAGATGGCACAGAGATGACCAGACAGAGTAGCTGTAGCTGTAAACAGAAATGTAGAGGGAGGTAGGGAGAGGGGAAAGTCCAGCAGGTAACCAGATTTTCATGGGCGTGAATGAGACCAGAGCAATAATGGAGGTGAGTTGGTAAAGTCACACTGGTGCTTAGTCATCCTTCTGTGTACTCACTCAACCAGGTTTTTGTGGTGGTTCTCGCAGGATCTCTTCAAGATCAGCTCACATAAAGTGTTGTTAGGACATATATACCTGGTGCAGTGGCACAGAGACATAAAATGTGCAGTACAGAGGCGGAGTGTGACCAAGGTTACTGAGATCTGGGTGAGATCTGTGTGTGGTCTAAGCCAGGAACAAGGTCAGGTGGAGAAGCCCCTTCTGCGTGGGGCCATGGGAGGTTGGCATCTATTATTGCACATGGCAGGAGCTTCCTAGATGCCACGCACTGATAAGAGTCAGTGGCTCTGGTCATGATCTCAAGCCCCATGTCGGGCTCTCTGCTCAAGTGGGGAGCCTGTTCCCTCTGTCAAATGGATAAATAGGGTCTTTAAAAAAAAAAAAAGTCACTTTTATGGGCCAAGTAGTGGTGGGGATCAAACGTACCATGGAGGTGCCAGATCTGGTGAGTAGGAGTCTGAGAAAATGCTGGGCCCAGCATGGTTATGTGTGGGAGGCAAGATCCTGGGGAGTGTTGGATGTCTTGGAGGAGAGGCATGGGGGTCCTGCCTCTCAGGCAGCATCTGACCACCTGCCTCTTTGTTCCTCTGGGGTACCAGTGCTTAGGCTGGAGAACTAGGGCAGATAATGAGCAGGGGAGGGAGGGACGGGAGTGAATGTGGGCTGAGAGAGACTGCGTCTGGTTATAACTATCGTTCCTCCTCACAGAGCTCTGTGACCTTTGAGGACGTGGCTGTGTACTTTTCCCAGGAGGAGTGGAGGTTTCTTAACAAGGCTCAGAGACACTTGTACCGCGATGTGATGCTGGAGGTCTTTGCGCTTGTTTCCTCACTGGGTAAGGCCCCTCCCCCCAACCCCAAGGTCCAGGGGCTGAGGCTGGGGCACACATACCGCACCTCCTCTCACAAATTGCTCCAACACTCCTTGGTCTGAAGCTCTTTGAGGAAAGGTTTCCATGGTACTTTTGTTTCCTGACGTGGTTTTGGGGTTGGTTGCCTTGGACCCATCCTGTCTTTCCCTTAAAGGCCTGCATCTTCTAGATGCCATGTTGTCCATCTGGAGCTGGGAGAGCACCGCATACATGACAAAGTGGACATGATTCCAGATGGGGGAGGACGTGATCTGTAGCTGGGAATCCTACCAGGAATATGTCATGTCCCAGGCTCAACAGTGTTTGGTGCCAAGGTCAGAGGCTCCTCCCCTTTCTTGACATTTTGCCCATTTGTCATTTTTCCTCTCAGAAGAGAACTGGTAGTAGATCCTCCCCGACCCCCCAGGCTCTGCAGCACCAGCCTACACTTCATGTGTCCTGCGGGCTTATGTACCACCGAACCCTTCCACTAATGCTGGAGCACGGGTGTACAAGGCTCTGGCACGAACACCTTTTCACAGAAGGGAGTTGTGGACACAGCCCCTCCTCCCCGTGGTACACCCCATCTGTGTGTCTTGGCCATGGTGAGACCTCCCTGTGACACAGCCCTGTCCTTCAAACTACCTCCTCCCTGCCCTGCTCCCCTGGTGTTGCTCGTTCCACTGTCAGATGCCCATTTGGGGTGGGCTGGCTTCTTCCTCCCAGAGCTCCTCATTGTTCTCTGCTTACAGGTGGCGGCCGGGGAGCACTGGAGGCGGCGGCACCCTCTGAGCAGAACATGTCTGGAGGAGGGTCACAGAAGGCCTACACCCAGGACTGTAGCCTGGACTCAGAAGGTGATTTGCAGCCAGCTGAGATGCTGGGTACAAACCCTGGCCAGACCGCCTGTGGGATGCAGGGGGAAGTTCACCAGCATCCAAAGCAGCACAGTGGGGGGCAGCCCCTTGGAAGGAACGTGCAAAGGTGTGCCACCCACACGTCAGGGAAGCCCTTCCCTGCTAGCTCAGGCCTTCTCCAACACCAGCTCCTTCACAGCCAGGAGACACCCCCTAAGGCCACCGACTGCATGGAGTCTTTTGACAGTGGACAAAAGGACTACCAGTGCAGTGACTGCGGGAAAGCGTTCTGTCGCAAATACAGACTTGCTCAGCACCGGAGGGTGCACACCGGAGAGCGGCCTTACGAGTGTGCTGAGTGTGGGAAAACCTTCAGCTACAAACACATACTTGTCCAGCACCAGAGAGTGCACACCGGGGAGCGGCCTTACGAGTGCAGCGAGTGCGGCAAAGCCTTCAGTAACAAACCCACGCTGGTGCGCCACCAGAGGATTCACACTGGAGAGCGGCCTTATGAATGCAGCCACTGTGGGAAGTTCTTCAGCCAGAGCTCCAGCCTTAGTGAACACGAGAGAATTCACACTGGGGCGCGGCCTTACAAATGTGGGGAGTGTGGAAAATTCTTCACCTCCAACTCCAACCTAATTAAACACCGGAGAGTGCACACGGGAACAAGGCCTTATGAGTGCAGTGAGTGTGGGAAATTCTTCAACCAAAGTCCCAGCCTCATCAAGCACCAGAGAATTCACACTGGTGAAAAGCCTTATGAATGTAGTGACTGTGGGAAACTCTTCAGCCAAAGCTCCACCCTCATCAAGCACCAGAGAGTTCACAGTGGAGTAAGACCTTACAAGTGCAGCGACTGTGGGAAACTCTTCAGCCAAAGTTTTGGCCTCACTCAACACCAGAGAGTTCATAGCGCAGAAAAACCCTATGAGTGCAGTGGAGGCGGACAATTCTCTAGCTCGAGCACACAACTAACTCAGCACTGCAAAGTTCACACGGCAGAAAGTCGTGAGTGCGGCAGCTGTGACGAAGTCTTCAGCCACAAGTCTGCTCTGATGCACCACCAGCAAGTGCACAGCCCAGCCCACCCTTTCCAGTGCACCGAATGTGGCAAAGCCTTCGGCCGGAGGTCTAACCTCATTCAACACCACAAAGTTCATCTAGGAGAAAGGCCTTACAACGCAGGTGGAGAATGAGCCGGGCTGTTTAACACGGCAGCGTGCGGTGTCCTGGGCGGTGATGCTGTTCCCCAGCTTTGTAGGCATTAGCAGGGGTAGATAGATGGTATCATGGCACCGAATGTCCAGGTCTTTTTGCCCTTCCTCCCCCCCCCTCCCCCCCTCCCAGGACAAGTGACTAATCTTGTAATCCAAATGTCAGGGTTTTCTGTGGGTCTAGAGGTTTCCCTCAGAGGACAGTTGTATTTTTTGGATCAGCCTCTTTTCATAGTGGAGGACACATAATGACCCTCTTCGGTATTACTGGTCTCCCTGGGATCGTGACTGGTTTATAGGAAGGTGCAGAAATTCTGAGGCCTTTTAGAGCCAACTCCTCCAGTTCAAAAGCAGAACTAGAACTCCAGACATGAAGGGAGAGGAGTGTGATTTTTGTGACCCGTAGATATTAGCTCGCCCCTCTCCAGGGGAACTGCAGGCCGGAGGTGCAGCGAGCCACACCTGCAGCGTACTTAAAATGTACTTTTCATGAGGCTGGTTCAGACGGGGCTACGCACTAAACAGAGATGCAGCAGTTGGTAACTGCCCTCAGTATTTTTGTCTTCTTTTGACAGAGGAGGAGGAAAAGTGGGGGTGGGAAAGGGAGGCAGGCTTCCCACCAGGACCCCACAAGTCATGAGTCAAGATCTGAGGTAAAGGCAGGTGCATAAGGATAGAGCCACCCACGTGTCCCAGTATTTTCATCTTGTAACATCGGTGGCATTGAATAGGGGACTTTTTAAAAACCTGCCGAGATGACACACTAATTATTAGTTCATCCTTTCCCCTCAACAAGGGGGTTTCTGGTTTGCAGAGTGGGGGCTGTCACATAAGCTGACCATGAACACACAACCCCTCTCATAGAATGTGTCTTGCTGTGCTTGGCAGCGCAGAAGCTGGCAGCTCTAATAATGCATTGGTCACACCAGGTCTGTCTTCACGAAGTTGAAATGGTCACATTTATTCAAGTCTTTAAAAAATTACGCCTTTCCCTTACCAAGTCGCTCACTTTGCTACCTGTAAGCTCTCCGAGTGCTAATGAAGGGGGGGTGTGTTGGAACGAACTCTGCTTGTGCAATAAAAATAAACCACTGGTGGGGCACCTGGGTGGCTCAGTGGGTTAAAGCCTCTGCCTTTGGCTCAGGTCATGATCTCAGGATTCTGAGATCGAGCCCCGCATCGGGTTCTCTGCTCGGCAGGGAGCCTGCTTCCTCCTCTCTCTCTCTCTCTGCCTGCCTCTCTGCCTACTTGTGATCTCTGTCAAGTAAATAAATAAAATCTTTAAAAAAAAAAAATGAAGAAATATTAGATAATATATTAAAAAAAAAATCACTGGCTGTTTTCAGTTGTCTTCACAATATGGCTAGCCTTCCTTTTAAGGTTTTCTAGTATTTACCAATTTCCAGCTGTGGAACAGAACAAGGTTTGACTTAAAACTCCTTGGATCCACTTCAGAAGAACCCTCTTGGCAGCCTTTCTAGTTAATCACTGAACGGCAGGGAGTGGTCCATGAGGGATTCCCGAAATAATGTGCCTTTAAAAAAAAAATACCCCACTAAACTAAAATGGAAACCACCCCCCCCTACAATGGGGCACATACACTTTCCAACTTCCTTCCACCTTTTGTGGAGGTGGGGGGGTGTTTGGTTTGTTTTCCGGGCACACTTCTGGTCTCCAGAAAAAGCCTAAGGGACCCCACAAATGTTTATTTCTCACAGCAAAAAAGCAAATGAGATCTTGGCACCAGCGTCCACCCCCAAGAACATCTGGGGCCAAGGCTGGAGGTCCACACAGAGAGCCCGGGACAGCGGTGGGACACGGGGGTGCAAAGGCAAGGAGGTCAAGGGCACGGGTAGTACGAGAACCAGCCAGGGCCAGGTAGCTGAGAATCAACCACTGGGGGGGGGGGGTGCAAGGAAACCCCACATCCTCAACAGAGGCACCAACCACACACCTGGAGTGGGGACAACCTTACCATGGGGCATGGAAGACAAGTGGGGGGGGAGCTTAACACACCTCACAGGAGCACACACTCCAGAGGTGGCAGGGGACAACGCGTGTTGTGAGGGCATGGAGCCCCTCTTACCGCGCCTGCACCCAAGTGCGGTCATGGGGCACCACCCCCGTGGAACTAATGACCCCAAGCTTCAATGCTTCACGTTTAGGAGCCAGTGGTTCCCCTCCCACTGGGGACCCCTGCCTCTGTGAGTGACAGCTTCACACTCATGCATGCTCCAGAACACAGACTGTTCTCCCCAGCTGCTGCCTTATCACAGGACACCCGGTCACAGCTGCGATAGGATCCTCCTCTTCTCAGCCCCAGTGTCCCTTTTCTGGAAGCTACTCGACAGGCGCTTTCCCTCCCAGAACACCGCCGTCCGTGGGGACCCGACTGTGGGATTCACGGCCAGCCAGGGACGAGGTCCTACGGTCCTGCCCTTCAGGGCCAGCAAGGACCCCTACACCAGCTGCAACAGCAAAGCACGAGGGGACGGGCCACAGCCGACCTCGACCAGGTCCTCGTCCACACCCCCACCCCCAGCATAGGGCTCAGACTCTACCGTGACGGTGTGAGACCGTGTGCGGAGAGTGGGAGCCCCCTCCCCCCAGGCTGCCCCAGGGGCCGCATGGACACCAGATCACACCCTTCCACGCCAGCCTCTCGCAGGGACCAAGGTCAGGCCCAGGCCCTGCCCCACGGGAGCAGCACGCCCCCGGCTCAGAAAGGGGTAGACACGACCCGACCCACGTGTGGCGGGCCACACGTCCCTGACCGCACACATGGCCAGCGACAGAGCCACAGTGCAGCCCAGAAGCGAGATCCTGGAGCATGGCCCCAGGTCGCAGCAAGGCCAGAGGGCACGAGACCATGGGACTTGTAAGGGCCTGCCCCTCCCAGAGGAACTGACTTGTGGACCGGACCCGGATGTAGGGGTGCGGCAGGCCGGGTGGAGACGTCCAATCGGTGCGGCGCACGTATATCCACTGGGGTGAATTGGGACTCAATTGGCCGCCTGTGTAGGGGCGGGGCTCAACCACCCCCATAAAGGTTGGTCTGCGAGGCTGGCAAAGGGGAGAAGAAGGAGCTGTCAAAAGAGTCGGTGGGAGCGGGAGCAGCAGCAGCAGCAGCAGCAGCAGAAGAAGAGGAGTCGGCGGGAGCAGAAGAGCTCTAACAGCTCTTATAAGAGCCCCCGGCGGCCCCGAGACACCAGCGGTCCCGACGCCTGTGGCCCCGACACACCAGCGGTCCGCTGCCAGCAGCCCTGTCCATACACCGCGACCCTCGGCAGCGGCGCCGCGGGGAACGGCCTAGAATCCAGCAACCTCGCCGCGAACCCTGAGCTGCTGCCTCACCAGAGCTGTGTCATTCTGGGGAGCGGCTTCGTCTGGGAAGAGGCCTCCTTGGTGAGCGGCCCTGGGGGAGCAGCATCATCAGGGAAGAGGCTCCCTCCAGAGCAGCCTCGCTGGAGCAGCCTTGTCCGGGGAGCAGCCCTGTCCAGGGAGCGACCTCATTAGCAGCAGCCTTGACTGGGGAGTGGCCTTGTCCGGAGCAGTGGCCTCCTCTGGGGAGCAGCCTTGTCAGAGTGGTGTCATGGGGAGCAGAGTCTGTGTCAGCGGTGTTGTCCTCCTTGTCATCACCTCTTTGTGATTGGGAGCAGCCTTGTCCCGGGAGCGGCTTCCTCCAGAGTGGCCTCTTCTTGGGAGCGGCCCTGTCCGGGGAGCGACCTCATCAGCAGCGGCCTTCTTGGGAGTGGCCTCTTCTTGGGAGCGGCTCCAACCGGGGAGCGGCCTCGTCTGCGGAGCAGCCTCGTCCGGAGCGGCCTTCTTGGGAGTGACCTTGTCGGAATCATCATCCTCGTCTTTTCGTAAGAACAGCCCTGACTGGTCAGTTTGATTTTTGACGCTTGGAGTGAAATAAAGCTTTGTTTGATTTTTGCTTTATATCAGTCTCGTTCCTTTGATCACGGACCCTAACAACACGGTTCCCCACAGGGAAGGCCCTCCTCAGCTCCCGGAGACTCCACGCGGAAAAGCGGCCTCTCCCAACGGCGTGGGCCAAGCGCCTATGCAGCACGAAAGGGGAGCAGCAGGGGTGACAATGCCCAGGGGCGACTGGCCTGCTCTCCAACCACCAATCAGGTCCCGGGAGACCCAACCACGTGGGCTGTGCACCCCAGATGCCGGTCAGCACACAGCCCTTCCGGGCTCAGGACCCGACTGGGAAACCGCACAGCTTCAGTGCTCATCCGTGCGCCCTGCAGACCCCAGACAGACCCCGCAGTCCCACAACCGCGAAAACCGCCCAACACTCCTCTCACAGCGCCGCCACCGTTAACCGGCTGCACCTGCGCAAGCCCTCGCACGCGGCGTCCTCCCCACGTGGGCACAGGCTTCAGCTCACGGACGCGGGAGGGGGCTCCGGGGCCACTGGGAACAGGCACCCGGGGGCGGACCGGGGAGCGCAAAGACCACTGCAGGCAAGACAACACGCGCTAAGCCGGAGACCCCGGCCCAAGCACGTCCGCGCGGAAGAGCGAGGCGGCCCAGCTCCGCACCCCTGCCCGCGTACCGTGGGGCGGGGGGGAGAAGGGGGGCAGTAGTGCCCCGCGCCGCGAACACTCGCCTCCCGTTGGCCTCAAGCTGGGCCTGGGGCGAAGAGCGCACGCAGCACAGCGACCGGCTCAACAGTCCTAACGGGAACCCACCCGCAGGGCGACCACCGCGGGCCCCCCACGGCTCCCCCGCCGGAAACGGCCGCTCGTGTAGACGCTGCTCCCCATCCGCCCTAGCACCAACAACGCTGGGGGGCCGAGCAGGCTTGTGGCCGCCGCTCCCTGCGCCACAAGGATGTCACACGCCCCAGGATGCGTCCCCCGCGTCCAAGCGCACGGAAAACCCGAGTGAACAAGCCCCAACAGGAGTACCCGGTCTCCAGCTCAGCGCTCCCATGCGCGCTCCGAGACGTAGCGGCTTCCACGGGTTGCCGAAGTTCCTGACACGTTTCTCTGGCCACAAGGGTCCGCACCACTCGAGAAAACCGCTGTGCTCGGGGACGGCGCTGCCGCAGACTGTGCGGGGCCTCTTTGAAGCGGGGCTCAGCTCCCAGTCCCAGCGCAACTCCCCTTATCAAGGCTGAAACTTCTGCGGCCACCCGGCGGACGCCAGCAGCGCCGAGGACGCAGCCCTCGGTGCACTCCGGGTGCTGGAAATACGCGGAAACACACTCCTCGGTGGAGACGAAAAGCTGTTAAGACGCGGAAACGCACCCCCCGCAATACAGAACCGTTGGGGAGACTGGACATCTCCTTCCACGTGCGCATGCAGGCAGGGGTCCCTTCACATGTGTCTCCGGACTGGAGCGTCGGTCCCACGGAGACCCTCCGACCAGGAAAGCCAACGTCCCACGCCCCTTTCCCTCGCAGGAGGCTGCCTGCTCGTCCTCAGCTCCGGAGCAAGGGCTTGAAAAAGCCGTGGAGGCACCACCGGCCCCGCGGGGAACCGGGCAGGACCCCGGGCACGTCCCACCCACGCGTTCCGCGCCAGTCTTTCTTCCAAGCCAACAATTCGGAAAACTGAGCAACAACGGCAAAGACCCATGCGGGAACGCGCACCGGCGCGGGCCCGGACTGGTCCGCCCCGCCTACCCGTGAGGACCTGGAAGAACTTTCCGCGGGGAGAGCCTCCGGCCACCGGCGCGCTCGCGGAGTCGCAGTCTGGACTTCAACGCCGTAGCCCGCCTCCGGCACATTCCGGACCGGTCTCCACCTCTGGAGCCGCCGGCGTCTGGGCGCGGGGTACCCTCCCCCGCGACCCCGCAACGTCACAGTCCGCTCCCGCGGGCACAGAAACGCCAGGCGGGGGCCCGCAGCGCTCCTGGGCAGCCTCAGGAGCTCGCCCCGCACGGCGCCTACGCCCACCACCCCGCAGACCTGCGCATCAAATCTCCCGCGAATGGATGGGCCGCGACGCGCGGGCGAGAGCGGGACGATCCCGCCGGCACCGCCGGCCTCCTGGAACTCGGCGCCGGACACCGGGGCCAAATCCCCTCCCTCGTTGGTTTCGCCGGAGCTCCGGGGGGAGAACGCACAAGAGCGGCCACTGGGTGGCGCCCGACAACCGACGCGAAGGTCAGCGGGACGGCTCTGCACCGCCGACCGGGGAGGGCGCACCGCCCGCGCGCCGGACGTCCGAGCTCTTCCCGCCCCACCGCGGACCGTGTCTCTCCGCAGCGAGAAAGTCCTATCGCACACCTCCCAACTACAAACTGCGGAGTGCGGTTGTTTCCTGCCGAATACGGGAGGTTACCACCTAGCTGCTTCCCACCACTCTAGTCTTAGAGGCACAATCCTGAGCCGAAGGCAGATGCTTCTTCTTTGTGCTTGTCAAGGAAAGACTCTAAAGAAAGATCGCAGGAAAAGTCTCCTTTGTTGTACCACAGAGAACTTCCTTTTCCTCCTTAGTTTGCTTTTACACCTATGCACCTTCCCCCATATTTCTTCACGCCAGGAGGATGGGTGATTCAGGTCTACTCCAGGCGGACAGCTGTGCAATGGAGATCATGGAGATGATGACACACCACACATCCTGGGGACACTTTGTGATATCTGAGGCATGCAGACGCCCCACAACAAGACTGCGCACGCACGTGCGTTACACCATGTCCATTGCCAGAAAAGATGCACAACTGACGTGGGATGCACAACGACACATCCAGCTCGCGCCAGGGGCTTGTGAGGACAGAGGGAGGGGCCCTAGCAGATATGAGGACAGAGACGCGCAAATACTGCAGGGAGACTTGTGAGACAGGCACGGCATAGGGACACCCAAAAGCCTGGTGTGTGGATACACGCACGCAATCCAACAAGCTCCATGGACTGAGCGTGACGAGGTTATTTCAACCTGACTGGGAGAGAACATCACCCTGCCCCCCATCCTAGCCCCGTCCCTGCGGGTTTGATGATGCAGTGATGGTGGTCGGACCGGGAACTGGGTGCACACCTTCTTCGGTCAGTGTGGAGACTCAAACAGGTTTGAATACTGAATGTAAACACTCAAGGACACGCAATGGGAGCAAATCAGCCCAAGCTGCAGTGGCGGAAAACTTAAACTTGGAAATGCCTGCTAAGGAACCAGGGCAGAAAGAGGGCAGGGGTGGAGTAGCGGACAGTTATGGGCTCTACTGGAGGGTTCAGCAGGCACTGAGTCAGCTCAGGGATGGTGGACCAAGGGTGGATTATTCGCCATTGTTCAGGTGATTTGCATTTCCCTCAAGGTGTGGGGATAATCACTAGCACGAGGCCACCTCAGGCGAGACCTACTTCTCTTCTGGGGTTTCTTAGGTTGTTTACTCCTGAGCGGTCAGGTGTTTCTAGGTATACGTCACAAGTTTATAGGCGTCAGATTACAGTTACCACAAACACAATAAAACATAAAGCTGAGTAAAGTACCCAATAAACCTAGGAAAACACACATGAAGAACTCTCATTACTTAAGCTTATGCAAGTTTCGGTGGCGTGTTGTAAAGTGCCTGGAACTTTCACAGGCAAACCACTGTGCGGGTTTCACAGTTACCACCATAGACTTGTTCTTAAGACGCTCTTACAAGCTCGTCCTCTGGATCGCCTTTGCGGCTAATTTCAAAGCCGCATGAAATTATCAATGTGACCTTTAGTTTAAAAAAAAGCATCGGGGGCACCTGGGCAGCTCAGTCATTAAGCATCTGCCTTTGGCTCAGGTCATGATCTTGGGGTCCTGGGATTGAGACCCGCATCGGGCTCCCTGCTCAGCTGTGAGCCTGCTTCCCCCTCTCTCTCTGCCTGCCGCTCTGCCTACTTGTGATATCTCTGTCAAATAAATAAACAAAAATCTTTTAAAAAAAGAATTTATTTATTTGACAGAGATGGCAAGTTTTGATCTCTGAGCAGGGAGCCCGATGTGGGTCTCAATCCCAGGACCCCGAGATCATGACCCGAGCCGAAGGCAGATGCTTAATGACTGAGCTGCCCAGGTGCCCCAGCTTGTGTAGTTCTTATATTCTTTAGGAAAGCAAGTTGCCTGCTGAGGACTCTAATCTCTCTCACTTCCTCTCAAGAGGAGTGGGCGATGCTTGTGGCTGTGCACGTAGCTGAGCCCTGGGGTCCATGAGAGGCAGAGAATCCACTCCTGGTTCGAAGCACCGGGTTATTCTTTCCGAGGCAGGCAGAATAGGGAAATGCTGGGCACAAAACACGGGTAACTGAGTCTGACCCTTGACAGTGTTGTTACTATGAAGTAAGCCCTGAAATGGCTCCGGTTTGTGACAGCCAAAACATCTGGCTGCTGCAAAGCCTACAGGCATCCCAAATGTAAAAAGCTCAAGTCATAAAGTATGTACTCTGAATACAATTGAATTAAATTAGAAATAAATTACAAGAGGGGCACCTGGGTGGCTCAGTCCATTAAGCATCTGCCTTCAGCTCAGGTCATGATTGCTGGGTCCTGGAATCAAGCCCTGCATCAGGCTCCTGCTGAGTCGGGAGTCTGCTTCTCTTTCAATCTCTCCCTCGGCCCCTCCCTACTGCTCATTCTCTCTCTCAAATAATTAAAATCTTTAAACCAATATTTTTTTTTAAATTACAAGAAAGCTAAGGAAAATTCCAAATATTTGATATAACACAATTCTAACATAGTTCTAAAATGAGCCAGGTGTGAAAGGAATTTGAAAGGTGTTGGGTCGGTGGCGCCGGGAATGCAGGAGGAACAATAGAAATGACTGTTAGGCCGCCATCTTCAAGCCCCCCACCCCTTTTTCCTTTTTTCTTAACCCTTAACTCTCTTGCCATAAGGATGCCCGCCCAGATCACGTCTCCACAAGTAACCGGATACCTATGCAGAAAACAGGAGCTTCAAGGACTCCCCCGACCCTCTGATCACCAAACACCTTACCATATATGGATGTGAACCCATGCCCTGCTTTGTCCCGTTAAAAGACCCCGCCGACTCCCTCCTAGCGCAAACTTCCCCGTCTCCCCCGTCTCCCCCTTCCCGAGTCGCGGAACCTCACCCAAGAGTGCCTACCTCCTCCTGGTGCGACTTTCCTGGCTCCCCTTATCCTGAGCCCCGAAACTTCGCATGAGAGTGCCTTTAATAAATCTTGCCTTGTGCCTATCTTGCCTGGTGTTGTGTTTACCTCGCCTGTAAAACCTTACAAAAGGAAGCTGGGAGAGACTTTAAAATGAAAACATACCATATTGGGTGCCTGGGTGGCTCAGTTGTTAAGAGTCTGCCTTCCGCTCAGGTTGTGATCCCAGGGTCCTGTTTGCCTGCTTCTCCCTCTCCCCCGTCTTGTGTTCCTTCTCTTGCTGTCACTCCCTCTGTGTCAAATACATAAATATAATCTTTTTAAAAAATACCATATTAAGTTCTGTGGGAGACAACTAAAAGTAGTTCTTATGGGACCGCTTTTGGTATTAAGCATCTATATTAGGAAGAAAAGGTTTCCAATGACAATCTCAGCTTCCATGTTAAAAAAGTAGCAAAGGAAATAAAATGCAGTAAAAGCAAAAGGCAGGGTGCTTAGCTGGCTCAGTCAGAAGAGTATGCTACCCTTGGTCCCCGGCTCGTGAGTTCCAGCCCCCTACTGGGCAAAGAGATTACAAAAAAAAAAAAAAAAAAAAAAAGCAAACGGCAATAGTAAAAAAAAAAAAAAAGTCAAATTAGAAAAAAATGGAACAGGAAAATCAGTGCAACCAAGTGCTTTAAGGAGATAATGAAAGTGATCAAGAAAAGGTGAGGTGTAAGAAGCGCGAACTCAGAAAAGGGAGACCTCGTTTAGAATGGAGCCGGAGGCCAGCAGGGGGAGCTCTTACACCTGGCACTAGTCGTCCACTGCAGCCCCAGCAGGAAGTGACGGACCTCGCAAACCAATACCACTTCACTATTCCCCAGGAGTAAGTCAGATTTCTTCCTCTCCTGGCAACAGCCCAGCCGATGATGAAGACAAGCTCAGTCAACGAGAAGCCACTATACTTACAGCTCCGTTCACTCCAATGGACTTTTAGTTTATAACAGCCTTCCCAACTTCCCTTTTCCTCTATAAAAGAGCATTGCTGGGGCGCCTGGGTGGCTCAGTGGGTTAAATCTCTGCCTTCGGCTCAGGTCATGATCTCAGGGTCCTGGAATCGAGCCCCGCATCAGGCTCTCTGCTTGGCGGGGAGCCTGCTTCCCCCCCTCTGCCTGCTGCTCTGCCTGCTGCTCTGCCTGCTTGTGATCTCTAGCAAATAAATAATTTTTTTTAAAGAGCATTCCTCACCTTTGTTCTCTCGACTTGCTATGGTTTTGCTGAAGCTTGTTTGTCCTGGATTGATAAGGACAGCCAATATCATTTTGTTTTTGTCGGGAAAGAACAGAAATAACACCTAGACAATCATACCGCAAGGTCTCACAGAGTCCCTCTTACTTTTCACAAACTGTAGAACTTGATTTGGATGACAGAAAGTTCTGTGCACTCTCTACTTAGCTGCAAGATGATTTGCTTCTCTGTCCCCTTCTCAAATCTCTTCACGGGAAGGCCACATCCACTTGTTAAAATTTTTGGCCTTAAAGGGACATAACATCGCCAATGAAAAAATTGCAATTTGCTCAGTCTCAGGTTAGATACTCAGGGGGCCTGATCTTAAGATTTTATTTGACAGAGATCACAAGTAGGCAGAGAGGCAGGCAGAGAG
This sequence comes from Enhydra lutris kenyoni, assembly GCF_002288905.1. NCBI lineage: Eukaryota > Metazoa > Chordata > Mammalia > Carnivora > Mustelidae > Enhydra > Enhydra lutris. The sequence goes on from NW_019154198.1 coordinate 563,737, forward strand.
AGGAAGGGAAGCAGGCTCCCTACTGAGCAGAGAGCCCGATGTGGGGTTCGATCCCAGGACCTGAGATCTCTGTCCCTTATGGGAAACCTCTCTCAGACTTCCCAGCAATCAGGGAACCCATTTTACTGGTCAGATACTTTGACATTTCTGTGCTGCTTGGCCAGTTTTACACTTTTGTTGTGCATATTATCTTAAACCCTCAGTTCGCTGAACGCACTAGCGGCACTTATTAAGACTCAATTGGCAAAACTTTAGACTCTCTGGCTGTTAATTCTTCTATACCTCACATCCACCCCTGTGGGGACTCATGGACTTTTACCCTTTGACATAGTCACAGGACTTGGTCCCTGCCTTCTTTGACCCACAGTTGATAAAACTGTGTAGAGGCGTAATTACTTCTGTTAAAAACAACCATGTTTTGGTAGAGCGATCTTCTCAGAGTACTGCCCTGTGACCTTAAGCATCACACTTTGCAACCTGGAGATTTGGGCTATTGGAAAAGACACCTCCAGACTCTTCAGCCTCACTGGAAAGACCATTGTCAGGAACTGCTAACCAACCCTTGTGCCACCAAACTCCAGGGAAAAGACTTGGGTATCTGTAACACCTCTACAGAAAGCACCAAACCTTGACTGGATCTGCACACCATCTGGTGACTTGAAAGTAAAGATTTCTTGGAATTGAGGCAGACATCTGACAACAGCTTTCCCAAGATGTGCAAAACAAGCATGCATACCTTTTTCACTGTAGCTTCTTCTTGAATGGGAAAACAGTCCCACTGTCTGCATTTTCCAAGCCCTGGCAAGCAGGAGAGCATCTTTTGATCGCGGCCTTTCAGAAGCAGCCTCGTGACCCTGGGACAAGTTCATTTTCACCTGCTTTTCCTTACAGGTTGGAAGGTTCAAAGTTCAGAAGTCTCCTTCATCTGAACTACTGACTGACTTCAGATTCATCTCCAAATTCATGGTCTCTGAATTTTCAACCTCACAGACTGTATTAGCAAGAACACATTTGTTTCTAAATTTTTTTTTAAAGGTTTATTTATTTATTTATTTATTTGACAGAGGGAGAGAGTTCACAAGTAGGCAGAGACGCAGATGGGGGGGGGGGGAAACAGGCTCCCCGCTGAGCAGAGAGCCCAATGCGGGGCTCGATCCCAGGACCCTGAGACCCTGACCTGAGCCGAAGGCAGAGGCTTTAACCCACTGAGCCACCCAGGCGCCCCTGTTTCTAAATTTTTTAATATATTTTTAAAGATTTTGTTTATTTGAGAGAGGATGAGAAAAAGAGAGCATGAGAGAGAGGAGTGTTAGAGGTAGAAGCAGACTCTCTGCCAAGCAGGGAGGCCGATGCAGGGCTTGATCCTGGGACTCCAGGATCATGACCTGAACCGAAGGCAGTTGCTCAACCAACTGAGCCACCAGGCGCCCTCTAAATAGTTTTTTTAGGTAACAGTACGGTGTTTTGTTTTGGTAACGGCACGGTTTTAAGGTATCTTTGAAGTTCTGTTGTTTTGCAAAAAGTTCATCGGCTGTTGCTCCATGTTCACACCCACACTCTGTCTTCCTACGCACACGTGGTTCACTATTCCCCTGTACTCTAGTGGTATTCAGGAGTCTGTTTTCATGGTTACTTTAAGCAAACATTTTCAAGAGGAATACCTCACTCCAAGTTTGACTTCATAGGGAGAACTTTTCTCCCCTAAGTTGGAATAAGTGCCAATAAACATTTCATTTCACTTTCAGAACTAGGGTCCTTGTTTAGAACCATCATACAGGGGTGCCTGAGTGGCTCAGTCGGTTAAGCATCTTCTTTGGGCTCAGGTCATGACCCCAGGGTCCTGGGATCTAGTCCTGCATCAGGTTCCTTGCTCAGCAGGGAGCCTGCTTCTCCCTCTGCTCCCTCTGCTCCCTCTGCTCGTGCGCATGCTCTCTCTCTGACAAATAAAGGAATAAATAAAATAAAAACAACCATCATACAATTTGAAATTGTTACTTTTGACTTGTATAGAACTGTTTTGTATTTTGCTGTTGAGGTTTCTTTTTTTTTTTTTTTATCTTTTTAAATGATCACCCAATAAGGTGATGCTGGCTGATGCTTCAAGACTCCGAGTTTCTCCCTCCTAACCTTCCTTATTCCTCAAATGTGGCCTTAACTGGTTTCCACTTGCAACACTTTCCTTCCAATGTAGGACATGACAACCTTCCTGGTACTGAGGGACAAAACCAGTAAGCATAAAGAACCTGACTACTGATTGGCAATGCTTTCAAAGAAAGATCTTAATCAAAAGGGGGAAATGGGCAAATTAATAAAAGGAAACCTCATTTAGAATGAGGCCAGGCGGCCAGCAGGGGGTGCTCTCACGCGTGGCACTAGCTGCCGACTGCAGACTGGACAGGAAGAGGTGGACCTTGAGAGCCAATACTACTTTATTGTCCTAGCAGGAGGAGAGAGTTCTCCCTCCCCTGGCAACAATCCAACCAATTAGAGACAGTGACAGCTCGGCTAATAACAAACTGTAGTTACAAGCCCCAATTTAGGTCAGTGGACTTTTAGTTTATTACAGCCCTTCCCAACTTCCCCCTTTCCTCTATAAAAAATCGTTCTTTACCTTCGTTCTCTGGACTTGCCTATGGTTTTGCTAAAATTCACTTGTCCTAGATTGTAATCTCAGCTATTCCTGAATAAACCCATTTTTTGGCTGGTAAAATAACTGGCAGTTTTATTTTTAAGGTTAACACAGGAATTAGAGGTGGCATCAGTAAAGACTCTGCAGGCACTAAAATAATAATGGTTTGAAAAGTTTGATTACTTAAATAAAATGAACTCCTTGAATGACACAAACCACCAATGCTCACTCTATAGGAAAAAAGATAACTTCTATAGATGTAGATCCACTATGAAAATTAAATTTGTAATTACAAATCTTCCCATAAGATAAACTCCAGGTCAAATTATTTCACTGGTGAATTCTACAAAACAAGGAAGAAACAACACCAATTCTTCAGAAACTGAAATTAAAAAAATAAAAATCAGGGGATACTTAACCAACGTAATGTATAAAGCCAGCATTATGGTGATACCAATTAAACCCAAGCATTAAGAAAAATTAGAAACTAACATCTCTCATGAACAAAAATCTTAAAAAAAAAAAAAAAGGCAAATAAATACAATACATAAAAAGAACACATCATGACCAAGCGGGGCTCATCTTAGAAATGTAAGACTGGTTTAAGTTTTTAAAATTTGTCAATGTAACTCATCATTGGAAGATTAAAAATGCAAAAGAAAATAAAGCCTACGATTGTGGTGGCCACTATCCAAGACATTCTCTTAGAAACCCCTACCTTCTTGTATTATCCCTGTTCTGGAATCCCCTTCCACTTTACACCAGGATGAGTCTGTGTCACCCACAGAGTAAGTCAGGAAAGTTAACACATCATGTCCTGGAAAAGGTTGAACAGATACTGTAGCTGTTTTTGTGTGAGCCCTCTACTGGATCACCTGATTTGGAACTTCTTCTCTAAAATGAGAAAAAGCATGAATGCAAAGGAATGAATTGATCCTAACACTGATGGATCACAAGATAATTATTCAAAGTTAAAGCCAGATACGTAAGAATACATATTAAAGTGTTACCTGTGTACATAAATTTTTCCACAGATAAAAAAATTCTGGGAGCTTTGTGCAGTGGCAGTATTGTAGCCAATGAGGTTTATCCGAGGCGTGATTATTGCTAATTGAAAAAAATTCTGGGAAATTCAAATAAATCTACTGTGACAGAAAGCAAGATGAATGGTTGCCTGGGAATGGGTAAGGGGCAGAGGGATTGTGGGGCACATCAGAAAACTTGGCTTCACAGGTGCAAACATGTATCAAAACTTATCAAACTGTACACTATAAATATGTGCATTTTATTGCAGAAAATGCTTCAACTGATTGCTCTGACAGTGACTGCAGCCGTAAGAGACACAAATATGGGAATCCTGAGAATTTCTGTAACCTTGTACCAAAGCCATAGTGATGGAAACATGTGGAATTACCTTTATTAGAGTCACACTCCCTGTAGTTTGCTCCCAACTCCCTGTTAATCAGTATCTGTGCCAATTATGATTCCTACCTAGTCTTTTTAGGGGACAGTGACATCTGCCTATTAAATAGATTTCAGGGGCACTGGCAGGTCCCAGGGGTCAAGTTCTCATCAAGAGAATATGGGACTATGAAACTCCCTCTGGGACAAGGGAAACAATTCATACTGCCCCCAGATACACCAGAGGCTGTCACAACTGCCCAGTGCTCAGGGTGACCATGATCACAAATCTCAGCATATAGGCCAAAAGATTAGGCCCACCAAGATCGGTATTCTTTCATAGACAACCTTGAGCAGTAATGCAAGTTAGGCTAAAACGAAAGATGTTCCTTGCTTGCCATTCTGCTAACACCACTGAGACGCAACATTTGGCACTCTCACAAAAGCTCTTCCTCCCTTCACGCTGGCAGAATCCAATTCTGTTTTCAATACAACGCAGAGTGAATGGAATCCCCAAAATTATAGTTTAAAAATTAAGTCATTTGTTGCAAAAACAGAACATGAGACAGACAACTCCTAAGGTAGGTGACTTGAAGACTGCACAAATCCATCGTGAGTGCAAAATGAGACCAACGAAGTCCACGAAAAACGGAAACCTTCTCTGCAAGCAGCCAGCAGAACAAAGCTTGCCACCTTCTGACCAAAGTTAGGTCATGTCCATGCTTATACCAGCTGGTGGTGGAGACGGCAGGAAGGAGTGTGGATTTTTAATGGGCTCCAGGTACTGATGATTCCCTCTGGGGAAGGGAGGAGGAGCAGAGGACTGCCTATTACAACATGTTGGGGTGACTTATGCACAATGTGGGACTCTGCCATTCCATACATGGCTGGTTTTTTGTTTTCTGTTTTTCCAGAGACACGGGGAGTGACAGAATTCTGGCAAGGCTTCTGGACAGGTTACAAAGGGCTATACTGCACCAGAAAGCTTCCCACATATGTTGCACTCAGAAAAATCTCCTCGGGGTGGATGTTTAAATGTTATGAGGTTCAACTTCTGGCTGATGGCTACTCAAGAAGGCTAATCTCAGAGCTTCTCTCTGCTGTCAGTCACTAATGGAACAAGGAAATGGTGTATTCCCTGCCATCCTAAGGCCTTTCTCCAGTGTGAACTTTCCAGTGTCGGATGAGGGAAGCTCTTTGCCTGAAGGCCTTCCCACACTCACTGCACTTATATGGCCTTTCTCCAGTGTGAATTCTGTGGTGTTGAACAAGTACATGTTTGTGGCTAAAGGCTTTTCCACAGTCACTGCACACATAGGGCTTTTCACCATTGTGAACTCTCTGGTGTGCAATAAGGTCGGAGCTCTGGCTAAAGAACTTCCCACATGCAATGCACTCATAGGGCCTTGCTCCAGTATGAACACTCCAGTGTTTAATGAGTCTGTATTTGTGACCAAAGTACTTCCCACATTCGCTGCACTCGTAAGGTCTTTCTCCAGTATGGATACTCTCATGCTGAACAAGTGTGGATTTGTGGCTATACGCTTTCCCACATTCACTGCACTTGTAAGGCCTCGCTCCAGTGTGAACTCTCTGGTGTACAATAAGGTTGGAGCTATGATTGAAAACTTTCCCACATATGCCACACTCGTACGGCATTTCTCCAGTGTGGATTCTCTGGTGCTGAGCAAGTATGGGTTTGCGGCTGAAGGTTTTCCCACATTCGCTGCACTCATAAGGCCTTTCTCCAGTGTGGACTCTCTGGTGCTGGACAAGTGAGTCTTTGCGGCTGAAGGCTTTCCCACATTCATTACACTCGTAATGCCTTTGTCCACTGTGAAAGGCACCCACACATTTGGTGTTACTATTTGGCTTCCATTGACTATGAGGAGCACGCTGCTGGAAAATATTTGAGCTAGTTGGGAAGTCCTTATAACTCTTCCCTGTCGTACAAGGGATCTCCAGTGGATCGACAGGGGAGCTGCTCACAAACAAGGGGCTGCCCTTGCCCCCTCTGAAGTGCTCCTCTCCACTGTGCTGCTTCTGGTGGTGAAGGTTTGCATTGAAGCGGAATTGTTTCCCACATGCCCCACACATGTATGATTTCTGCTCAGGGTGTGTTCCCTGGGGCTCAGCCACATGCAAAATGTCTCTCAAGACCAAGCCACATGTCTCACAGAGGTGGGCCTTCTGGGTAGAAGGACGTGCCTTGGGAGTCCTGACCTGTGACACTCCCATAAAACTGTTCTGCTCAAAAGCTATCTCCTCGTCCTCCATTCCATGCCAACAACCTGAAAGTAGACAAATGTACAGGACAAGTACAAATTAACACTGATGGAAGGGGTGGCCTTATTATATATGTGTGTCTAACTGAAGTAAGATCAAGGTCACAGGAATGCTATCAGAACAAGAGGCCCAAGCTCAAGCGAGTAAAGGGCTGCCGTGCAGTAGTTGGCATCTAAAGATCACAGAATGGGAAAGTCTAAGGGGGAAAAAAAGAAAGAAAAAAGGAATGGAAGAGGCCTTGACTAGGAGGACAGAGTACAGCCTGTGGGGTACAGCCCAGGAAGAACATTCCATAGGGGGACAAGTGAGAGCTGTGAAGCTTGACTACTGACGAGCTACCACTGAGCAGTTGGTATCTAAGGGTGGTTTAGGGCACGTGCACATCTCACAACATACGGAGTATAAGCCAATGTTGGGGGGCACTGCAGAAGAAGCAGTGGAGAGAACAGGTGAGCTATGGAAGCTGAGGTGGGGAACAGCCAGAGGCCAAAGGTCAGAGCATAAGACAAGTGTGTACATGGGAAAGTAAAGTGTGGGAGAGAGGTTAGGGAATGACAGGAACACAGTCCCAACATCACATCCTTCCCCATTCCCATTCCCCAGGGCCACACCCACCCTGAGCTTCTCTGGTCCTGGCTGGAGTAACGTCTGCCCAGTCAGATCCCCAGGGCTTGCTGCCCAGCTCCAGGGAGGGAACCCCATGGGACATGGAAGATTCATCTCCTAAAGGGAAGACAAGACAGGTAAATGGGCAGCACTGGTTTGGGGAACCCACCACTCAGAGAAGAAAACCAAGTATTATAAAATAACCTAAAGTAGGGTCTTGCACAAATAGCTCAGTGGTCTCAGCCAGCGGTGACCACTCTGGTCCCGCAGTTCCTGACCCAGACAGGCTGCTGCAGACGTCAGATAGAGGGAGGGGCCAGAAACTGGGGGACACGAGCACATGATCTGGACAGGGCATCCAGGCAGGGAGAGAACAAACTCTGTTAACAGGAAGGACTGGACTATCCTTGGGAGACAGGGGAGCAGCAGAGCCCAGTACAGGACGCTGGGGTGGGTGTGAGGGACTTACTCAGCGAGGCCACAAGTGCAAAGGTCTCCAGCATCACATCGCGGTACAGGCGTCTCTGAGCCTCATCAAGGAGACCCCACTCCTCCTGGGAGAAGTACACAGCCACGTCCTCAAAGTTCACCTGTCCCTGCCACAATGGGGAGAGCCAAGTCCATGAGTAGCCTCTCTCCCAAGGTCACCCATCCAGGCCCCCACAGATCTCCCTCCTGCATTTCTTCCTACCTAATTCCTCAACTCGGGAAATATAGAGAGTGGATGCCAATGGTGTCTGCACTCTCCTAACTGTCTCTTTGTTATAGTGCCTGCCAATAGCAACCATAGGCAGGTGGTCAGAGAGGCACCATCTAACCTCTGGGCCCAGCCTGCAGGACTGCTTTGCTCTCCCCATCCCCCACCCCCACCTCCGGCCAACCAGTTCTCCTGGGGCTACTAAAATCATGCTACCCCCACAACCAAAGTTGGGCTCACCTTTCTCTTTTAGGCCCCCAAAACCAAGACCCAGGAGCCATCAGTTCACACTACTTTGCAGGTGCACACAATTCTGGATCCTACTCTGTCTCACAACTCTGGCGCCCCACCCAGTCACTGGCCTCCACCATCACCTTCCTGGCTCACTAACTGCACTGCATGGCACATTCTTCCTCTTAAACCCGCCTACACACCCCCCGCTACTTTTTGGATGTCTCCATCATGAACCCCTCCACAGAAGTCCAGTCCTGTGTCCAGCAGCTCACCTGATGCCCCCACTTGGTGTTCTCTGGAACATCTTAGACTCTTCACATGGGCAACAAATTTAAAATCCTAATATCCAATCTGAGTTATGTCTAGCACTGATTTGCCCATCTCTACTGATGGAGCTTCTACCCTTCCAGCTAATATAGGCTAAAACCTTGGGGTTTTCTCTTTCTCTCTCACATGAAAAAAAAAAAAATCTGATCCAACACTTCTCCCACCTACACAGCTCCCCTCTGGCCCATCCCTTCCTACCGCTCACCTGGAATGTTGAAACAACCTCCTCCCTGGTTTCTCTGTGTACACCAGAGCTCCTTCTACCCTCACTACACACAGTTTGCTCTCCACTTAGCATCCACAGGGTGCCTGTTAAAACCTGGAGCAGACCACCTCCCTCCTCCACTCCATAGCCCCATGGCTACACAACTCTCAGAACAGAGGCCTAGCTAGTCAGCTGGTCACTCTAGACCTGACTCCTGGCCACCTGCTCCTGATTCCTACCACACATGGGCGAGACCTGCTGTTTCCTGAAAACTTCCATCTCAGTCTCTCCTCCAAGTACATGCACATGTTAGTTCCTGTACCTGGAACAACTCTCCACATCTTATTCCAACAGTTACCCAAAATGAGAAGCTTTCTATATAACCCCTGGCCTGGGCTCAAAATCCTGGGCTGGAGACTTCTCCAGGGTCCTCAGACTCAAGAGCCAAGAGAGTATAAGAAGAGTGCTGTATGATACCCAAATCCTGGAGACCAGGTGGGTGGGGGGTCGGATGGCTGAGAGCACAGACACCTTTCCCTCACCTGTACAGGGTCCATAATTACTTCTGAGTTCATCGGAACCTGTGGGAAGAGGGAGACTGTGAGAGACAAGCAAGCACGAAGGAGCTCATGCCTATCCCCTACTGCTGCCCCGCCGCAAATACCCGGGGCTAACTGCCTACCTTCTGTGCCTAGGTCTTCAGGCCACCTGACAGCTGTGTTACCTCGGACTAGGTCTCTCTTTCTGTGCCTCACGGGCCGCCTCAGCTCCCAAACTTGTCTGTCCGTTCCACAAGCAGCCTATGAAATACTTTTAAAAGCCTTCAGATAGCGTCCCTCCCGGTCTAGAACCCTTCATAGCTCCCAGCACGCTCACAGTGACGTTAGAGCTACTCAGGCTGACACCGCAGGTCTAAGTCCTCCTCACACTCTGATCCTTTCACACACCAAGGCTCCAGGTTTCCCGAATGCTCCGTCTGTGTCGCCTCCCAAGCCTTTGCATATGCTGGCCCCTCTGTCCGCGACGTCGCTCCACAGCCCGCCACACCGGCGATCAGAAATGGGGCCCAACCAGGGGCGCCCCTGCTGTCTAGACACAGGGGCCTGAGCGGCAGCGCCCTGAGGCGGCTCATTCGAGGGTCTGCGTTCAGAAACAGAGGTCGCGCGAGGACCCGAGGGCGCAGTACCCACCTGCGCCGGGTCGGTCAGCGCGACCGCGGCCACCGGAACCTGCGGACCGGGGAAGGCGCGCGGAGGGGAGGGGGTCATTAGCGGTCGACAGGTGCAAGGACCCGATCCTCAGGCCCGCCTCTGTTCAGGGGAGACAACGCCTCCTCTCGCGTTTGCCTTCTCGTGTCATTCAGGCCTGACGGCTGTCTGGACACCTAAAAACAAACAACATGTCCGCTCAAGAGGGGAACGGAAGTCCCTCCCTGACGTCTCCCTCACCAACGGAAATGCCCCTCTCCCCAGCCTTCATTGGCCCAGCATCGCGGAGAATCCTGGGTAATGTGGTTTCCTTCGCGACCACACTGGCGAGAGGCGTCAGCGCCGCCTCGGGAGCCACGAAGCTAGCGGCGCCTAGAAATTGCGTCTCCTTGAGGACTAGGCGGGGCTGCTCTTTCCCTTAAAGGAGCCGTTCCCATATTTCCGATGAGGGCGATCTGTAACCCGTTACAGAAATGCTTAGAGATATTATTTCAGGACTCTGCGCAGAAACTGCTCACCAGAAAATTAATTTCTCCTAGATTTTTACAGGTGGAAGCTAATAAATATTGTCATCAAGTAAACTCCTGTAGCCTGCAGCTCTGGAGTTAGTTTTGTGAGCCTCAGCATGGATGGTGAGGAACAGGAGAGGAAAGACTCCAGACACCTGACGAGGTGGACATGAAGAGGGATATTAAGCGCCGCTCAAGCACGTGAGCAGTGTTTGTGCCTCTGATCACCTCAGAAGTCATTCCTCCTGACTGTATAATCAGTGACTGTGTAGAACACGGGTGCAGCACGTTTTTACAAGATAATATTTCTTACTCTGTACATAGAGATGTATTCAATTCCTTGTAGGTATGTTACAAATGTCTGAAAGAAAGGCGATGTACCAAATGTCGTTTGGGAGTCAGGAGGGCAGTAAGAACAGTCTCTATGCAGAAAAAAGTGGCCACGAAATTAAATTTCTATACACAGTAAAAATGTCTCTTAAGAAGTTGTGACAGAGGTGCCAGTCGTTAAGTGTCTGCTTTCAGCTCAGGTCATGATCCTAGGATTCTGGAATCGAGCCTCAGGCTCTCTGCTCAGCAGGAAGCCTGCTTCTCCCTCTCCCACTCCCTCTGCTTGCTCCCTCTCTCTGTCTTTCTCTGTCAAATAAATAAAAAATATTAAAAAAAAAAAGAATTTGTGACATAAGACTATTATTATATGAGGCCCCAAATGAGGAATGTAATGGAAAACAAATCCACAGAAAATAAAATTCTAAGCAAAATATTTAAGTTCAAGGAAGAGTGATCCCAGATGAAAAGTCTGCAATGAGAAAAGGAATCAAGATTGTGAGAGAGGTACATCTTTTTTCAAAATAGATGATCATTTATTTTGTAAATGCGAATATATCCCCCTATGGAATTAAAATGATGGAACTGATATGCAAATGTTGGAGTTTGGAGTGAAAAGTTGAGAAAGAATTCTTGAGACGTCATTGGTGCAGAAAGGTGGTTAAAATTAAAGCATGGAGACAGAACCTGTGGGCAGAAGGAGCGGCACTGGGTTTATGAGGGGGTAACTGATTATGTACTCTAAAGTTGGGAGAGGGTTATGCATAGCCTAAGTCTCTAAGGAATTTGGAAGCAAGGTTTCCAGGACCTTGATGGACTAATCCCTTGAAGGGCTAGCTATCATTAGGAAAAGGTCATTTATTACTGCAGAGTAAAACCTTAGTCACAAGACCGTTCAGATGTATACAAGTGGATCATATGCTTGAAGGATGATTGCTAACATATATCTTTGGTGGGATAGAGATAAAGGAAATTTCTAAAGGAATTTTTATGTATTAGGGCAGCACAAATATTTTTTTTTTCCCTAAGTAAATTCAACCTCCCAAAGTGGGGCTTGAACTCACAGCCCCAAAGTCAAGAGTCACACACTCTACCGACTGAGCCAGCCAGACATTCCTGGCATTTTTTTTTAAGATTTTATTTATTTATTTGACAGACAGAGATTACAAGTAGGCAAAGAGGCAGGCAGAGAGAGAGGAAGGGAAGCAGGCTCCCTGCTGAGCAGAGAGCCCGACGCGGGGCTCGATCCCAGGACCCTGGGATCATGACCTGGGCCGAAGGCAGAGGCTTTAACCCACTGAGCCACCCAGGTGCCCCATTCCTGGCATTTTTGTATGCTAAACTAGACTTACAGGATCTTGGAGGTCAAGATAATATTACGCTAAGATTGCCTTTTGCCCTCAGCAAAGTATTAACATCAAGGCAGTTGAGTTCCAAGAGGAAGATCACCTGCCTATCTCAAAGACTTGTTAATGGGCTTTAAGTTGTAAGGAAATTTATTTTTTTCTTTTACCTTTGTTCTCAGCATCAGAATTCCCAAGCATTCCTTCACACAACATCCACTGAGAGAAGGCTAGTTGTTTAATGTTCTAAATCTCTTATATTTCTAAATGGGAAGTAAATGTATTTGTAACTCTGTTTACTTTAAAAAGAGGCTGCCAGTTATTTTACCAGCAAAAAAATGGGTTTATTTGGGAAAAGAGAATTGCAATCCAGGACAAACAGGCTGCAGCAAAACCATAGGCAAGTCTGGGGAACAAAGGACAGACAGAATTTTTTTTTAAAGATTTTATTTGACAGAGAGAGAGAGATCACAAGTAGGCAGAGAGACAGGCAGAGAGAGAGGGGGAAGCCAACCCCCTGCTGAGCAGAGAGCTTGATGTGGGGCTTGATCCCAGGACCCTGAGATCATGACCTGAGCCAAAGGCAGAGGCTTAACCCACTGAGCCACTCAGGCACCCATGGACAGAATTTTTCAAGGAGAGGCAAGGGAACTTGGGAAGGCTGTTATGAACTACACATCCATTGAAGTAAAGAGGGAGTTCAAAGTGTGGTGGTTTTGCATGGGCTGAGCTATTGTCTGGGGTTGGGGGTGAGGAAAACATTTCTTCCTATGGCTGAAGTGTTAGGGTCCGTGATCAAAGGAGTGAGACTGATACAAAGCGAAGGTCAAGCAAAGCTTTGTTTTGCGCCAAGCATCGAGAATCAAACCGACCGTTTGGGGCCGCCTCTTACAGAAAGAGCGAGCGACTCCCAGCCTCACAGACTAACTTTTATAGAGCAAAGGCCATGTGGTTGACCACAGGTGGCCAATGAGATTGCAACACACAGAGAAAGCTGCACAGTCATGCTAGGTCACACATGGGTGGCCAATTAAATTACAATTCACCCCATAGTAGCTATTTGAATTAGCCTATCACCTTGGTCAGAGTTGGCTCCCTAGTTTGGCGCCTAAAAGGCAGGGCCCACACTCCTTGGTAGCTAGGGAGACAGTATGCGTGCTCCACTGATGGATGTCTACCTGGCCCGACTCATCCCTGCATTCGGGCTCTGTTATCTCCACCTGACCTGCCCCGCCCTTGTATTTGGGCTCTCTTATCAGGGACTGGTCGACCACATTTTACTGGTTTCCGGGACTTGCTTCTAAGTAAATTCCTTGCGGGGCGGGGGGGGGGGGGGGGGCAGGGTCAGTTTAAGTTTTACTGCATGAACAACAAAATGGCTGTTCAACCGAGATGGACCCGATCTGGCTAAGTAGGCCCTTACAGGAGTAGTAGAGTAGTATCAATAGGCAAGGTCCTGCTCAGGTAAGATCAAGTCCATCTCTTCCTGTTGGGTCTGCAATTAACTACAAGTGGGTAGGAGTGAGAACTTCCCCTGCAGAAACCTCCTGACTCCATTTTAGTGAAGTTTCTCGTTACTAATTTTCACAGCTCAAATGTATTACATACATATTTGTGATTTTTAGCTTAAATACAATAAATAGAATCAGAATGTACACTTTTCAGACTAGAAGAGGAAAAATTTGGAGTATATCTTGTTGACCAAGAAAGAATTCACTGCCAAGTAAAGCAAACGGACTCTTGCTTGGGCAATTAGAATTGCAATTTGGGAGACAGAGATTCAGGTAGAAACCTTGATAATGCTCTGAGGAAGACAAAGAAGGGGGCAGAGTTATAAAGATCAAAGTTCAAGAGTGTGGTTCCCATTTTTCTATCACATACCTGACATCCTGGATCGGCTTTGCTGTGCGTCAGGTGGACACTTGGGTCAGGTTTCACCCTAACCCATGCTACGTGGAGGCCTGAACTAAATAACTACATAACTAAATAACTAACGCCACTGTCATGTCATGTTCTCAACTCCAATGCTGACTCCTCACCTCCTTTCCAGCGTACTTTCGCTAGTACTTAACAAGTACTTCCAGGGAATTTCAGGAAGGAGTTAATGCTACATCATCATTTGTGCTCATGAGTCATTCCAAGGCAGTGATGAATTTAGTCACTGCTCAGCCCACAGATAAAAGGGACAGAAGATTTGGGGAAATGAAGACGGACAGGAAAGAAATGGAGCCAGTGGCAAGGGAGGTGCTAGGAGAGCACATGCTAAAGTGGTGGCGTTTCTTTTACCAACTCTTCCCGGTGTCAGTAATAGTCCAGCTATAGTCCGCTCCGCCTGCAGGGGTTTGCTTTGTACGTGGAGACGAAAGGGCAGTGGGAACACGGAATAGAAAGGGATGAAGGAGGAAAACCTGGGACTGAGAGCGTGCTGGCTTATGGTTTTGAGGCCCATTGTCCTACTTGAACACCCACGTTGGGCCCTTAAAAAGGGGAAGGGCACAGATGTGCGGGGTGAGGCAAGAAGGCGAACGCTTGGGATGAACAACTGTCTCCCCGCCTACGTTCAGAACTGCGTTGCTTTTCTAGTCCATCAGGCATTGCTTCACCACGGCTGTCTCTGACACTGGGCATCGCCTTGCAAGGGAAATTTGGTAACGTACAACTGGTTCAGTACAAGGAACCCCTTTGTTGTGGTTCTCAAGACCCTCTTAAAGTCATTCAGGAGAAGGAGAGACAGTAGTAGCACTAGCTCCGCAGGGAAACCGGAATCCAGGGACATCTACATGTAGGACAGTCTCTGGAGGAGAGTCTGGGACAGCTTTTGACCCAGGTCTCTCCCGCCCCGTGTCTCTTCCAGTTCGCCCCCTTCCGTCACGTTGGGCTCTGTGGAAACTACATTACCCGAAAGTCGCTGCGCCCCGCGCCGCCCGCGTTCAGCCAATGAAAGCGGTCGTTCCCCGCGGCGGAACGCGCAGGGCGGGACTTCTGGCGCGGCCGCACGGGCGGGCGTTTTGGGGTTCCTGGGGGCCGTTCTCTCTGATCAGAGGTTCGGGGAGGCTACCTGGGCTCGGGTGGCGGGACCCGGGAGCCGCAAGAGGAGGCAGGTCTGAGGTACGGCAGCGGCGAGGGATAGGGGTCGCGCGGGCTGGTCCTCTTCCCTGTCCGCCCACAGAGTCTGATGGCAGCGGCCGCGCGGAGGGACCTGGCTCAGGTAGGCGCTGACAGCGGGCTCGCCCCGCGCAAGCTGAGCCCCGAGGGAGCGGCCGCCCTGGTCCGGGACGGTGAGGCGCTCGTGTCCGCGGCCGCATTTCTGTCGGTCAGTGTGATGGGGCGTGGGGAGGTTACAGGCACAGGGACGGGGCCCGAGCTAGAGTCTTAAAGCTGGGGACTCCCGCGTGTCCTCGGAACAACCTGAGAGGGGGCGGTCACAGTGGAAAGGCAGCCCGAGTGGCCAGGCCTTCGTTCCGAGGGCGCTGATGGCCACGGAGGGTTGTGAACAGAGGAATGACTCACATCTGTTGCTCAAAGTTTTCAGAGGCTTTTTGGGGAACACAGGGATGGGGTGAGGAGGGTGGAGGAAGCCCATACAACGGACTGCTGGAGAGCTGTGACCTGGACTGGACCGTCCTGACGGCAGTGGAGGGCGGACTGATAGATCTATCAGAGCAGGGAGCCCGATGTGGGGCTCAGAATCATGACCTGAGCCGAAGGCTGACTGAGCCACCCAGGTGCCCCTACCAGTAATGTTTAAATAAACGCTTTCTTCATATAAATATCACATTCTTTTAGTTAAAAGGCATGTGCAAAACACACTGTCAATACCTATCCCTTTATTTGCACTGAAAATATTGACAAAGGTGTTAATTATGAGGACAATAAAAGTCACTATTTAGGAAAGAATTCAGTTCCAGTAATGGCCCCACAGGCTGGGCACCACTATTATCCCCATTTTACAGAAGACAACACTGAGGCACACGGGGGTCGAATGTTTATCCTAAGTTACACAGCTGGTAATGGGCATCCCTGAGGATGAAGCCCAGATGATGTGACGGGCTTGGGTGGGCGTTTGTGGCCCAACACTGTTGCCTGCTTCTCATTACTTTGCTTTTCTGTAGGTTTCTGTTGCTGCAGATTTGCTTCCAGACCATGCAGAGGTAAGTAGGGAGTATCCCAAATCCTCATCCTGTTCAGTTCCCACCTGTGTGGGGTGCAGGATTCTGTGACTCTTTGCCTGCCCTTGTCCCTACTCTTCCATCCCAGATCCCTGGAAGATGATCATCTAAGGTCAGGGGCCTGAGTCCAGACCAGAAATTACAGGGATTGGTTCCCACTTCTGGTAACCAGTGGCATGACATTTGTAAGACCTTACGTTCACGGTGATGAACGTTAGAAAATGCTGGAGGTGAGGCTGGGCCAGGAATGCTTACACAACCTTAGGTCCATCATGTCTGGTGGAAAGAGTAGGAGACAAAAATAAGACCTGATGGAAGCCAGGAGCTAGGCCTCTCTTCTGGAGTGGTGGGAGCCAGGGAAAGTTTGGAGGAGAAGGGGGAAGTGACAGTTCCAGACTTAATGAGCTGCTCCCGCTGCAGAGCAGAGAGCAAACTGGGGGACCAGGCGGCTGCGGTTGTCCGAGTGAGTGTTAATGGTGGCTGTGGAGGTGGGATGTGGGGGAATCTGTGTCTGTTTTTTCAGTAGGTGCAAGCAGACTCTTTGATGTGGAGGGTGGGGAGAGAAGTGGAAGGAGCAGTGACTCAGAGATGTCTGGCCGTAGTAGCTAGAGGCAGGCAAGTACCACCATGTCAGAGTTGGTGGTAAGAGTCATTTTCCGTGGGAATATTAGGAGTCAGGTTGGGGCTGTGTTGAACTGATGCTTCAGAGACACACAGTGCATGTGTCGAGTGGGCATCTGGACATGAAGTGTGGAGTTGAGGTGAAGAGGTCAGATTGGAGACACCCAGAGTACGGATAGTATATGGACCGGGACGGAGCCAGGGGTCAGATTTGGTGGGGCATCTTCAGGTGACAAGGAGGAGAGTGTGGGGCCGAGGACTGAGTCTCTTGCTGGACACCTGGATCGGGGTAGTGGGCTTCACAAAGACCCAGGAGGGAGAATAGTGTCCCTATGTTCAGGGTGTAGCATGAAGAGGGTCTGACGGGGCCAACAGACATGAGATAGATACAGAGACAAAGCAGCGAGGTGACAGTGAGGCTGGTGCCACTGCTTATTCATTCAGCTCTGGGATTCCCAGGCTCTTGTTCTGACCCTTGCTGGGACCAGGGGATTAGCTCAAGAGAAAATGGGATCCTTTGGGACAATTGTAGGCCTCCCTGGAGAGACAAGTGGGCTTGGGCTTCGAATAAGCATCAGAGGAAACTGACAGGTGAGGGGACACCTTTGCAACACAGAAGTGGAAGAGGTCCAAGGGTATCTGAGATCTCTGTGTAGTTCCTGGTGGCTGAGGATGAAACAAGGATATGGGCCTGGCAGGAAGGCCTTGAAAGCAGGCTGAGGGGTTGCCTCTGGCAGTCGGGGTCATTGGAATTCTGGGACAGAATGGGATTCTGATTACATTTTCCAGGCACCCTCTGGATGGCATGTGCCACACTAGCATGTGGTGAGGCCAGGGAGATGCAGGATGTGGGTTGGGGGTGCTGGTGGCAGTGAAGGGAGGTGTGGTACAGCAATGTGCATGTTGGGTGGGAGTGTAAACTGATGGCTCCCGGCTCTTGTACTGGGAGCCAAAGGGAGAACAGTGGCCCAAAGTTAGTTATGTTTGGACAGCACAGTCTAGGAGACCCCAGGTAAATTGTCTGGCAGGCCCAGAGCTCAGATGGCATTTACCTGCGCACTTGTTGTTGCTGAGGGCTGAACACAGGGCCTCTTGGGACAGTGAGGAGCAAGCAGCCATCAGTTGTCCCAGGGCTTGGTATCTCTAAGGTGGGGACCTCTGGAGGAGGGTGGACGCTTGTGAGGGTCCTGGGAAAGGAAGCCACACATCAGCTCAACCTTCCTGTCTTGACAGGACCACGTGACCTTTGAGGATGTGGCTGTCCACTTCTCTTGGGAGGAGTGGGGGCTCCTTGATGAAGCCCAGAGACTCCTGTACCGTGATGTGATGCTGGAGAACTTTGCACTGATGGCCTCTCTGGGTAAGGTCCTCACAACCCATTGCAGCGTCCTGGGCTGGGCTCTGCTCTTCCCCTTTCCCTCAGGGGCAGGTCTCGCCTTCCCAGAGCCGGACCACAGGCGTTTCTTCCTGCCCTGTGCACGGGAGTAGGTGCTGTGATAGCCTGGGCTACGTGCACCACCCCTTCTCTCTTGAGCAGCCTCAGTACTTGCTGCCCCAAAGCTGCATTTGGATTTGGAGATTAGGAGTTTTGCCGTCAGCCTAACAGATTACAGCCTGTTGGCCTCCCTGTGGCCTGGGGATGCCGTAAAGATCCCCAGCAGCTCTGTGCCCTAGGCTCTGCTCTCCTCCCCTGGCTGACATACGGGCAGTGCCTGTCCCAGCAGTTGAGGCGTCGACATGGCAACTGCCTCCCTGGGTTGTTCTCGCAAGAGTCTCCTCCACTTTCTCCTATAATACTTAGTTTCCTTTCCTGTGGGCTGCTGTGGGGTGGTCACTTTGACCCGCCTGTGTTCTCTCTCCCCCAGGACTTGCATCTTCCAGCGCTCATGCAGTCACCCAGTTGCAGTGGTGGAGAGAACCCTTTGTGCCTCCCTGTGCAGTCCTGACTGCAGTCGCGCCGAGAGGTACTTGGAGGGCGGAGCTGGGCAGGTGTGAACCCGGGGATGGGCTCAGGACACACCAGGAACCCTTCTGCTGGGCCCTGATGATTTGGTGCCAAGGCACGGTCCATGGCTAATTTCCATCTTTTCTCAGTTGCACACTTACTATGTCTACTTCGATTTCTGACCCACGGCTGTCCCCCACCTCTCTAGCCTTCCTACTGCTCCCTCTGCAGTGCTCCCCAGCAGTGGCCTTCCTTTGTATTCTTCGTGAGATGGTCAGTCAGGCACGGCCACAAGAGGAGACATAGGAGCAGCTCAGGAGAAACAAAGCTTATTCTGCTCAGGTCTAGAGAGACAGTCATGACATGCGGGGGGTGAGCGTGGGGAGTTGTTCCCAGGGGAGGGAGCACCCAGGGAGTGGGCTCAGGCAGGCAGGGGGAAGCGGAGAGTGAGTGAGGACCTATGAGCATGTGCCTTTCCTGGGGGTCTGGGGTTGGGGGCTACACAAGATTCGGTGTGAGTGGATTTCATTTGGAACATTTGAGTGTCACTAGGTCACAGGAGGGGGCAAGAAGGGGGACTTGTGACAGGAACCAGCCTTATCACTTGATTAAGCTGGTCACCTGGGCGGGGTGCTCACAGCCTGTTTGTGGGGATGTTGAGACAACAGGAAAATACGAAATTTAAAAGGTTACAATACAATGAACGCTGGGAAGTCTCAACATCATTACCAGTACTAACTGTGATGGCTACTGCTTGCTACCTGGGTTATAGGGACGTTAAAGGTGACTGGAATAGCTAGGTCTGCCCATCAAAGGCAAACTTTGACATAGGTGACAACTGAGGAGTCCTAGTAGGCCTATGATGAGGGTTTGAAACCTGGGCCACAGGCAGGCCTGCGCTTAGTGGGGAGAAAGCCGAGGGAACACCTCATGTACCTCTTGGTTTAAGGGAATCTACTGGAAGGTTTTGGAATATTATGAAAGATTTTTTACTTCTTGGCCTAATTTTCATAGCTTTGCTTCTAACTATCTGGAATTACTGATTTACATACAGCAGGAGGTACCCCGAATAGCTCCAACACTCCTTTCCTGGCTAGCAAACAGTTAAGCCGGTCTGTTACCCATGACCATCTGGGCTTAGAGATTTGCATGCTTGTTGCATAAGGGACAGTATTTAGCAGCCTTTGTCCATAGTCTTGAGCGGGCTGCCAAGAGGTGCTGGTTGGCAGTCATGATGTGATGTCGTTGGACACAAAGCCTGCTCTACTGGGGCCATCTCTGGCGTCTCCTGTGGTATGGTGGGTCCTGATAAGATGGGAATAAAAATTGCCTGTTTTGCCTGGTGTGATAGCCAAGGGGAAGAACCTGGCGGATAAAGAACCGTGGGGCCCCTCAGGGTACCCGCTGTACGCTAGTGCGTGCACTCACGGGCGTCAGCAGGGGAGAGTATATAAAGTGCTATACCCGTGAGTTTGGGCTGCAGTAGAACCCAGAGGTGCTGTTACTGATTTACTGATTTGTTGGAAAGAGAGAGTGAACGAGTGGCGGAAAGGGAGACAATCTTAGGCAGACTCTGCGCTGAGTGTGGAGCCTGACACCGGGCTCGATTCCATGACTCCGAGATCATGACCTGAGCCGAAACCAGAAGTTGGATGCTTAACGGACTGAGCCACGCAGGTGCCCCTGAGGTGCTGTTATTTACAGAATAATGTGCCCGTGAGGTAGTTAGCATGAGGAGGGCAAGAGACCTAACATGGGGAACTGTCAAGTGCAGCTGGCTCGGGGGCGCAAGCAAGAAGTCCGTGGGGGTGACTTGATTATAATTTGCAGTCATCCTGCGTGAGTACGTTGGGAACAAAGGCAGGTGGTGTAAGCAGACAAGGTGCTTTGGGGGGACCCTGTCTGGGTCCTAACAGTACCGATTGTGGGCATTAACTGGGCTGTTTAAATTACTCATGGATGGGTACCTGGGTGTCTCAGTGGGTTAAATCTCTGCCTTCAGCTCAGGTCATGATCTCAGGGTCCTGGGTTCGAGCCCTGCATGGGGGGGGTGTCTCTGCTCAGCAGGGAGCCTGCTCCCCCCTCTCTGTCTGCCTGCCTCTCTGCCTACTTGTGATCTCTCTCTGTCAAATAAATAAATAAAATCTTAAAAAATTACTCATGGACAACTCAGTAAATGTATGTTGGGTTCCTTGAAAGGTAGAGGTGAACAGCGGCTGTGACTGGTAATAGGCACTAAATAAAATATGTTGCCCAGATCTGCCAAAGCAAAGTTGTCACTGGGTACCCTTTGGATATCTTCAGTTAATTCAATTATGTTAGGTATTAGAGCCTTGATGGGGAGAGCTTAAGCTTTGGGGTTTTGATAATCAACAGTTAAGTGGCACTGTTGGTAGAAACCTTGAAAACCGGCCAGATAGGATCACTGAAAGGAGAAATTATGAGAATCATCACCCCTTCATTTAGTAGATCTTGAACAGCACTCTGAAGGCCAGCAGTCCCTTGTTTTAGGTGATACTGTGGTGTGTTTCCTACCTTCAGCAGCAGGGGCAGCCCCAGAGGTTTCCATTTGGTGATTCTGACTGGTAGCACCAGGGACCTTGGCTCATTCCAGCTTTGTTTGTGGCACCTCTATCTATAACAGGAAAACACAAAGTGTTAGGGGTCCCGGTGACAGGCAGCCAATTAAGAAGGACCATTGCAATGCTGACATTGAGTGCGGTTTCTTTGGCACAAGTGGTTTTACTGGCATTACCCAGTAGTTGAGAGGGGTACCTCCTTTAAGTCTGAATGGGTTGCTTGGAATGTTGGTGACTTGGGCTCTTGTAGCCCATAAAGTTAGGAGATGTCTAAGAGTTCCAGGGAATTAGTTGAGTTGTATGTGGGTGATTGCCCTTGGGTGGTATGACGGGGCCTGAGGACTAGCTGAACCCTCACCGGCTTGGCCTTGGGGGTTGCGGATTTTGGAGCTGGAAGCATCCTTGGGTGGTTCCAGAGTAGTGGCTCCCTGAGCCACCAGACCTGTGGGTAATAAAGGGTGAGGCTCCTCTAATAGTTCCTATAGCTATTGTAATTTGGGGATGGCTTGCCTAGTAGTTAGTTCGTGGGGTCTCTCAGTTGTCCTTGAGTCCCCCAGAGGCAGTAGGGGTGTCAGCAAGTTGGGAAAGAAGGAGCAGACTAAGTAGCATAAGTGGGGGGGGGGACCTGCACACGGGGAGGCCCATGTGGTGAGCCAGACTGTGTCAGTCAGGGGGAGCCCTCATGGCCCATCGGGAAACCAGTTCCGTCCTGTGTGCTGTGAGACTGTCGGTGAGATTAAGCAGCGCCGCCCTCTGTTGGGAAGGGCACCTGCAAGAACAACTCCTAGACTCTGACAAAGGGGCCTCCCCTGGATTGAAAACACACTCGGGGATTGTTCTGAGTACCGACCGACAGACCCGCCGAACCGTCCTCGTTTCTGCGGAGGAGCGTGAGGGCTTCCTTATGGTTCTGTTGCCTGTCTCCAGGCCGTGAAAATCCCAGTCAGTAAAGGCAGGGCTTCTGAACCCTGAGGCCTGGTAGAACTTTCAGATTCCTCACCTGAGGCTTTTCTAATCGCATCAAAAGTTGTGGCCTCTGTCACCCCTGCCCTGGCCTTAGGGATGTCCTCTCCTCCTTGGGTGATTTCAGCCCAAAATGCCATGGGAGATTCAAACTTGTCGGGCCAGAGGATCTTTAAGTAAAGTATGTATCTTAGGCTCTTCAGTAAGGCCGGCAGCTGCCTCGTCTCTGTGGCCGCCTGTGAGCAGGAGCTGCAGGGCCGTACTAAGCACTCCTGGTAACCAGGGAGCGCCTTTCCCCCATCTCTTTGCATGAAATCTTTCAGAGTAGTTTGGATTTCCAGTCTTCTGAAGTCACTTGTTTCAGTTTCTAATTCCTTGTGATCTGTGTTCTTGACCTGCTGGGTCTGGAAAGACATGGGGTGCTTCCTTCCTGTGGCCCATCTCTTAGGGTGACCTCAGCTGGATTGGACTGTTGAGAAGAGCTGTGGTGGCCGGATATCCTTTTGGGATCAGTCTCGGACCTTGGGAGCAGAGTTGGCAAGTTGATAGGCAGTGGCATGAAGCAGAACCCAGAAGGGTTTCGAAGGCGTTTACCTTTCTTGTATTATTGGCTAACTTCCTCTGGTTATTGAGAGCTGCTAGAATGAAATGCTGGGATTCTGGGCCATAAGAACTGGAGCTGTTTATCTCCAGGGATGGGACCCGTTGATGCCCATGGGCTTGGGAGGCAAAGAGCCCCAGCGGTGACACACACAGTGCAGGGGACACCAGCAGCACCGACCCTCTCAGTGTGCCATGGCAGACTTCCTGACTGAGATGCCACATCCCCGCTTAGGATTGAGGGGCAACATGGACTAGACTGGGAACACGAGAAACCTCCCAGTCCTGGTGCCACAAGTCCACAGGAGTTCTCTCTCCTAAGGGCTACCCAGCCCTCCTCTGCTGACAGATCAGCTAATAGCCAACAACTGATATGCAGTGTTTCTTTGGTGACTGCAAGGATGTTACCCTTCCACGCTCACGCTTGATTCCAGTGGAGCCTTCATAATGTTTTTACCCAATGCTACCTGTCTGTCCCTTACAGGAGCACTAGGAGAACACTCCTTCTCCTCACCAGCACCCTGTTGAGTCAGGGCTGGCCAGAAGTGAAGTCTCAGGGTATTTTAGGGGAATGAGTGCCACAGTTTAGGGTGGAAAGCCTTGGCAGTGCCTGAGAGAGGCCACACAGAGCAGCCCAGAGCAGCACACAGGAAGGCCAGCACGACACCCAGCCTTTCTAGATAGTAGACAGCTAGTTAGTAAGCCAAGCAGTTAAGGGGCATTTACTAAATCTTCCCTCACTTGTGACTGGCATCACAGACCATCCTGTTTGCTATGTAAATCATTTTGTATTCTCTTATGAAAATAGGAGCAGCCACAACAGGAGAGGTGCAGGAATAACAGAATTTATTATACTCAAAGGTCTTGGAGAGATAGTCACTGCATACAGAGAAGGGGGGGTCACCTGGGAGGGAGTCCCAAGGGAACAGGCCCAGCCAGGCCGGGGTGGAAGTAGAGAGGACCTGCGGCGATCCCCCTCATGGGGAGTCAGGGTGGGCTGCACAAGAAAAGGAGTGAGGGGATTTTGCTGGTGCGTGTGAATGGGGCTAGGTCACAGTCAAGGGGGAGGGTAGGAAGGAGGATTTGTGGCAGGGGCCCACGTCACACTAGTGTATGTGGTCGCAGAGTTCATGGCCTGTCTGTGGGGAGGTTGAGGCAGCAGAATATGCAGTTTTCAGGGTCATAATACAGCTTTCAGAGAATGTGTCATGAGGTGTGTGCATGTATCCTTAAGAGTCCCTGAACACCAGCCATTTGGTTGCATTTGATTGTTCTCTGGGCCTGCCCACACCCTCCTGCACTGTGTTCCCGGGTCGTCAGCAGCCTTGTGGAAGGCCATTTGCAGAGGAGTGTGTTGGAGACCCAGCCTCTCCTCCCTGAGCTGCACTCTGTCCTGGTGTCCTCACTGCTCCTGAGGCCTCCCACCAACCCACGAGCTTGCCAGGTCCGGCGTGGCACAGCAAGCCCTTCCTCACTCTGAACCTCAGGCCTGATTCTGTCAGCACCATGACGGACTGTTCCCTGGGTGTGTGAGACATCTGTAAGCACACTGCGCCCTCCCACTGACGCCTGCAGACACTTCATCAGCATCTCTTTGCTTTCAGGTTGGCGCCATAGAGCGGAAGCCGAGGAAGCCCCTCGGGAGCAGAGTGTTTATATAGAAGGGGTGCTCAGAGCAAAACTTCAACACCAGAGGCTGCACTGTGGAGAGAAACCTCTGAGAACAGAAGAGCGTGTGGAGGGTAGAACGGACTTCCCAGTTAGTTCTGGTTTTCTCAACCATCAGGTGACCCGTGCTGGAGGAGAGCCACAAGGGAGCACCAAAAGTGGGGAGGCCTTTCACCCTGGGAAAAGGCATTACAAATGCAGCGAATGTGGGAAAGCCTTTGGTCAGAAATACTTACTTGTTCAGCACCAGAGACTACACACTGGAGAAAAGCCTTATGAATGTAGCGAATGTGGGAAATTATTTAGCCATAAATCAAACCTTTTTATACATCAAATAGTTCACACTGGAGAAAGGCCTTATGGGTGTAGTGAATGTGGGAAATCCTTTAGCCGCAATGCTGACCTCATTCAACACCAGAGAGTTCACACTGGAGAAAAGCCTTTTACATGCAGTGAATGTGGGAAAGCCTTCAGGCATAATTCCACACTCGTTCAGCATCATAGGATTCACACTGGAGTGAGGCCTTATGAGTGCAGTGAATGTGGGAAATTTTTTAGCTTTAACTCAAGCCTCATGAAACATCAGAGAGTTCACACTGGAGAAAGACCTTATAAGTGCAGTGAGTGTGGGAAATTCTATAGCCACAAGTCAAGCCTTATTAATCACTGGAGGGTTCACACTGGAGAAAGGCCTTATGAGTGCAGTGAATGTGGGAAGTTTTTTAGCCAAAGCTCTAGCCTCATGCAACATCGGAAAGTTCACACTGGAGAAAAGCCTTTTAAGTGCAACGAATGTGGAAGATTCTTTAGCGAGAATTCTAGCCTTGTTAAACATCAGAGGGTTCACACTGGAGTAAGACCTTACGAGTGCAGGGAATGTGGGAAATTTTTTCGCCACAGCTCCAGCCTTGTTAAACATCGGAGGATTCATACTGGAGAAATGCCTTATGAGTGCAGCAGTTGTGGGAAATCATTTAGCCAGCGTTTCAACCTCCTCCAACACCAGAAAGTTCATGGTGGAGAAAAGTCTTGAATACAGCTCATGTATTCAAGCTCATGAATACAGCTTGAATCAGAGGTCGGCTCTGATTCAGCAACAGAAACTTTACAGTCCAGATAAGCCTAATGTATACAGTAAATGGGAAGAAAGGCTTCAGCCAAAGGCTTCACCTTGTTGAGCACCAGAATGTTCAGACTGGAGAGAGACCTTAGGAGTGCAGTACACACGCAGTCTCCTTGTCAACCTAACAAAACAGAGCAGCTCTGGAAGTAGCCCTTAAGAGGGAGCCAGCAGCTGAACATCGTTCATCCAAATATCCTGACCTACTGCCTCCTGAGAAGAGAATTCTCTGTCTGGAAGCTCCAGGGAGAGAGAGCCCTGTGTTCTTGGCTGTACTAGTCTGGATGGAGTGGCCACCTCTATCATTGGAGTGGGGAGAGAGGGAATGGGCTTAGTTCAATGTGACTGGCTCTTGCTGTTCTTATCGAATATTAGATGTTCTTGAGGAAGTGCTTCCTCATTCGCCATATGCCCTAGGACCATTTCCGGAGATTTCTTAAGTTGTGTTTTTATCATTTTCCCCAGTTTTGATGGGAAGCAGGCCTGCAAAGCTCCTCACACACTGTCATGCAGGAAGTTGATCTAAATATTTAACTTTATGAGAACTTGCCAACTTGTGTTCTAGATGGTTATGCCATTCATATTTCCTTCCAGAGTATTAGATTTCCAGTTTCTTCACATCGTTGCTGATCCTTGAATGTAAGACATGGGCCATTCACTCCAGCCATTCTAGTAAGTTTGTGGCTGTGACCTGTCTCTCTAATGACTCAGTGTTGAGCATCTGTCTCTGCTTAACCTGCCACCCATACATCTGTAGTGAATTATCTTTTCATGTTTTTTGCTTCCTTTTAGAAAAATTGGTCAGTTTCTTACTGTTTTGTGATTTAATATAATCTACATAGAGGTTCCTTATTTGGTATATGCTTTACCAGTGTTTTCTCGCAGTTTATGCCTTTGAGTTTCTTTCCCCTTTTTTTTTCCTTTTTAAAAAATTTTCAGTTCTTAACAGTCTCTTTCCTAGGGCAGAATTTGTTAATTTTCATAAATTTCAATTTCTTTATTTGTTAGCAGCTGCACATTTGGTATTAACATTCTTTTTCTCTTATGGTACTATATCTTTGCTTGTAAATTAAAGCCTAATCTGAGTATGCTGGCGTCTTATGAGTCCTTATCCAAGCTTGTGAAATCTTTGTGGATTTAAATGTACTTAAAGATTTTCAGTGTAGCTAGAAATACTTATGTGTGTACACATCCCCTAACTCTTCTGAAAGAGCCTAGAAAGCAGTGGCGTTCCAGTAGATGTGAGCATACCCAGTTACTGGTACAGGTTTTCAGTAAAAAGAACCAGAACTCCTTAGAAGCTGTTTCCATGTTGGTGCAGGAAAGTACATGAGCCTAGGAAATAGCCTTGGATTAGTCAGTAAATGCTCACAGAATAATGCTGATGTATTAGCTTTCTAGTACTATCCTAACAAATTACCACAAACCTGTGGTTTAAACATTTTAAGTTTAAGTTATAGTACTGTAGGTCAGAAGTCCTACACAGGACAGGTCTCAATAAGTTAAAATCAGGGTGTTCACAGGGATGTATTCTTTTCTGGAGTCTCTAAGACAGATTCT
Source organism: Enhydra lutris kenyoni (assembly GCF_002288905.1). Taxonomy (NCBI): domain Eukaryota; kingdom Metazoa; phylum Chordata; class Mammalia; order Carnivora; family Mustelidae; genus Enhydra; species Enhydra lutris. Next base: position 590,734 of record NW_019154198.1, read on the forward strand.
GTTTTCTGCTCATTTAAGTTGTTGGACAGTTTCAGTTCCTTGTGGTTGTAGGGCTTATCTTCCTGTTTTCTCTGTGACTCTCAGCTTAGGCTTGTCCCTGAAACATGTAGGAACTTTCCCTACAATATTTAAAGCTAAAACAGTACCAACTGCATACAAAGTCTTACAAAACAAAGTTCAAACACTTCCCAACTAATTAAGTGGACACAATACTACATGACACTAAATATGGATGATAGTGAAACAAATTACAGAGCAATGTCCACATGAACATAGATAAAGCAAAACCATGATGAAAGTTTTTGGAGGTAGAGTGATGGCGGCAGAGTAGGGGGACTGTAAGATTGCCTCATCCCACAAATACAACTAAATATGATCATCCTAAATACCCCAGAAATCAACCTGAAGACTGGCAGAACAAACTCCACAACAAGAGAAGAGGCCACATCAAAGAAGGTATGAAGTATGGCGACATGATTTGGGAGAGAACTCGATCATGGCTGATGTGGTGGGAAATCATGCTGATGGAGACCATCAAGACACTTCCACAGAGGGAATGCACAGGAAAACAAATACCTGTAGCAATTAGCTTGGAAGGCATGAGGGGCAAAAAGAGGGGAAGATAATCACTGAGACCCTTAGCATGGTAATAAAAAAAAAAAAATCAGATGAAGAGTGCAATAAATGTAATTAGAAACACACCTGATGCAATGAACAGCAGGCCAGAAAAAGCAGAATGAATGAATGACCTAGAAGAGTAATAGAAAGTAATAAAGATGGACAAAATAAAAAATTATGCAAAACAAGAACAGACTCAGTAACTCCATCAAATGTGCTAACATTCTCATTATAGGAGAGGAAAGAGGAGGAAAAGAGAGAAAACTTATTGGAAGAGATAATAGCTGGAAATTCCCTAATCTGGGGTGCCTGGGTGGCTCAGTTGGTTAAGTGTTTGCCTTTGGCTCAGGTCATGATCCCAGGGGCTTAGGATCAAGACCTGCATCAGGCTCCCTGGTCAGTGGGGAGCCTGCTTCTCCCTCTCCTCCCCATTTGTCATCTCTCAAATAAATAAAATCTTTTAAAGAAAGAAAAATTCCCTAATCTGAGGAAACAAACATATCTATATCCAAGAGGCACAAAGAACCCCTAACAAAATCTGCAAAAGCAGATCCATACCAAGGCATATTGTAATTAAAAAGGCAAAATATAGTGGTTAAAAAAAAAAAACAACAACCAAAACCCCGAAAAAACAACAACAAAAAACTTTAAAAGTGGCAAGACAAAAGAAGACAGTTAATGCAACCGCATGAGTCTATTGGGATTTTTCAGCAGTATCTTTCCAAATCAGAAGGGAGTGTGTAGGATATATTCAAAGTGCTGAATGGGAAAAATCTACAGCCAAGAATACTCTATCCAGCAGGACTATCATTCAGAATAGGAGAGATAAAGAGTTTCCCAGACAAAAACTAAAGAAATTCATGACCACTAAACCAGTTAAGCAAGAAATACTAAAGGGGACTCTTTGGAAAGGAAAGACCAAAAGTGACAGTATGAAGGTAGGAAACACAAAACTAGTAAATATGACAACATACACCTAAAATGTGTATGTGGAGGGGGGAGGAGTAAAGAATGGCTTCAAACTTAAATGACCACCAACTTAATAATATAGACTGCTATATGCAGAAGATGTTATATACAAACCTAATGGTAACCACATATCAAAAACCACTAATATGTGAGGTATGTGGATGGTTCTCTCAGTTGAGCATCCAACTCTTGATCTCAGCCCAGGTCTTAATCTCAGGGTTATGAGTTCAAGCCCTGCACTGCTCCATGCTGAGTGTGAAGTCTACTTAAAAAAAAAAAAAAAATTGCTAGGGACACCTGAGTGGCTCAGTCAGCTGGGCAGCCAACTTGATTTCAGCTCCAGGTCATGGTCTCAGGGTCCAGGGATCAAGCTCCACATCAGGCTCCATGCTCAGTAGGGAGTGTGCTTGAGGAGTCTCTCCCTCTCTCCCCCAACTTTCAAGTGCTCACTCTCTAAAATAAAATACTAAAAAAACCACCCAGGGTGCCTGGGTGGCTCAGAGGGTTAAGCCTCTGCCTTCAGCTCAGGTCATGATCTCAGGGTCCTGGGATCAAGTACTGCTTTGGGCTCTCTGCTCAGTGGGGAGCCTGCTTCCCCCTCTCCCTCTGTCTGCCTCTCTGCCTACTTGTGATCTCTCTCTGACAAATAAATAAATAAAATCTTTTTTTTTTTAAAGATTTTATTTATTTTTTTGGCAGACAGAGATCACAAGTAGACAGAGAGGCAGGCAGAGAGAGAGAGAGGAGGAAGCAGGCTCCCTGGTAAGCAGAGAGCCCGATGCAGGGCTCGATCCCAGGACCCTGGGATCATGACCTGAGCCGAAGGCAGAGGCTTTAACCCACTGAGCCACCCAGGCGCCCCAATAAATAAAATCTTAAAAAAAAAAACCCGCTAATACACAAAGAATAAAGAGAAAGCAACTTTTTTTGGTATGTAGGTCCCCTAAGACAAGGACAACAAAAGCAAAAATAAACAACTGGGACTACATAAAAAGCTTCTGCAGAGCAAAAGAAACAATCAACAAAACTAAAAGGCTACTGACAGAATGGGAGAAGATAACTGCATATGACATATCCGATAAAGGGTTAGTATCCAATATATATAAAACAAACTTCTCAAATCCAACCCCAAGAAAACAATCCAATTAAAAGATGGGCAGAAGACCCGAATAGACATTTCTCTAAAGAAGACATACAAATCTTCAAGAAAGACATGAAAGGCTGCTTATCATCATCACTTATCAGGGAAAAGCAAATCAAAACTACAATGGGATATGACCTCACCCCTGTCAGAATGGCTAAACAACAAACAACACAAGCAACAACAGGTGCTGGAGAGGATGAGAAGGAAAGGAGTTCTCAGGCGCCTTTGGTGGGAATACAAAGTGTTGGAGCCACTGTGGAGAACAGTATGGCGGTTCCTCAAAAAGTTAAAAATAGTACCCTAAAAAAATATAGATAGATAGATAGATAGATAGAACTACCTTGCCATCTAGCAATCATACTACTGGATATTTGCCAAAAGGATACAAAAACACTAGTTCAAAGGGCTACATGAACCCCAATGTTTATAGCAGCATTACTTAAAATAGAAAAGATATGGAAGCAGCTCAACTGTCCGCAGGCTGAAAAATGGATAAGGAAATATGGTATAGGTTCATACAATGGAATACTACTGAGCCATCAAAAAGAAAGAAAACCTGCCATTTGCGACGGCATGGATGGAGACAGAGTATAATGCCAGGCATCATAAATCAGTCTGGAAAAGACCTACCACATGATTTCACTCATGAGGAATATTTTTTAAGATTATTTGAGAGAGAACTCCAGAGAAAGAGCATAAGCTGAGGAGGGGGCAGAAGGAGAGGAAGCAGCAGACTCCCTGCTGAGCGAGGAGCCTGATGCAGGGCTGGATCCCAGGACCCTGGGATCATGACCTGAGCAGAAGGCACACCTAACCGATTAAGCCACCCAGGCACCCTTCTTATGAGGAATTTAAGAAACAAGCAAGCAATTGGGGGGGGGGGAAACAAACCCCAAGAAACAGATTCTTAACAATAGAGAATAAACTGATGGTTACCAGAGGGGAGGGGGCTAACAGGTGAGGGGGATTAGGGAGTGCACGTGTCAAAATGAACACTTGGTGATGTGTGCAGTTGTGGAATCACAACATTGAATACCTGAAACTAATATAACACTGTATGTTAACTAATGGAGTCAAAAAGTGTAACAAAATTTTAGCAAATTGAACCCTTCTATGCACATATATAAGCCCCAATAAGTCATACCCTGGTGTGGTTTATCAGGTATGCCAGAATGACCTAATAACGGAGTCTAACGCAGTCCGTATTACCGGGAAAATGAAAGCCATCGAAGACTAGTGGGAGCATTTCACAGACTCAAACCCAGCCTGTGATAAAATCTCGCGGCAAATGAGGGTTAGATGGGAATTTTCTCAGCCTGCCTCGGGCATCTGTGAAAACCAACAGCTTACAAATCAGTGAAAGGATGTCCTGCGCTAACAGATGGAAGAAGTGATGCTGTTAAACTTCGCGTCACCCAAAGCCATCTAGATTCCACACCGCCCTGTCACCTTGGCAAAGGCGTCTTCCACGGAGTCAGAACAATTGTGAACTCGCCCGGAGCCGTCAGACACGGAGCGGGTCGCCCGGAGCCGTCAGAGACACGGAGCGGGTCGCCCGGAGTCGTCAGAGACACGGAGCGGGTCGCCCGGAGCCGTCAGACACGGAGCGGGTCGCACGGAGCCGATAGACACCGAGCGGACGCATGTTCGCGGAATGACCCGCCCAGCACCACATCCAAGCGCATGTCCGTGCTGGCTCTCGTGATGGGAAAACCTCACTCCGTGCCCTGTGGTTCCAGAACGGGACAGGCTCCTGGTCTCGGCTGAGGGCCTTGGGCCAACCACCACTCGCCTCCAGGAGCCCAAACTCAGGTGGGCACAGGGGAGGGCGAGGAGCTCCAGGACCTTTATATCGGGCCTCTGGGACCGGGAGGGCGAGGGGGCCCCACAGACCCGAGGGTCCCCGCAACCCGCACCCACTCGCCCGCCTCCGGCCCACCACGCAAACTGGGAGGGGTTGCTGGGGCCCTGGGAGTTGCATCTGCTCCCACCCTGCCGGGCCGCAGGTGGGGCGTGACCGCGGCCCACCACAATCCCGGCCTCAGCCGGCCTCCTGGAAAAGGCCCCAACGGCCACGGGTGCCGGAGGGCTGGAGACCGGTGCGGGTCTGGGGGAGTGAGAGGCCAGGTTGGCACAGCTCATGCAAAAGCGTGGGGGTGGGGTGGGGTCCTGCTCTCCTTCCCTTCTCCCCGCCACTGTCAGAAAACAGGCACAGACCCCCCCACCCCAGCCTCTATGACGTCATGGGAATGTCCGCTCCTGCTTCCTCGGAGGCAGGGTGGGGGGGACGCCTCCCTCCTGGGTTCTTATGGGACGACTGATGGCTGCCACGCACAGGGCACAGCCTGTTGGGTAATGTAGTTTCTGTCCTGCACGTGACGAGGTTGGGCTGGGCCCTCCCCAGTCCCCACAACCTTGGCCGTCATACTACTGCTGTGAATGTACTGTCATACATAGCACTGGGAGGGACCGTGGGAAGTACTGCTTTAGGACTCCAGACGCAAGGGCGGTGGGGCCACCTGGGCGAAAGCCCCATCCTGTGTGAGCCCTAATGGGAGACTTCTCCTTACTGGCCTTAAGCAAGCCTCTTCAACCTCTGAGGAAAAAATTATATTTAAAAACCGTAAATAAGGTGGAGTTCCGGAGGACGAGAATGAGGATGGCGGCCTCCCAGTCTCCGGCCCGGAGGAGCCGAGAGCCAGGGGCCCCACTCCTCGGTGCGCCCTCAGAGAACGGCGCCCGATTGCTCCCGTCGCCCTGGCCTCTGGCCGCGCTCCGAGCTGACCGAGCCTGCGACCGGTTCAAGCACAAGCCGCAGAACAAGATCGTGATCCACCTCAGGAACTCGTACCAGCACCCATTCTGGCACCTGCTGCATCTTTGGAGCCTGAGCTGGCCCACCCCATCCCTGGTGCTGTGGTTCACCAGTCAAGAAGAGCAGTGACACCACCTCCCCTGGTAGTCAGGGCTCTAATTCACTCTCCTGAGATGCAAGAGCCATCAGCCCCTTTGCCTTACTTGGAGGTCCAGCAGGGTCCTGCCCCTGCTCCTGCAGTTGCTGAACGGCCTGAACCGCCACCTGCCTCAGTGGAGCAACCAGCCTCAGCCCCTGAGCAGCATCTGGTGCAGGCTGCAGCCCCTAACAATGCCTTCCCCTCACCTGTCATTACCTTCTTTGTAATATTTGTGTTTTGTATACACCTGCATAATGACTTAATAAATGTTCATTAAATGAAAAAAAAAACAAAACAAAAAACGTAAATAAGCCCTGGGGATGAAATGGGCAGCATGATGACTATGGTTAACAATACTACACAAAAAGTAATATTTAAGAGGTTTAAAAATAGGCGATATAAAGATAACTTGCAGAATCATCATGTACTAACATTAAATAGTGCTCTAATCCAGTACTTCCCAAACCAGTAGCATTAACCTCACACAGGAATATGTTAAAAATGCATCCGGAAGGGCCCCAATCCATGCCTGAACCTGCAGCTAAATCCTGGGGAGGTGTGTGCAAACTGAAATCACAGACGCTAGAGAAGATATCCCGTGGAGGAACACAAATGAGAAAGCGTAATGAAGTTATAATTGCCTAATAACTTATGCCTGTATTTCATTGCCCAAAACTCATTTACATGGCTCATGTAGACAAAGCTGTGTGTCCATAAAGGGAAAACCGGATTGGAGAGCATCTACCCACTTCCTCGTACAATTCATCAGATATCCATTTTATTATTCTTCCTACATATTCAGCACTACTACCCTTTGGGTGGTAACCCAAAACTCCATGCCTTCTTTTTCTTTTTTTTAAGATTTTATTTATTTATTTATTTCACAGAGAGAGAGAGAGAGATCATAAGTAGGCAGAGAGGCAGGCAGAGAGAGGGGGAAGTAGACTCCCTCCCAAGCAGAGAGCTGGATCCAAGGGGCCTGATCCAAGGATCCTGGGATCATGACCTCAGCCTAAAGCAGAGGCTTCAACCCACCAAGCCACCCAGGCACCCCTCCATGCCTCCTTCTTAATGTTAGTTAGTATTTCTATTTTTTTGTTTTTAAGATTTTAAGTAATCTCTACACCCCAGCTGGGGCTCACACTCAGAACCCTGGGATCAAGAGTCACATGATCTACTGACTGAGCCAGCCAGACACACCTAATACTTCTATTCTTAAGACCACACACATAATTATATAGTTGTCACTATATAATTATTGTTCTGTGACACTGCGGAAGGACCCATTCAAGGATCAGCTGAAGGAAAAAAACCATGCCAACCTAGATTTCTATATACGTCAAAATTTCAAGAAAGAATACAAAAGAAGACTATTTCAAACCAAAAATGAGGAATTTAATGGAAGATTAATACACACAAAATAAAATCCTAAGGGTTATACTTAAGAATTTTGGAAAGTAATCTTAGATGAAATATTTATAGTGATAGAAGGAATGAGGACCCAAGAGGGGAATACATATGTGGATTGGTACATCTGCTTATTATTTGCATTAAACATGAATAACATTTCCTTGTGGAGTCAGATTAATAGAATTAAGATTCATAATCTCAACAACACATATACTGAGATAGAACATATTAATCTTCTAAGTCCCTTATATTGCCTGGGAAGATGGAAAAGCATTAATAAGTCTGTGCTATACTGTTTTAAGTGTTTGTAAATTTTAGCTTAAATAATAACAAACAGAATAAGCTTTTTAAACTAGATTTTTTTTAAAAAATCTGGATTGTAAGTAACAGGTTTTTTTTAAAGACCAGAAAAAGAACAAGTAAGGCAAAGAAAGCCACAAAATAAGAGGACATATAAACCAAATATGTAAAATATTACATTAGGTAAGTATGAAATAAATTAAATTAGCAGTCAGTACTTTTTGATAGTTAAAACCCCTCTTCACAAGGTACTTAATCTTCATTAATAAATTTCAAGGACAGTTTTCAAATTTCTATTCAAAGAACAATTAACATTTCCTTGCATCCTCAGCCACCCCATCTCTACCAGGGAAAGAAACCAGGGGCAAAGAATGTCCTGGCTTTGGTTGCTGGGGAACCAAGACCTTATGCTCACGGTCACCAGAATCTATGATCAAGCTTCTAAAGGTCTAAAATCAGCTGAGACGTCATCAACACCTGCAGTGTATTTTTACAAACAAATCCCCTGATGCAAAAGGAACAGGATGGCATGAAGGGGTTAACACCATAGTGAAAAAAATTTTATCAACAGCTAACATTTAAGAATACCCACAAATCTGACACCAGGTACTTTACAACACTATCCTTTAACCTGCGTAACCACCTGGTGAGGTGCGTCAGTCAACACTCTTGTTTCATAGGTGATGAAGCTGAGACTCACAAAGGATATTAGATCACCCACTTTACAGAGGAAGAAACCAAGAACCCAGAAAGTCCCTGAGTTGCACTGTCATGGCCACTAGTAAGAAGCACAGCCGAGAAGGGTGCTCACCAGCCCTGCATGGCTTCCTGCCCAAATTCAACCAATCTGGGTAGCGGCAGGGCCAGGGCCCCACAGCATCAGAGAAATAAAGCCATGGCAAATTCACTGCCCATCTAACCATCAAGGGGAGAAAGAGTCCTGCCTTTTTCTGTCCAAGAAAGGGAGTCTTCAGCTTCACTTGCTCACTCAACAAACTAGGTGCTGACTGAAAACCTAGAATACAAGGACAGGCCATGTCACATTCCCAAGGATGCAAAGGGCTCATTCTTCACTGAGGAGGGAAAGTCATTCCCCGGGGCTCACCCATCATCCCAATTATGGACATGTCTTATTGGCTCTGCCTCCTAACATGTCCCAAGTCCTCTTCTACCCACCAACCACAATGCCACCAGTCCAATGACAATGCACTCCTAGACCACCCAGTAGCCTCATCTCTCTATCCCACATCAATTTTTCCCCCTTCAGTCCACTCTCCACACAGCAGCCAAGGGTAAATTCAGAGACAAGATCATGCTACTTCCCTGCTGAAACCCTTCCTCAGCCTCCCAGGACACTCAGAATAAAATCCACAAAGCCCTGTGCATCTGGCCCTGTTCCCTCTTGTCTTACTGATCACCACTCATTTCCTCCAGACACACTGGCATTCAGCTGTTTCCTCTAATAAGGCCAGTTCTTGCCGGCTTCAATGTCTTCACACATGCTGTTCCCTTTGCCAAAAATGTTCTTCCTCATCGTTGAACATGGCCGGGGCTCCTCCATCCCATATGCATGCTGTCACCCTTTGTGTACTGTCTGCTCCTCGGTCCATGCTTGACAGTGAACATACATCTTCCCACTTATACAAGAAAGGCCTGTGGGGAAATGACATGACTGAGGTCACCCAGATGGTGATGGGCACAGCTTCGAAGTGCTAGAATTCCAACTGTCCCAAGGACCCAAGCCCTCAGCCACTGGACCACTCTTCCCAATGGACATCTGTCCTCCATACCTAAGTGTTGACCCTGATTATGCCACATAAGGAGTCCAGGCACATTACTGTCATAGCAGCATTGCTACACCACCCCTCTGTGTTACCACATGTTCTTCCCTTCCAGACAGCAAGGCCATGTCTCAGCCACCCGTGTATTTCCACGACACAAGGTACATGTGGGTTAATGGGCATGAAGGATGGGGTTCTTGTGACTCCTGCCCATCACACCAGCAAGAGCACAGCAAGCCCGTGGAAACAGAAAGTTAGATGGGGGAGACAATGGACCATGAGGGAGGAGGGCCCTTCATCTGCAAAGCACATTGCTTCTGCTATGGGACAAAGTGAGGCCAGGTCTCTTTGCAGGTCACGTGACAGTAAAGAACTCTCATGTGTGGAAAGAATGTCCCTCTACTGAGAACCACGTCGCATTTTGGGATACTGGCCTCCAGTCTCTGTAGTGCCAGGGCTCAGCAGCAGGTAAAGGTAACGTTGTAGGCATAGCACAAACTGCATGTGTATGAAACACACACAGTATGCAGGGAAGCCTTGGGTATGAACTCTCAGATGCCAAGTAACATTCTCCCTCCGGTCAAACACTTTGCCACTGCCATACTTTAAAAAGGTCTGTTTAAGAAGAACTCAGTATGAGTTCTCTGATGTTGACTGAGGCCTGCCTTCTGGTCAAAGGCCTTCCCACATCTCTTACACTTGTAGGATTTTCCTCCACTGTGAATCTTTTTATGAGTAGTGAGGGTTGAGCTGTAGCTGTAGGTCTTTCCGCACTCACTGCACTCATAGAGCTTCTCCCCAGAATGACACCTCATGTGTCGAGTTACAGAAAAGCTGTTACAAAAGGCTTTCCCACATTCTTTGCACTCAAAGGGTTTTTCTCCAGTGTGGGTTCTATTATGCCGTATAAAATCAGAGTGGCGGGCAAAGGCCTTTCCACATTCACTGCATGCATAAGGCTTCTCTCCACTGTGAATCCGCTGGTGCTCCGTGAGGTGTGACCTGCGGCTGAACGCCTTCCGGCATTCGATGCACACATAGGGCTTCTCCCCAGTGTGAACCCGCTGGTGTTCTGTGAGGTGTGACCTACGGCTGAAGGCCTTCTCACACTCGATGCACTCATAGAGCTTCTTCTTAATGTGAATGCTATAGTGTCCAGTGAGATCTGCCTTCTTGAGAAAGGCCTTCCCACACCTTTTGCATTTATAGGGTTTTACTCTAGTGTGAATCCACTGATGTTGAAGAAGGAAGTGATTCTTGATAAACTCTTTCCCGCATTCCTTGCATTTGTAGGATTTCTTCCCTCCATGAATCAAGGTGTCTTCCCTTGGTCTATGTGATTCACACTCCAGGAGACCATCTCCTGGAGAGAATTGCTCCTGTAAATAATTTCTGCCCAGATTTTTACTTGTTACCAAATCATCACACTCAGGGTTCACCTTTTCAGGGCGGGTTTCCTTGTAGGGGACTGTCCCTGTCCTTATGTGCTCTCCCTGTTTTTCTGATGGTCTTTCTTGTTCCCTGGCTTCTCCCAATGTGGAAACACTGGAGTCTTCCTCAGTCAGTAACCTGTGGGGTGAGCATCCCTCAAACAAAGCTGGTGGAGAAGCAGAAGGCTCTGTAGTATTGGTTTTTGCTTTGTCATCTGAAGGGAATCCAATGCACAAAAGAGGCCCATTAGCAATGCCAACATACAAGGAACAAACTCACTAAGCCAGTGGGAAAAACAAGATGGAAACAGGGCCACTGATACCTGATGGATTTTCACATCTCTGAAACTCAGGTTTGGATTTTTTTTTCTTTTTGCTGGTCCTTGGATTCTTGACATCTTTAAAGGGACAACCTTGGGGAAAATCTGGGGTAGGGACCAGAGAAGAATCCCTTCCTCACTATCCAGAGGGGAGAGAAATGATGACACCACGTGCTGTGTTTGTTCTAACAAAGGATGTCACAGGGAGCACTATGAAGGGTGCGTCTAACCCAGCCCAAATGAGAGAGAAAGACAACTGGGAGGTGTCTTGAGATCTGAGACCTAACGAAGCAAGAGTTTACCACAAACAGAAAGTGACAGGGCACTGCAGCCAGAGGAGGCAGAGTGTACAAAGGTGCAGAGTCTAGAGAGAGCCTTGGATGCTGAGGGAACTTCAGAGCATGAGAGGATGGGGGAGATGTGGCTGGAGAAGCAGATAAGGTGCAGACTGCAGAGTCTAAGGGTGAGAGTAAGTACAGTCACGGCCACTCCCAGGACAGTGTCTACAAGGCTAAGGGTGAGCAGGACCTGCCAGGGGGACATATTAAATCTACTGTATGAGGAACAGCTAGGTGACTAAAACATGGACAAAAGCTAGAGAAATTTGAAATATTTCAAGATATTAAAGAGAAGCTATGCAAATGAAGAAGTTAATAACAAGGTTGTCAGCTCTCCTCAAATCTATCTGTAAATTCACCACCAGTCCAGATAACAAGATAAGATTTTCCATGAAACTCAACAAGCTGATTCTAGAATTTATATGCAAGAGTTAAGGGCCAAGAATGTCACTGGAAAAAGAATAATGAGATGGGGCTTGCCCTCCCAGCATTAGGGTTATGAAGACAGTATAGACATCGAGACAGCATGGTACTGGCAGAGCCATAAGGAAAACTAGCAGCAGGACACCACAGTGCTCAGAAATAGACTCAGGGATACACACAGCTTTCACTGATTGTGGACATGGCACAGTGGGTCAGTGGCAGAAGAAAGGGCGATATAACAAATGGAGCTAAAAACCTGACAACCCACATGCAGGAAAAAGATACTGCATTTCTGGGCGCCTGGGTGGCTCAGTGGGTTAAGCCACTGCCTTCGGCTCAGGTCATGATCTCAGGGTCCTGGGATCGAGTCCCGCATCGGGCTCTCTGCTCGGCAGGGAGCCTGCTTCCCTCTCTCTCTCTCTCTCTCTCTGCCTGCCTCTCTGTCTACTTGTGATCTCTCTCCGTCAAATAAATAAATAAAATCTTTAAAAAAAAAAAAAGTTACTGCATTTCTAGTGCATGTCATACACAAAGTTAGTTCTTGGTAAGCAACAGAAAAGGAATATAACTTGAGCTTGGTGTAAGGAAAGACTTCCTAGCAAGACATGAAAAGCAGTAATCATAAAACAAAAGATAAATTGATCTAAATAAAATATGAGTTTCTTTTAATCAAGAGATGCTTAAAGAAAATTTCTAAAAAGCTAAGCTCTAATAGAATACAACTGCAGCATAAAGAATGAGTAAAAGGTTAGTATCAGGAATATAAAAAAAAAATCTGACAAATCAGAAAGGGAAGAGCTACCATCTTAGTGATTCCCGATGGAGACAAAGGGAGAGCAGACACATCTCAGCCTAGAACATGGCAGGGACTGTGGGAAGGATGGCAGGTGGCTCTAAAGGCCTTCCCCACCATCCAGGCCTCAAAAGACAGGAAGAAACCAAGAAGGAGGCTGCACGTCCCTGCATGGAGGCGAAGAGAAGACTTACCCAGTGAGACCAGGAGCCTGCAGGTCTCCCTCATCACCTTCCAGTACAGTGTCCTCTGGGGCAGGTCCAATAATTCCCACTCCTCCCGGGTGAAGGTGACAACCACATCTTTGAAGGTCACCGGTGTCTGGAAAGTCAAACACAGTAGCATCATGTGCTTTATGGCTGTTGGGTGGGACCAGAGCCGGCAACTTAGTGTCTGGTGAAGGTGTACAGAGGTCCAGCCCTGAATCATTGAGGCCTCTTGAAGGCTAAGCTCTGAGCTGGACTTAAGAGGGAGGCAGACATGGCTGACAGAGAAGCCCTCCATGGTGGAAACAATGGAGAAGAACACAATTACATTCCCACGAGGACCATGGGGACAGACGATAAGTGGTCTGGGACATCAGAGGGACAGGGAAATAATCATGATAATTCCAATAACAGAAGAGCAGCAGCCCAAGCCAAACCTCCCTCGTCCTTCCTGTGTGCCTGCCCTGGGCTGTGGGCTTCACATGCTCTGGTAAAGGGATGAAATGTTCGCAGCTCTGGAGCTGTATACCTCACAGAAGCCATTTCACTTCTCTGAGCCTCGATTTCCCCTGTCAGTATAATAGTTCTCTCACTTTATCAGGTTTTTTTTTAAAGATTTTATTTATTTATTTGTCAGAGGGAGAGAGAGACCACAAGTAGGCCGAGAGGCAGGCAGAGGCAGAGGGAGAAGCAGGTTCCCTGCCAAGCAAGGAGCCCGATGTGGGACTCGATCCCAGGACGCTGGGATCATGACCTGAGCCGAAGGCAGCCGCTTAACCAACTGAGCCACCCAGGCGCCCCACTTTATCAGGTTATTTGAGAATCCAAGGGAAAACATTCCTAAAGCCAGCACTCGAGTCTCTGGCTCATGACTGTGCTCTGCACATTTATTAACCTTTCCATCACCATGAAGATAAATGGCATCATCAGCTCCATCACAGGGAGTTGGGGCTCAGGGAGTTACAGTGAGTCACCCGAGAGTTCCCAGTCTACACCTCAGAGGTAGGATTTCAACCTAGGTCCTTCTGGCCCAGGTCTGTAGTAACCCTGACACTGCTCCATTACTGTAGGTGAAGCACTTTTTTTTTTTAAAGTAAAAATTATTTATTTGAGAGAGAGAGAGAACATGAGCAGGCGGTGGAAGGAGCGGCAGAGGGAGAGGGAGAAGCAGACTCTCCATCAAGCAGGGAACCCAATGTGGGTCTCAACCCCAGGGCCCTGAGGTCATGAGCTGAGCCGAAGGCAGATGCTTAACTGACCAACCCACTCAGGCGCCCCAGGGGAAGCAGTTCTAGTAACAGTTGCTGTTAATCTACTTCTGCTGTCCCTGACCACTCTTCCTTGGACATGGACAGAAGACCGCAGCCATCCTCACCCTCCTCATGCAAGAGGAACAAAAGAGGGTGATACTCATCCCGGGAGCGGTAGGGCCTGGGCCATCTCCCCACACCCACTCGGGCACGCCAGCCTTCTCAGATGCCCCAGGAGATTCTGCAGTGAGCTAACACTCAGTTTTCCCTTCCTGAGTCCTGACAGCATGTGTCTCTGAGTCAGGAACACCATATGGACCAGGGAACCCGAGTGGCTGAGAACAATGCCACAAAGGCAGCAGCCTCTGACTGGCTGTGATGTGTGTCCTGGTGAGGGTGGGATGAACATCCAGCAAATGATCACACATGCTCCCCTTCCCAAGACACATCTCAGCAGGTGGGGGGGGGTGCTTGGCAATCACAAGGCCCTCTGGTGCCTCCTCAAACAACTCTCCTCACTGCCTCCGTCCACGAGGTTCCCTAATCTGGGACGGCTCCTCTTGCTCTCCTTGTTCCCACGCTCACCTGTAGGGGAAATCCCTGCCCACCTCACAAAGGTTAATATAGGTGTCATCCTCGGGCCTCCCCAGCCCACTGTGGTTGGAAACACAGGCTCTGGTAGTTAATGGACAATATGTGATGTTCAACTACTTCAGAGTTGCGTGACCTTGGGTAGGTAACTTAACGTCTCTGAGCCTCCAGTTCCTCTTCAGTAAAGCAGGGATGATAACAGCACCTAACCCTGAGGGGACGGGAACTGAATGAGATGAAACACAGTAACTGTCCCTCAAAGCAAATCAAGGGCTCAGTAAAATCCAGCCATAGCCATGTTTGGTTATTCTTATTTTTCCTCCTTGCTCCTCAAGCACCCTGGAAAGGCTCAACCTGGCACTCAACTCTGCACAAAAATGCAAGCTCCCAAGCATGTGAGTTCAGGGGGTACTTTAGCTAGAACTGGAAAGATGAAGTGGCATTTGAGCAGAGTCCTGAGGAATGCACCAGCATGCCTGCTGAGCTCCAGAGACTGTGTCCTGGCAGAGGCTGGCAAGTGGGCAAGAGCTCGGCAAGTGGAGGAGGGCGTAGCTGCAGGGCCGTGAGATGGGGGAAAGGGAAGACATGTGGGAGGACACAGAGCAGTTGCAGGGACAGGTGCAGCAGGCCGGCAGGGGGGTGGTTGAATGTAGATTCTAAGTGTGACAAGAGCCCACTGAGGTGGTCTCATTCTCCAACTAGCTGTCGAGGTCCTGTTACGGAGCTGACAGAGTAGCGAAGAGCAATCACAGCCCCTGCTGGACAAAGATCACCAACAAGGACTAAATAACTGAGCAAGATGATGCCGATGGCGTTAGGATTTCTGAGACCAAGGGAAGAAAGTACAGGATTAGAGAGATGGGGCCTTGTTAAAACGAAAGCTGGGGATGGCCTTGCTGCAGACAGGTGCCGGAATGGCAGGAAAGAAGGGAGGGGGCACATGCTGGAGACACCTGGGCACTGTTGTGTATTCATGTCTAAAGCCACACCATGGGGGGCCTGGGTGGCTCAGTGGGTTAAAGTCTCTGCCTTTGGCTCAGGTCATGATCTAGGTGTCCTGGGTTCGAGCCCTGCGTTGGGCTCTCTGCTCAGCGGGGAGCCTGCTTCCCTTCCTCTGTCTCTGCCTGCCTCTCGCCTACTTGTGATCTCTGTCAAATGAATAAAAAATCTTTAAAGCCACACCATGCCCCAGCACTGCCACCGCTGACTCTTTAATGCATCTACTCTTCACATAAAAATAAACGTCTTAAACAGAAAAGTAATCTTGTCATGTAAGCGGCAGGCCCGCTTTACTCATAATAAACAGATCGCAATTACAAAGATGAATCCAGTAACCTTCCTGGCTCCCAGGGCCTAAAGGCCCTTTTCATCCCAGCAGAGAAGGAGTGATTCCAAAAATACTGCTCCCACTGTGAGTCTGCCCCTAGGCTTTCTTACCCTAGTCTTCGGCTGCATACAAGCCTGAGACAAGGGAAACCCCAGGGCAGGATTCCCCTGAGGTAAGCCCCTAAGATCATCACAGGACAAGAGGCTCTGCTCCCTGAGAACAGTGTCCAGAGTGATGCTACCTGGGCAGTGTTGGACACTGGAGGACACATATCACACATATGCCCTCTCTGGCTCCTTCAAGCCACAGGGAGGAAATGCCAGTATTCCCACTGACCCAAAGAGATGGAAGACAAAGGCATTGATGACTTACTCAAGGTCACAGCCCTGGGAAGGGCATAGCCAGAATGCCTCCTGAAGCCTCTACACTGCTAATGAGCTCTTTCCGGAAGCTTGGTTCACTCAGACAGAGCAGGGACAGGAGGATTCTGAGAAGCCGCATTTCTCTCTCACCACATTACCAAGAGGACAAGACCAGAGCAAAGGCCTCCTTGGACCCCAAAGATCACAGAAATGAATGGCCACGACCAGCATTTACTGAGCATTCCCTGCATGCACTGTACTACCTTTCACACTCTGCCTCCCACATCTGTCACCAGGACCCCAGAGGGAAGGACTGCAATCGGCACATTCACAGACAAGGAAGCGGACTGTCCCACCGCGGTGCAGTGGCAGAACACGGAGCTGAACCCAGGCTGTCGGCTTTGTAACCCGTTTTGCACACCTGTGACACATGCTGCGACTGCGAGGGGGCTGTGGGTGACATGGGGAACAGAGTATTCCGGGTACTATTTGGGGGCTGCAGGGAGCCTCCTTCCTGCTGTCCCTGCTTCGTCTCCCCTCCACAGATACAGAAATCCTATTAAGACTTGACCCAAGAGACAGTCCTCCTTAGTATAGTGGTGAGTATCCCCGCTTGTCACTTGGGAGACGGGTTCGATTTCCCGACCGGGAGGCTGCAGAGTGCTTTGGGGCACCAGTGGGTTGAGCCTCTGCCTTCGGCTCCAGTCGTGGTCTCAGGGTCCTGGGATCGAGCCCCACATCGGGCTCTCTGCTCAGCAGGGAGCCTGCTTCTCCCTCTCTCTCTGCCTTTCTGCCTACCTGTGATCGCTCTCTCTCTCTGTGTCAAATAAATAAAATCTTAAAAAAAAAAAAAAAAAAAAAGACTTGACCCAAATCACGTTCCTCCTCTCCTCCAAATCCTCCAGGGCTCCAACGAACCCCAAAGAGGCCCGGTTCCTCGGCTTGTCATTCCAGCCCTGACCCCAATCTTGGTGCCGTCCTCCCACCAGCTCGGCCGCACCTCCCCGCGTTCGCACCCCTTGGTGCACGTGCCTGGGACAGCCCTCCACACCTCGCTGGTCCACAGAGCTGGGAACCTATCAAGGCGGGCCCCCAGGCACAACGGAACCCAAGACAACGCTATCTTCCATATGGAGGCGCTGGGATTGCATCGTTGAGGGTCCACAGGGCCTGAGGGCTCATCCACTCACCTGTGCCGGGTCCATCGGCTCATCTGCCGCCTCCGCGGGACCCTGTGCGTGGACGGGGTGCCGCGAGAGGCAGGAGGCCGTAGAGGGTCCCAAGGGCTCCGCTGAGCCGCCTCACACAGCCTCAGCCCTGCCACAGGGCAAGGGGACACGACACCTCTTCTGAAGCCTCCCTGGCCCGCGGCCTCAAGCCCACTGAGGGTCCCGAGGCTGCGACCTCGCGAGCAGACCTGGGACCGCCCTACACAACCTCCACGAGGACCGCGCCGTAGCTCTCGCGGAACGCGGGATCCCAGCTCTGTGCTGTGATTGGCCCAGCGCTACCGCCTCTTGCCGCTGAGCCTGCTGGGTGATAAGGTTCCCACAGCTCTGCCTGCTGCCTCAAGGGGCGCTCTTCTAGAAATCACCTCACAGGACCCGCGGTGCCTGCCTGAGGGCCTCTGGGAAATGACGTCACCAGGCTCTGGGGGTGGGATGGGGCTTCTTCGCTTCTTGACCCGCCACCGCCGCGTTTCTGGGGAGCGGCTTCTCTGATTGAGGGAAATGATTGGATGTGTTGTCTCGTGTGTGCCCGAAGTCTGCCCGGCTTCTAAAAGGACGCGGGGGACGGTGACACCACGCAGAGTCCACCCCTCGGAGATCAGAGCTAACCAACAGCCTTTGCTGCTCTTCCGTTCCCGGGAGACTGAAGCTGGAGAGTCAGTTCTGTGGGATGCAGTAGTGGTCAGGGACGACAGGGAAAACGCTTCTGGGGCGCAAGTTGAAGGGGAGAGGGGGGACTCTCGGACAGCTTTACATCAAGTGGCGAGAGCACTGTCTCCTTTTCCCTCAGAAAATCCGTTTTTCCCCTGCCTGCATACTCGCGGACTGAATCCCTATCCCAGCCAGCGAGCAGCACCATCTCACAATGGGGAAATTCTTACCCCGCATTTCGAGGCGTAACCTGTTTCTTTCAGTGGTGTGACCCCTGAGGTCTATTTGAAAGGGAGTGGTATTTGCCAGGTTTCCTTTTCCGTTGGGATGGTGAACGTGACGGTCATGGTCTGGGAGTGTGTAGAAAGTGACCATCTGAACCCCGGGATGAGTGGGTCTTCTTGATCTCCATCTGTTTGCTGTAATTGCAATGATAGTATCTACCGGGGGAATTGAAATTGTCTCTGAAACCCGTCTGTGGAAAGTAAATTGCTCCCAACCAGTTTTAGTCTACTAGCAAAATTATGCAGGATGTTACCAATCGCCTCGTGCTGTGCATTAACATCAGTTCAGTAAAAATCCACCTTGAGAAGGTGCTCTGCGTTCCCGTTGCATAGCACCTTTATTCCTGAGAAGTTTCACATGATTGTGGTTACACTGCTCCGCGTCCTCAGGTCAGAAGGTGGCTTCTCCTACACTAGTCACCTTCTGTGTCAGCTTACTCAAGGAGGACTCCAGAGTTGTGTCCCAGGTGGAGGGATGGATTTGTCCTTACCTGAGATGGGGAGGTGTGGTGGTGGTGGTGCAGATGGAGGAGCTTGGAAATAGTAGGATCTCACTTTTTTTTTTTTAAAGATTTTGTTTATTTATTTGACTGACAGAGATCACAAGCAGGCAGAGAATCAGGCAGAGAGAGAGAGGAAGGGAAGCAGGCTCCCTGCTGAGCAGAGAGCCCGATGCGGGGCTCGATCCCAGGACCCTGGGATCATGACCTGAGCTGAAGGCAGAGGCTTTAACCCACTGAGCCACCCAGGTGCCCCGGATCTCACTTTTGAATATATTTTGCTTTAAAATCTATTAAACATCCAAACGAGGCAGACTGTAGACATTTCAATATAGAACTCGGGGTTTTTTTGTAAAAAATTTCAGCATTTTGATTTACTGATAGATTGATTTCTAGAATGCTCATAGTCTGCAATCCAGATTCCTCAACAGAAGAGGAAATTAATGTTCAGAGATAACACAAGACAAAATGTCTCATATATGGATTTCTGCAGTTATAGCTAAGTCCAGTGTTTTAAGAAAAGTAAACACAGAAGCAGTTTAGCTGGGGAGTATTTAAATACTGCTTGATGAAAGGAGTGTTCCTATGTCTCAAACTAGGACCACCTGTGGTGTCATTTACACTCTAGAGCTGTATGGGAGATCAGGTTGATGGAGATGCCAGATGAGGCCACACCCTTGTGTGGCTCCTTCCCTTGCCTCATTCTCAGTCCTTGCCCTTCCATTTTTCCTGATAATTTCTCCTTAATAAACCACACATCATTGAACCCTGTGCCAGATTCTGCTTCTATAAAACCTAACCTCAGACAGGACACATGTGGTCAAAACCTAAAATATTAATCATGTGAAGTATATCCAGGATATTAAAGTTTCTTTTCCATAATAAGATGAGCAAGGAAAACCAAGAAAACTTGCTTAAATGCATCCTGATATGAACAAAGCTCTGCAATTTTAGAGAAGGGTTAGAATGTGATGGTGACTCTCTTTGTCGGGGAGTGCCTGTCTCTCTGGTCAATCCCTGATGAGCAGGGTACATGGTGTTCTCTGTGTGTGACTTTATGTCTGTGGTGGATCTCTAATGGTTGTGTGTGGTGGATCTCTAATGGTTGTGTTTTACACTAGGTAGTTCTTTAATTTTGGCATTTCTTCCTAGTGCAGGTATTCTCAAACTTGAAGGTACATCAGGATCACTGGGGAAATAAGAACACAGATGCCCTGATGTGACTGAGGTAAGAAAGGACCTAAGCATTTGTGTTGATAACAAGTTGCCCAGGTGCTTTTGAAATGACATGGTTTGGGGCGCCTGGGTGGCTCAGTGGGTTAAGCTGCTGCCTTCCGCTCAGGTCATGATCCCAGGTCCTGGGTTCAAGCCCCACATTGGGCTTTCCGCTCAGCAGGGAGCCTGCTTCCTCCTCTCTCTCTGCCTGCCTCTCTGCCTACTTGTGATTTCTCTCTGTCAAATAAATAAATAAAATCTTTAAAAAAAAAAGAAATGACATGGTTTGAGTGTTTTGGCTGTTCAAGGATTGCAAAGTAAGAATGAGGATTAAAGGGGTGACAATATATACAGTTTTTAAAATACGGTCTTTAAAATATGGAAGGGTCTGAAAATCATTATTGCTATTAGTGCAGTAATATAAGACTCTGAAGCTGGTTACGAATAGGAAAGCGCTCTATGGATTGCTAACTTGCAGCCTATGTTTCCTGGAAGGCTCATTGCAAGTCTAAAAGAAAGCACAGGGTGGAGAATGAGACCTCTAACCCAGGTAAAGGAAGTAAGAAAATCTTAATTCTTGAAGAAGCAAGATCCCACCCTAGATAGATCTCCTGGAGACAGGGAGATTCTTTTATTTTTTTAAAGATTTTTATTTATTTATTTATTTATGTATTTATTTATTTGAGAGAGAGAGAGAGAGAGAGACAATACAAGCTGAGGGAGAGGCAGAGGGAGAAGCAGACTCCTTGCTGAGCAGGGAGCCTGATGGGCAGCTCACTCCCAGGGGCTGGGGTCATGACCCGAGCTGAAGGCAGACACCTAACTGACTGAGACACCCAGGTGCCCCAGGGAGATTCTTCTATAAGGGGAAGTCACAAACAAGAAGAATGAGTGTGTACCATTAAGTAGAGAGTGATTCTATTTCCTCCTGGGTACTTGAGTTCCTAACATTAGAAATATGCTAAATGGGAGAGAGCTGAATTCCTCAGGCTTGGAAGGGACCTCCAGGACTATAAACTGGTTTTCACTGAACTGAGCCAGGGATACATAGTCTCATTGTTGACTAGACACCCAATTACAGTCACTACACTACAAAATTGTGTTGCCATATAACAGAGTTAGAAACCAGCCTGACTTCTGAAGGTTGGTAGAAGGAGTATCAGATACCTGATTACTCACCTTCCTCACTTACACATCCTCCCTCTCTTTTCCTTTCTCAAAAACCCAGTTCTGCTGTCCAGGCAGCACAATAATTTCCAAATCCACAATACAATTCCCAAACCCGGGGTGATATACTGGATCAAGGACAGCCACCGATAAAAGAGATGTCAGTACTTAATTCTGTGATCACCTTTGACCCCTTAAATTCCCACAATTGACTCCATTTCTTTCATGTGACCGTTCGTTTCCCTGATCCTTCCCTTGCCCTTTCACCTGTGGGCTGAGCATTGGCTGACTATCACAGCTTTGGTGTGATGTATCAGGAAATGGATGCTATTGTGTCAAGGGCTGGGAAGAAGAAAGACTCAGGGCCACTGTTACTTCCTCAGTGGAAGCTGTTGGAGGTGAAAACACTGACCCCACTGGCAGAGATCCTATGTGATTCATGGGAAATGGTTAGTAAATTCTGAGAGGGGAATTCAGAGGAAAAATTTTCTCAACAAGAAGGCAAGCAGAGGGGATTTAAGAGAGACTCTGCACAGTATTTGTAGTTAAATTATAAACCTTTTGGAAGAATCTTCATCAGTTGTAGATGGCATTCCTACCCTGGATTGAGAAGATGAGGAAGGAGAAGTGGGGTAGTGTGTCAGTATGAATATTCACTTTAACTTTGTATAGAGATGAGTCAACTCAAAATATTTATAGAAAAAAGTCATTTTAATTTAACAGTAATAAGAAATTTATGAAATCACTACATATAATAAAAATATATGATAGGACTATAACTTAAAAAAGCAAAAAATAAGAGAAAGGAAAAAGGGAAGAACTGGGAATCACTGGGAATAGACACCATAAAATGATTTGAAATAAGAGATGGTATATAAATAGATATGGCAATTTCTTTCATCAATTTCTTTCAACTTTGTCTTATAGATTTTAGTGTCAAATGTATTCCTTGGTATTTTATTCTTTTTGATGCAATTAAACTGTAATAATATTTATTTTCTTTAAAGATTTTATTTGTTTATTTGACAGACAGATATCACAAGTAGGCAGAGAAGCAGGCAGAGAGAGAGGGAGAAGCAGGCTCCTTGCTGAGCAGAGAGCCCACGCAGGGCTCGATCCCAGGACCCTGGGATCATGACCTGAGTTGAGGTCAGAGGCTTTAACCCACTGACCACCCAGGCACCCCTAAACTGTAATAATATTTAAAAAGTTATTAATTAGGGAAATAAATTTAAAATTAAATATATTATTAATAATTTTAAATAAGGAGAGCTGAAATTTTTACCCACAGTTTGAACTCCTATGCTGACCTGTTTTTTTGTTTTTTTTGTTTTTTTAAGATTTTATTTATTTGTCAGAGAGAGAGGGAGAGAGAGCGAGCACAAGCAGGCAGAAAGGCAGGCGGAGGCTGAGGGAGAAGCAGGCTCCCCGCCGAGCAAGGAGCCCGATGTGGGACTCGATCCCAGGACGCTAGGATCATGACCTGAGCTGAAGGCAGCTGCTTAACCAACTGAGCCACCCAGGCATCCCCTGTTATTATTTTTTAACAAATGTTCAGGTTTCTTGGCCTGTCCTATGTGTTCACTCAGAACCTTCTATCACCATCTTTTCTTATTTCGTAGTCTGCTGCTCTCCCCACCTCTTGACAATCTACCTTTTTTTAGATTTTATTTATTTGAGAGAGAGAGAATAAGAGAGAGAGAGAGAGAGCATGAGAAGGAGGAAGGTCAGAGGGAAAAGCAGACTCCCAGCTGAGCAGGGAGCCTGATGTGGGACTAGATCCCGGGACTGCAGGATCATGACCTGAGCCAAGGCAGTCGCTTAACCCACTGAGCTACCCAGGAGCCCCCACCTCTTGACAATCTGAACACACAGGATTTCTAACAATCCTTGAGGCTCCATAGGATCTTTCCAGGTGATTTTCTTTCTGTCAGAAAGAACTGGACTCAATTATGACTAAAAAATATGTTTAAAAAACCCTTGCATGTATTTTTGTAAGACCCAAGGTGAGAGATTTCTCAAAATTTCTGAAACTTAGAAATTTCCTACTTTTTAAAACTTCTTAAAAGAGATTTTATTTACTTATTTGAGAGAGAGAGCGCACATGTGGGCATGAATAGGGCAGGGGCAGAGAGGGAGGGAGAGGGAAAAGCAGGCTCCCTACTGAGCGGAGAGCCCCACATGTGGGTCTCAATCCCAGGACCCCAATATCATGGCCTGAGATTTAGTCAGATGCTTAGCCGACTGAGCCACCCAGGCGCCCCTCTTTTACACTATTTTAAAATTCTCTGAATTTCTCCTTTGAAGATCCTAACAGAGTAAGTAATCTTTGTATACTTAAGTATGTGGTATTCATTTTCACCTCTGTTATAAGACAAGGGGCTTTTCCTGGCCTTATAAGCCATGACATCATAATCTCCTATCACACAGTAGTTAATAAAATGTTCACAAGTGTTTAAATGAATGAGTAAATGCTATTACAACAAATTCATAGCACTGAAACCAGATTGGGACAAGAGTTTGTCTTTGCCCTACAGACAAAGCAGAACCGAGAGACTCGAGTGTCTTTGACCATGAGTACAAAGGGGCTGAGTACTGGAAAACAGGATGAGAGGAGCCCAGTGCTGTTCACTTTCCACTGGCCTGGATTTGCAACCACAATCATCCAAACTGCCAAGATAGCATTGATTGCATAAAAAGTAGCAAAGAAGCTCAGTAGAACCAAGATGGTGCATGTGGCTCTGGCCTCGTGGGACGTTCTGGGGCCAAGGCGGCTGTTGTGAATGTGCTGTACTTGCTGCTTGTGCCTGAACAAGATGAAGATCATGGAGCTGCTAGCCCACACCATGAAGCCCAAATTCAAAAAGTCAAGGAAAAAATATGTGACTGTATTTAATATTTTAAATCTCAATTCCTCATTCCAGGAACACTGTCCATTGTTTCTCACACTAAGGTTTTTGCTATTGGATGGACCATTCATTATTACAAGAATAAATGAATTTATTAAGAGATGTAGTATCCAGCAGAGGAAACAGCAGAAGCCAATGAACTTTGGGGATCTAATCTTGAGTTCCGCCCACCTACAAATACTAGGGTTCAGTTTAATAACTTGGTAGCCATTGAGGAGACAGAGAGTGCGGAAGGAAACCCCAGTGCTCACTCTGTAACAATAAAAGATAAGTTTACAGGTAGCATCATTCAGGAAATATTGGGATCCAAAAGCTACCATTGTTTGAGGGATCCCTTTGGAAAAAAGGACCACGGAGTTGGCTAGGACCAGTTGGTTGAGAATCAAGTCTGTAGGTCTCAACTTGTGTCCAGTGAGCAAAGAGAAAGTGTAAAGACAAAGAAGGGATGAATTTCCTAGGATTCCAACGCCAGTGTGAATGACAAAGATAATTCCCAATTCCAATTTGCCAGAACCCATTGCATCAGTATCTAGGGGCTGATTTTAATTGAAGCCAGAAAAATGAGAGGGAAAAAATCAGAAATAAATGTCTTGTCAACCCTATGCAGAGTATTTTTCAGCACTTATTTTAAAACTTATTTTCTCACTTTAAGTGATATTAACATTTTATGCTTTTTTGGTGTGTATGCAAAGGCAATTCACTGATGAATGGATTAGAAATAGCCTCTGATAATCATAAAAGTTGCTGAGAGACTATAACTTAATTATTCCAATAACTAAAATGAAAGGATAATTATATAACATGATGAAGGTGCTAATTATCACTACAATGGCAATCATATTACAATATATAAATGTATCAAATTAACATGTACACATTTACTCCCACGATGTTATGTCAAATACATTTCAATGAAAAAATAAAATCCATTAAAATAGAAAGAAGGAAGAGAAAGAAAACTCTGCCAAATGAACAAAACAAACAAAAGAAATAACCTCAGTGCCCACCTGTAAGTTTCTGGGTGACTGAATGAGGGCACGACTGCCGCAGTTCTCAACAGCTGTGGCGAGGAGGACGGGAGGTCTCTGTATAGCGAGGCAGTCAGTATCGTTTCAGTCTTTTTTCCAACATGACCGAGAAATTAGGAAACATCGTGCGCATAAAGCAAATTTTATGTCTGCTTATGGGTGTTTTTCATCTGTCAGAAAGACTGGATAAATGCAGAAAACCGCCCTCAGCTGGAGCACGCCACACAGGAATTTAAAACATCTACCAAGCGTCTCAGGTCACTGTGCAGGATGCCTCAGACACCCACATCTGGTGCTACCCCTTTCTGCCTGATTTTATTTATGTGGTTTTTTTTTTTAAGATTTTATTTATTTATTTGACAGACAGAAATCACAAGTAGGCAGAGAGGCAGGCACAGAGAGAGAGGGTGAGGCAGGCTCCCTGCAGAGCAGAGAACCCAATGCGGGGCTCGATCCCAGGACTCTGGGATCATGACCTGAGCCGAAGGCAGAGGCTTTAACCCACTGAGCCACCCAGGCGCCCCTATGTGGTTTTTTTAAAGTGAGGTATAATTGTTATACAACATTATGTCAGTTTCAGGCGAGTGATATAATGATTTTATATTTGTATATATTGCAAAATGATCACAATAAGTCTACTTAACATCGGCACCATACATAGGTACAAATTTTTTTTCCTGTGATGAGACTTATGAGATCTACTCTCTTAGCAACTTTCCAATGTACAATACAATATTATTAACTCTGATTACCATACCGTTTTGTCAGCCTCCCGTGACTTATTTATTTTGTAAGTGGAAGTTTGTTCCTTTTGATTCCCCTCACCTGTTTTGCCTATCACTCTACACCACTTCACAATAACTCAGAAGTCATAATCCCTCTGACACTGACATCCACATGCAAATTTCAGCTTTTTATTTTATTTTTTTTTTTAAGATTTTTATTTATTTATTTGACAGAGAGAGATCACAAGCAGGCAGAGAGGCAGGCAGAGAGAGAGGAGGAAGCAGGCTCCCCGCTGAGCAGAGAGCCCGATGCGGGGCTCGATCCCAGGACCCTGAGATCATGACCCGAGCCGAAGGCAGCGGCTTAACCCACTGAGCCACCCAGGCACCCCAAATTTCAGCTTTTTAAAGTAAAGTGTCATATTTATTACAGTATTTGTGTATTTCTAAAATACTTAAAATGTGCAAAACTGTGTTGCTCTGTGTACTAGGCTTCTATCTTCTTTTCTATGTTTCACTGATAGAATTTTCTGGTGTCCCAATAAGCTCTGCGATTTTATTTTGGATCCTGTATATCACGGTGGTTTTCAGGAGCATAAGCATTGCATCATAGCAGAACTGATTCTACAGAGTTTTCTCCAGGATATATTCTTTCTTTTTTTCTTTTTAAGATTTTATTTATTCCTTTGACAGAGAGAGCACAAGCAAGGGGAGTGGCAGGCTGAGGTCTAGGGAGAAGCAGGCTCCCCTCTGAGCAGAGATCCTGGTGTGGGGCTTGATCCCAGGACTCTGGGATCCTGACCTGAGATGAAGGCGGACACTTAACCTACTGAGGTCCCCAGGCACCCCAAGCAGTAATGGTCTTTCCAAGAGTTGAGGATTATGGGAGAGGGGGGAGTTAGTATCTCATAGTGAATATTTACTTAAATTTTACCCATACATGGATTTGTTACAAATATTCATATGAAAATGACAATGTTATAACACCATTTAAGGTTGAAATGAAAAATATAGGAAATCACTAGTGTTAATGAACATCAGTTACAAAACAAGGACAAGTGAAGCAAAATAAGAGAAGGGATAAAGAAAGAACCAGGAATCATCTTCAAGAAGAATCACAAAATGAAGTGTAATGATAAAAACATGTGTCAGTAAAATTTGCTGTGAGAATTTAAAATATTTGCTCAAAACCGAGAACCTGACAATTACAACGTTGCTGAGCTACACATCTCACTGGCCCCTGAGGACCTTCAGCAATTTGAAAGCAACAAAGACTCATCATTTCCGCTGATCATAGGGGTTCTGTGGAGCCCGGGGGAGGCTCTGAATTCACTGCCACTTGCTCCTCTGACAGGGTGTCTGGTCAGAATATTATTGATTTTTTTTGCTTGACAAAGAAGAGTCTTATAAATGGAACGCTATTTGGGTGCAATCATACCGTAGATCAGAGATTTTATGGGCAGAGAGAGAGAGACAGAGAAATACAGGAATGGGTCAGTCCACAGGGCAATCCTTGGAGGGTAGAGAGTGTCAGATTAGTCTGACAACAAGACAACTGAGGCACTTTGAAAACTGTTTAAATTCCAGGATAACATATCCACTTTGAGATTTCAAGCCCTAATTATTCTTTTATTCATAGCCCCACAAGCTTTTCACCCTATTTATCTTTACATAATATTTGCATTTCTGTACATGACAGATAGACGAGCCCTTCACTGGTCTAAATGAGAAATAGGGCGAGCAGTCTTCCACTGATGATAGAAATTTAGAGACACGTCACTGAAGACCCCATTTAGCACAACATTTTCCTGCTCAAAACAAAACAGAACAGAACACAAAACCATGCGCACACACACACCGGCAGCGGATATCACACAGACACTAGCTGTCCCCTCAGAGTGGGGCTCACCTTCTGCAGGTTGTTACTCACAGCCTGTGTCTTGATGCCTTGAGACTGGACGCTGCTCTGGTCCCTGTGTTTTGTGAGAAGCGACTGAGAGAAGTTTCAAAACAATGTAACTGAGGAGAGAGGGGAGATGTTGGGCAGCCCTGAGGCAGTTTGACGAGACTGGTGACATGCATCTGGTTTCCTCAGCAAATGTCTTTCCTGTTTGTATGTGTTCGGTCATCTTATCTACCCTTTCTCTCTCTCTCTTTCTTTCTCTGTTTTTCTCTTTTCAACTATCATCTTTCCATCTATCTACTATCTGTCTACCTGTCACTTATGGGTCTGTATATCTATCATCTA
This sequence comes from Enhydra lutris kenyoni, assembly GCF_002288905.1. Lineage (NCBI taxonomy): Eukaryota > Metazoa > Chordata > Mammalia > Carnivora > Mustelidae > Enhydra > Enhydra lutris. The sequence goes on from NW_019154198.1 coordinate 618,906, forward strand.
CCTAAGACATTTCCCACCCCTGCCACGAGCTCAGAAGGCCAATGTTTAAAAGAATTATCCTGGATTTCCTGAAATGGGTATTTTCCAAGAATATGATACCTACCTGGAAAGAAAAGCTGTTTGCACAGTTTGCTGTGGTTTGCTCCCAGGACAAGGACTGTCACCACAGCATCTGTGAAGTGTCTCAGTAGGACACAGAGAGATAAATGTTTGGTCTGTGATCTCATCTGCTTGCCGGGAAGTGATTATCATTTCACCTGTAAGTGCAGTGACAGTGTCTACATGGGGAGTTCAGATTAATTCTAATTAATCCCAAAATAACTAAAAAATATTTGGGATTTCAAAAACTTCTGAAAGCTATTAAAAGTGCCAATAGGATGTCCATTAAGAGTGACAGAGGGGAGGTCCCTGGGTGGCTCAGTCAGGGAAGTGTCTGAATTTGGCTCAGGTCTTGATCTCGGGGTCCTGGGACCAAGCCCCACACCGGGCTACACGCTCAGCGGGGAGTCTGCTTTTCCCTCTCTCTCCCTCCCTCCAAATTGTGTGATCTCTCTCTAGAATAAATAAAATCTTCAAAATTTTTTTGTTTAAAAAAGGGTGGCAGTGGGGTGCCTGGGTGGCTCAGTGGGTTAAAGCCTCTGCCTTCAGCTCAGGTCATGATCCTAGGGTCCTGAGATCGAGCCTGGCATCAGGCTCTCTGCTTGGCAGGGAGCCTGCTTCCTCCTCTCTCTCTGCCTACCTCTCTGCCTACTTGTGATTTCTGTCTGTCAAATAAATAAAATCCTTAAAAAAAAAAAAGGGTGGCAGAAACAGATGGAGAGAACCTACTTTTGAAATAGTTTAGTCCTGGGTTGCCTGGGTGGCTCAGTTGGTTAAAGCCTCCGCCTTTGGCTCAGGTCATGATCTCAGGGTCCTGGGATCAAGCCCCACACCAGGCTCTCTGCTCTGCGGGGAGCCCACTTCCTCCTCTCTCTCTTCCTGCCTCTCTGCCTACTTGTGATCTCTGTCTGTCAAATAAATAAAATCTTCAAAAAAAAAAAAAGAAAGAATTTAGTCCTAATGGAATGTGGAAGAATACCGTTTTATCTAACTAGTGAAAGAAAGAGGTTGATCAAATGTCTTAGTCAGTTTGAGGGCTCTATTTACAGAAGATAATTCCTTCTCATTTCTGAGAGCACTGAGCACAGTGAAACTGAAGGGAAAAACAGTGTGGATGGAGGAAAAAAGTGTATCCAGAGTTGTGTGAATAAATAGGGTATTGCGGGGTGCTTATTTGTTCAGTATTTTAACAAATATTTATTGTGTAGTTTATGGGCTTCAGGCACGTTTCTAGGCATATGGAATATATCAGTACACAAAATATAAATAGAAATCCTGGAATTTACTCTGTAGTTGATGAAAAAGGGAACAATGCACCTGTGATACTAAGTCACACAGTGCGTTAGAAGGTCATACAGAAACAGGAAGAACAGGGTACAGGTGATAAAAACATCAAGGATTTGAGATGGATTAAAGTTGTGATTGGCCCTCCCTCCCCCAGACCCCCACCTGCCTGGTCCCTGTCTGAGGGAGAGTGGTTTCATGGGCTCCTCTTCACCTTTCTAGCTGGCACTTCTTGCTGTGGGGAACTTGAGGGCTCTCCTTGGCCTGGATTCCTGAATCCTGAATCCAGTCCAGGGCTTATATGATAAAGTCCACATTTCTGGCAACCAGCACAATGTGAAGTCAAAGATTGTCCCTGAGATGGCAAGCAGTGTCTGGAGGCTTGGAGGTGAGGCTGAGTGGATAGTGTTCGGGGAATCATGTCTGCTTTATATCTGGTGGGAACTGAGAGGGCAGTGGGGGCAGGATTCTGTACTGGAACTACTGGCTGAGCAGTTGGGCCTCTGTTCTGAGGGTCTGGGGAGCCACAGAAGATTTGGAGCAGAAAAGGGAGGTAATCTGACTCATCATGAACAAGTCCTCTGGGAAATTCTGAGTGGAGAACCAACTGTGGGGGTGAGGAAGGAGAAAAGTGCAGTAGTCTGGAACACTGCTGAAGGTGGCTGGACCAGAAGGGTGGCTGTGGAAGTGGGGGAGGTAGTTGGATTCTAGATCTCTGGGAGCTGGATGACTGCAGGGTTTGGGTCTAGCACCTGCAAGAATGGAAACACCGTCAACTGAGGTGGGGTCGGGGGTAGGATTCACTTTCTGGGGCAATACTCAACCAGTAGGAGGAGGAAAAGAAAGGTAACTTGGCCGTAGGAACCAGTGTGTTCAGATGCTTAGGAATGACAATGAGTTGGGTGTTCAGCGAATGAATTGTAGGGCTCTATTATGTCTGCTGGGCACAGAAAATTGAGGGATGGGGGCAGAAGTCAGTCGTGGAATGGCAGCCTGAGGTGATCTGGAGACCCCAGGGTAAGTTACTACAACAGTCCAGGGGAGGGCTGATGGTAGCTGGATCATAGCAATGGCTTCGAAGTTGGGAGAAGAGGTTGGTTTTTCTTTTTTTTTCAAAAAAATTTTTTTAAAGATTTTATTTATTTATTTGACAGACAGAGATCCCAAGTAGGCAGAGAGGCAGTAGAGAGAGAGGAGGAAGCAGGCTCCCTGCTGAGCAGAGAGCCCGATGCGGGGCTCGATCCCAGGACCCTGGGATCATGACCTGAACCGAAGGCAGAGGCTTTAACCCACTGAGCCATCCAGGCGCCCTGTTTTCTTATTTTAAATTCATGACTTGCACTAATCTCATAGAAAAATTACTGCAAACTTTTTAAAAAAGATTTTATTTATTTGACAGAGGGAAAGAGATCACAAGTAGGCAGACCAGCAGGCAGAGAGAGAGGGGGAAAGCAGGCTCCCCACCGAGCAGAGAGCCCGTTTCGGGGCTCAATCCCAGGACCCTGAGACCACCACCTGGGCTGAAGACAGAGGCTTAACAGACTGAGCCATCCAGGAGCCCCTAAACTTTTATATGAAAATAATTTTTGTATCTTTTAAAAAAGATTTTATTTACTTATTTGAGAGAGAGAGAGAGAGAGCATGAGCAGGGGAAGGGGGGGGAGGGAAAGGGAGAGGGAGAAGCGGACTCCCTGTTGAGCAGGGACCCTGGAATCATGACCTGAACTGAAGACAGACACTTAACCAACTAAGCCATGCAGGTGCCCCTGGAGAACTTGTTTGATGGGGAAGTTCATGTCGCCCTTTCTAAGAGCAGGAGTTACTTAATTTGGATCCACCCTTTGTTGCCCAACACCCTATGATTATGGGAATATCATAATCTTTTATTGGATTTGTGTTTCTGAAGTCTTTAAGGGCTGGAATGATCAGTAACTACAGCAATTTCAGATTTATTGGAGTTTGATTTGGACTTTTATATGAGCAAATTTTATTAATTCCCAGACTACATCTTCTTACCTAAGTGTTTAAGATTTAAGTTTATTTTTAAAAAGAGATTTAAATTGGGGTGCCTGGTTGTCTCAGTGGTTTAAAGCCTCTGCCTTCAGCTTAGGTCATGATCCCAGGATCCTGCTCAGCAGGGAGCCTGCTTCCCCCTCTCTCTCTGCCTGCCTCTCTGACTACTTGTGATCTCTGTCAAATAAATAAATAAATAAATAAATATTTTTTTAAAAAAGAGCTTTAAATTTATTTTATGATGTTTCTTCCAAAAAATCACAAATCTTTCCCTTTTTGTTAGTTTACTTCACTGTCCTAGGTCTATTACGTGTGTGTGTGTGTGTGTGTGTGTGTGTGTGTGTGTGTGTGTGTGTAACTAATCTCCATGTCCAGTCGGGAGCCCAAGAGACAGCTTCAACTCACAACGCCAAAACCAAGACCTGAGCTGAGATCAAGAGTTGGATGCTTAACTGACTGAGCCACCCAGGCCCGTCCCTCTTACATTTTTTTACTCTATTAGCTACGTCCCAAATTTCTCTTTTCAATATTAAGCGGTGTTTTAAAAATTATAAAATGTAAGTTTAAAAATGAAAAATTTCAGTGTAAGTTTTTAGGGAATCAATTATGTATAAATGTCAGGAGCATATGCCCTGACACCCCCCCTCCTCTAACCCCTTTCCCCCTTCCTAGCACGGACAGGTAACCCCGTTTCGCCAGCGGAGGGTCTTTCTAAACCAAACTACGTTCAGTCACTCAGATCTCTCTTAAGTCATAGCTGCTGATCCAAAGCTCAGTGAATCCTCCTTCTACACACACGTACCTATGAGAATTAGTAACGGAAACCTCCCTAGAGTGCAGAGAGGAGGTTTCAGCGGGGAGCTCCCGGACGCTGCCGCGGGCGCTCAACGTAGCCGCACAGGAAGGGGTCCCCTTGACCTGGCAGATGCATACTGCTCTACACGGCCCGCGGCAGAACGCGAGCGTGGCTCACCCCCCAGCTCGGCAACTCAGCCACCGAGAAGCCCCTCGACCTGGAACTCCCAGTTTATCCAGGGGACTTCTAGTTTATAACACTCCTCCCAACTTGCGTCTTTTCTCCGTAAAGGTGGGCTCTTCTCCTTCGTCCTTTTGCCGGCGGTTTTGCCGTAGCTTCTTCGTCCTGGATTACAATTCTTTTATTCCCAAATAGGCCCATGTTTGGCTGATAAAATAACTGGCCGTTTTATGTTAAGGTTAACAGGTTTTGCGGACTCTTACTTGATGTGTTTTTACTTTGTCCTTCCATAGGGGCCACCCGACCTTGCACCTGCGGCGGAAGCTCTCACCCCGCTGCAAGCCACGATGAAAGGAACTACGTTACCCAGAAGACTGTGCGCCCAGCTTCCTGACCACGCTGACCAATGAGGACGCAGAGTGGGCGTGTCCGAGAGGGAGGAAGGCCAGGGGGCGGGCCTCCCCGCCGGCAGCTAGTGGAGGCCGTGCTCCCAGTCTGCGTCCGGAGGAAGGAGCTAGAACCTAGGGGAGCGGAAAGAAGGCACGTGTGCCCCGCGCGGGAGCGGGTTCGAGGTTCAGTGTGAGCGCGGCTGCTGGGAGCCGCGTTCGGACCTCCTGCCCGCTGCCGCCGTTATCGCCCGTCCCCTGGCCCAGTTGAGCCCGCACGTTACGATGGTGACGGCCGGGCTGGCGTACCCGGCTCAGGTGAGAGCGTGTGTTCTCTGGACCTCACCGGCCCGACCCCCAAGGGGGTGGGTCTCCTCGGGGCACTGACAGGCCCGGCTCGCCAGAACGCGGGCGTTCGTGGGCGGGGACCCATTTCTGGCCGCCGGTGGGAAGCGTGAGGAAGGGGCCGGCGCGTGGGAAGCCCGGGGCGCGCGTGAGACGAGCCTCGGCAGAGCTGGGGGTCCGAGCGGCGGGGTAGGGAACGGGAACGCGGGGTGGGTTGGCGCTGTGCGGCCCGTCAGCTGCTGCCCGGGGAGGACGGGCTTGGGGCGCGGGGAAGAAGGCTGCGAAGGACGCGGAACGGTGGTGCTGGTGTCCCGCGGCCGCGCGTGTGGCTGGAGCAGGACAGGGGGAAAGACTCTCCGTCGGCCTTCTGCCTGCGGGTCTGGACGCGCTGCGGCGGGGCGCTGCTGTGAGGAGCAGGCTTCCGGGAGAGCTTAGGAGCTGGGTTTCGGACACACTGTTCCCGAGCTCCCACAGCAGAGGGGACGCCCTGGCGGCTGCAGTCTCTGGTCTGGACTCCGCGGAAGCGGGCGCAGTGATGTCGGTGTCGTGACCGCCCGAGTCCTGCCCCAGGACCGAGACTGGCTCTCGGGTTTAAGCTGGAAAAATCTGGACGCTTCTTTAAGATAGGCCCTGAGAGGAAGGAACGGAGAGCTGGGGCTGGAGGGCGGGCGGAGCGCCTGCAGGCGGGAGGGTCCTGTGGTCCAGGGCTTTACGGCGGGAGGGGAAGTTGCAATGAGGAAGGAGCCCTGCTGAGGTGGGAAGGGGAGGTGTGAGGGCAGGTGAGGGGGTCTCTGCTCTGAGGCTCAACAAACTGACTACTCCCCGTGGAGCGAGGAAGGGCCAGCCTGGCTGGTGGAGCAGCGCAGGTTCATGAAGTTCTCGTAGGTGCCTCAGCTCTCCCAGGAAGTACAACTTCAAAACGCTGTAGCTTTAGCCAGTTAAACTTACACAAGCAATAGTTGACTGAAATGACAATATACCTGTGTGATAAAATGTATATATATATTTGGATTTTGTCATGGACTCTTGCCATAGATCTCCTAAAGCCCTTGGGATTTCCTGGGTGTTAGCAGTGGTTTTTCTTATCATAACTGTCCCCTTTTATCACACAGGAGTTTATCCTAATGAGGTGACTTGGGGTGGGACTCCTGGATAGCCTCAAGTTGGGGGTGGTCAACAGAAGGACCAGGTGATTAGAAGTTTAAACTTTCAGGGTGCCTGGTTGTCTCAGATGGAAGAGCATGAGACTTGATGTTGGGGTCAAGAGTCTAAGTCCCACGTTGGGTGTAGGGATTACTTAAAATAAAGGAGATGTTAACAGCAACAACAAAAGACATTTCAACTTTTAGCTACCCCCTACCTCCTAGATGGGAGAGGAGCTGGAGGTATAAAGACTTGAGCAGTGAGATTCAGGAAACCTCCAGGATGGTGAACACATTGAAATAATAGACGGGCTGTGAGGTTGTGCTTACTGGCCCTGATTGCCACTCCCATGGTGCTGCCACATAGATAAAAGAGACATCCTCAGACCCTTTGTTCTAGGCCCTGGGTCATCTTAGGTGCAGGGTCCTTAATCAAGTTCAGAAGTTGTATTGAGGTGTCCCATTTCTCTAGTCCATAAGGTGATGCAATGAAGGGCTTCCTGGCACAAGAGCCAACATGCCCACAAGGGAGTGTTCAGTGAACCACAGGCCTGTGTTAGATCTGCTGGGGGCAGAGACTGAGGGGCAGGAGTCAGTCGTCAGGTAGCAGCCTGAGGAATTGGGTCTGCTGAGTGTCCTGGGTCCATGGAAGGTTTGGAGCAGAGAAGGGAAGTGATCTGATTCAGGTCTAAGTAGGCTAGTCTGCCTGCAGAGTGGAGGACAGATTGTGGGGGTGCAGGTGGAGGAAGGGAGACCCCAGTGGAGGCCGCAGTCTTGGTGAAGGTTAATGGTAATGGATCATAGCACTGGCACCATAGTTGGAGAAAACTGTATTGTTTCTTGGCTATTTTGTAAGTAGGGATGATTTTTCTGCTCTACAGGATGAGAGAGCGTCTGGGATTACTTCGGGATATTTGGCTTTAGCTGGAAGCATGGAAGTGCCATTGCTGAGATGGAAAGTTCATAGCAGCACTGTCCGGAGCTCAGTGTTTGCCATGTTGCATCTGAGATATTGCAGGGATCTCTGAGTGCAGGTGACAGGTGGGCATCTAGAAGCAAACATCTGGATTTCAGGGAAGGGGTTCAGGTTTGAAGACACCCCTCAGTGGTGGCAGGCATGCAGACCGTGTCATATTTAAGAGGGGGCAGTCTGCAGATCATGGTGGTGATGCCATTACAGGGGAAGGATGGAGAGGATATTCTCCATGGACTGACCCACTTCTTGGGCACCTGGATAGGGATGGCTGTCATCACTAAGACATGAGGAGGTACAGTGACCACGGGGGTGGGGGTGGGGTATGGGTGTAAGGGAACAGGCCTTAAGTGGGAGTCCAGGTGGTGGCACAGGATTCCCAGGGGCTGGATGCAAGATTTATCGAAAGGCAGAGCAGGGCGCCTGGGTGGCTCCGTTGGTTGGGTGACAGCCTTTGGCTCAGGTCATGATCCTGGAGTCCCGGGATTGAGTTCCCACATTGGGCTCCCAGCTCCATGGGGAGTCTGCTTCTCCCTCTGACCTTCTCCCTTCTCATGCTCTCTCTCACTCTCTCTCTCCTAAACGGACAAATAAAATCTTTTTTAAAAAACTACAAAAAAAAAAAAAGAGCAGTAACAGAGATCAGATGACACTGAGTAAGGTGTGCTACTTTTTTCGCTCTACAGGTTCAGTTTTGTGACAACTCTTGCTGGAACCTGAAGCGTGTCAGATGGGATGACAGATTAGCTTAAGGGAAGAGGAGGTCAGCTGAGAGTCTCTTGGGCTGCGGTGGGAGAAGTGGGCCCGGCTTTGAATGTGATGAGGTGAAGAGACCGGTGTGAGAACAACACAAGCAGCACTGAGGAGGAGGAGGGTTTAGGGAGTCTGATGCCTACATGGACTAGAGTGGCTAAAGTTGGAAGACGGAGCCAGGCAACATGGGGCGGTCCTCAGAGCAGTGCTGGGACTGCGTCTAGCAGGAGGGTCCATCTGACGCCCTGGGATAGCCCGGGATCCTCTGGCATTTGGCAAGTACTGGCTGGGAACCACTTGCAGAGTGACATATGGGGAAGTCAGGTGCCTATGACAAGGACCAGAGGTATCAGTGGTGTTGTGGGTGAGTGGTTGTGACCTGGCATGTGAGAAAGGAGCGGTTCCATTGTGCAAATGCAGAGGAAATGTGAAGATGCACTCAGGATCCTTTGTACTCAGGGCTAAAGGCAGAAGGCTGAGCGTAAGTGACATATGTGGCATGATCTGTGTGATCCTAGGAGAGTTGACTGTGAGGAGAGTGGCAGGGACTCTATACAGCGGCCTAGAGCGTGGGTAAGACTGCCTCTCTCCCCATCTGTTCTTACTGATGACTGGCAACAGTGAGGCATTTGACATGACAGAGAGGGGTACCCTAGGGTGGGACCCGGTGTCTCCTCTGAGTTGGGGAGCTGTGGAAGAGGGCCATGGCCTTGGGGGTCTTGGCTAGAGAGGCTGCTTATGCACTGCTCTGCCCTCCTCATGACAGGGCCATGTGACCTTTGAGGATGTGGCCGTGTACTTCTCCCAGGAGGAGTGGGGTCTCCTTGATGAGGCTCAGAGACGCCTGTACCACATTGTGATCTGGAGACCTTGGCGCTTATAGCGTCCCTGGGTAAGGACCCTCATTCCCACACCATTGCCTTATATGAGGTTGTGCTCTTCTCCTTTTTCCAAGGATCTCTGTCCCTGCCAGAGCTGGGCCATGGGCATTGCTTCCTTCCCTGGTTTCCTGGCATAGGTGTTGCATTTGCTGGGCCTGGGCTTTATGAAACCCCAACATGTTCTGCCTTGAAGCCTCTCACAGAAGGGTTTGGTTTCTGAGCCTTGGACCTGCCTGATCGGTGCTGATTAGCCTTGCTCCTCCTTACTTTGTTGACTGTTCTCATTTGTGGAAGATCTCTGTCATAGGTTCTGCCCCCTTCTGTTTTGTGCACTGTCTGTAGGGAATTATAGACACTGACATGGTCAGTATTTGCACGGAACCCTAAATTATTTTTGCAGGACCATCCTCAGAATCCTCCTACCAATAAACTTCTTTCCTGTAATCTATCAGTGTTTGGGTCCCTCTGGGCCAGTGTCACCCACTTAACTGCCCTGTTTTCTCCTGAGTACATCAACCTGCTAGGTCCCAGAAAATTGCCTACGTTGAATGGAGGGGTACAGGAGAACCCTGGGTACCTGATAGCTCAGACACCTCTCCAACCATGGGAAGGGGGATTAATAGGATCCGGTGAGGAGGAGCAGTGGGAAGGCATAATTTCAGGATTGAGTATAAATCATACCAGGAAACTGTCCTTTGCTTACTACTGTTCTAGTGCCAAGACTTGTGGCCATACTTTGCTTCAATCCTTCTTCCCCACCCTTGACACTTTGCCCACTTGTCATTTCTGCTGTGACTTCTAGTCCCTGGGTCTCCCCTACATCTGTGTCCCTCACACCTTTCCCCTTTTTCTCTATCCACAGTGTTCTGCTACATTACCCTGCACTGTGTGTGTCATGAGATATGCACATAGCCCTAAACGATTGACCACCAGCTAAAAGGCAGTTGTCTTCTTCTGGGGTGGGACACATATTCTAAACAGTACACACTTGTCACAAACAGGCAAGGTCCTGCTGAGAACCTCTGACAGAGGAGTGAGTTGTACCAGACCTTTCTTGCTGGCACAGCACTCTATCCTACTTTCTTGCTAGTTGTGAGGCCCCTGTCTTCCCACACACTTTTCTATAACCATCAGATGCCCGGTGCTACACAGTTCTCCTTCCTGCACCTGCTCCTGGCTCCCTTGTCCTGAAAACAAACCCATGGATTCATTCTTGGTTTTGTCCTACACACATTTGTAATGGGCTGTCCTGTCCCACCAAAGCCTCATAAAACTTCACTGGCATTTTTCTGCTCTCAGGTTGTTGGCATGGGGTAAAAGCTGAGGAAGGTTTTTCTGAGCATTGTGTTTTTGTGGAAAGAGTGTCACATTCCAGGACTCCAGATTCAGGCCTGTCTATCCCAGGGGCTTGTTCCTGTGTTGTGTGTGTCCCAGCAGAGAAAGACATCTTGTACCTGGCTGAGCACGAAGGAGCATGTGCTGGGCTGAACCTGTGCACTCGTGGGCCTTGTGGAAAACTGTGCTTGTTTAGTTCATACTTAGACCAGAACCAGAAGCAGGACTGTGGCAAGGAGGACCTTGGAAGGGAGGACCATAGGGCTTTGTTCATGAAGAGCAAAATCCTTGTGTCAGACAATATTGTCACCTGTGGGGAAGTTGAGGATGGTTCCCTGGGCAGCCTGGGCTCTCTCCAGCACCAGGCCATCCCCAGTGAAGAGCATCCACCCAGCAGCAGTCGGAGCAAGGCAGTTTCTTACATTCCGTGAGGGCAACACAGCACGGGCGGGCAGGCCTGCCACAAAAAGGTTAAATTCAAGGAGCAGCAGAGTGCTCACACTGGAGAAAGCCTTCACGAGTGTAGTCAGTGTGAAAAGTCCTTCATCTCCAAGAAAAGACTTCTTGAGCACCAGAGAATCCACACTGGAGAAAGACTTTATAAGTACAGCGAGTGTGAGAAGTCCTTTGTCTACAAAAGCAGACTTCTTGAGCACCAGAGAGTCCACACTGGAGGAAAGCCTCACGAGTGTAGCAAATGTGGGAAGTTCTTTAAGTACAAATCTAGCCTTAATCAACACTGGAAAGTTCACACTGGAGAAAGGCCTCATCAGTGCAGTGAATGCGGGAAGTCCTTCATCTATAAAAAGAGACTTCTTGAACACCAGAGAATCCACACTAGAGAAGGGCTTTACAAGTGCAGTGAGTGTGGGAAGTCTTTCTTCTACAAAAGAATACTTCTAAGGCACCAGAGAATCCACACTGGTGGAAAGCCTCATGAGTGTAACGAATGTGGGAAGGTCTTTAGACACAGACCCAGTCTTCTTCATCACTGGAAAATTCATACTAGAGAAAGGCCTTATAAATGCAGTGAATGTGGGAAGTCCTTCATCCATAAAATGAGACTTCTCGAGCACCAGAGAATCCACACTGGAGATAGGCCTTATAAGTGCAGTGAGTGTGAGAAGTCCTTTGTCTACAAAAGCAGACTTTTTGAGCACCAGAGAGTCCACACTGGAGAAAAGCCTTTTGAATGCAGCCAGTGTGGGAAGTTCTTCGGACACAGCTCCACCCTCCTTAAACACCAGAAGGTTCACACCGCAGAAGGCCATCTCAGCACGGTAAATGTGGAAGGCTTTCATCCACAAAATAAAGATTTCTTTTGCACCAGAGAATCCACACTGGAGAAGAGTTTTAAGAATGCAGCAAGTGTGGGAAAACCTTCATAAAAGGGTTTGAATTCAATGAGCACCAGAAACTCTGGAGAAAAGCCATATGAATGTAATGAATGTGGGAAGTTCTTTAGACACTGATCACTGATCCACTCACATTCAACACCAAAATGTTCATGCTGGAGAGAGGCCTTGAATAAGTGTAATAAATATGGGATGTCCTCTATAGACAAAAGAAATCTTGAGCAAAGAGAATTCAAGCTGGAGGAAGAAGCTTTGAGTATAATGGATGTGGGAAATCATAGGAAACCTTGTCAGCCTCAAGGACTGTCAGCCTCAATAGACTTACTCAGCACCACAAAGTGGTGGAGAAAAGCGTTTCTGTGCAGCAAATGTGGAAAGTATTTTTTTTAAGATTTTATTTATTTATTAGACAGAAAGATAGAGTGAGAGAGGGAACACAGGCAGGGGGAGTGGGAGAGGGAGTAACGGACTCTCCACTGAACAGGGAGCCCAACGTGGGGCTCGATCCCAGAACCCTGGGATCATGACCTGAGCCAAAGGCAGACGCTTAACAGCTGAGCCACACAGGTGCCCCTGGAAAGTATTTTGGTGGAAGATATTGCTTCATCAGGCCCCAGGAAGTTCACAGTAGAGAAAACCCTTAGTAGTAGACAAACACCTTATTTTTTAAGCCATGTTGAAGTTTGGAGGTTATGTGCCCTTTGCAGGTTTAGGATAGAATTGTGGTTTGCCAGTGTGAAGGGGTGAACAGCTTTTGTGAGTCGCAGTGTCATGTCAGGAGCAGAGTATGAGTCAGAAAATACTTCTTATTCCTAATTTGGCATCCTTTGCATTGCTTCCTAAGACATTCTGGGAAATACTGCAGGGCTTTGTGATTAATAATGTCGCAGTGCGTTCCTGTGTCATAACTTACTAAGGGATAATCTGATAATCTGATAATCTGATACCAATCTGTTGGTATCAGTTTGCATTCTCACCAGAAAAACCAGAACCAGAGTTCCAGTTTCTTTATATTCTTGTACCTGGTATGGTCAGACTTCCTAATTTCAGTGGTGTAGTAGGTGTGTAATGGCACCTGGTGGTTTTAATTTGTATTTCCCTAAGATGTGGTATTTAGATGTTTTTCATGTGTTAATTTCCAGCTATCATATCTTTGGAAATTTCTGTTTGTATGATTTATCATGTTAATTACTGAGTTTTGACATTTGTCCATGGATTATGGTTAAAAGTCTTCTATTTTAAATATTTGCCAATATATTCTTCCAGTCATGGTGTTGTTTTTTTTCAATCGCTTTTCTTGTGAAAATAATTTTTTAAATTTTAAGGAAGTCAGATTTGTCCATTCTTTCACTGGATATTCTTTTGATCTTGTACATAAGAAATATTTGCTAAAAAAAAATTTGCCAAATTTAAAGTCATAATTTTCCCTTTAAGTTTTTTTTTACTGATGTGTATGTGCCTTTTTTTAGTTAATTTTTGGACATTCCTTAAAAAAAAAAATGGATATCAGGGGCACCGGGCTGGCTCAGTACGTAGAGCATGTGACTCTTGATCTCGGGGTCCAGAGTTTGGTCCCCACCCTGGACATACAGATTATGTCTGTATTATATTTAAAAAAAAAAAAAAGTAAAAAAGAAAAAAAACCATGGATACCCAAGAGCTGCTACCATATTGATTTAAAAGATTATTCCTTCTCCCTTGAATTGGCTTTTGTATCTTCACTGAAGATCTGTCATTTCTCTGTATGTTTATTTCTGGACTTTCTTCTATTGCATTTATCTATTTCTTATATTTTCATGTATTGAATAATTTGGGTTTTTTTAAAAGATTTTATTTCTTATTTATTTGATAGAGATCACAAGTAGGCAGAGAGGCAGGCAGGGAGAGATAGACGGAAGCAGGCTCCCTGCCAAGCAGAGAGCCCAATGCGAGGCTTAATCCCAGGACCCCAAGATCATGACCTGAGCTGAAGGCAGAGGCTTAACCCACTGAGCCACCCAGGCGCCCTGAATAATTTTTTTTTTTTTTAAATAATGTCTTGAAATCAAGGTCATGTTATTCCTATAGCAGTCTTTTTCAAAGTTGTAGTGGTCATTCTTGGTCCTTCACCTTTTCATATGAATTTTAGAATCCACTTGTCAGATGAATGGATAAAGAAGATGAGGTGTACACACACAATGAAATACTACTCAGCCATTAAAAATGAAATCTTGCCATTTGCAATGATGTGGTTGGAACTAAAGAGTATTACGCTCAGCAAAATAAGTCAATCAGAGAAAGACAATTATGATATGATCTCACTCATGAAGAATTTAAGAAACAAAGCAGAGGCATAGGGGAAGTGAGGAAAAAATAAAACAAGATGAAATCAGAGAGAGACAAACTATAAGAGAGTCTTAATCATAAAGAAACAAACAGGGTTGCTGGAGGGGATGACAGTGAGGGGATGGGTAACTGGGTGATGAACATTAAGGAGGGCATGTGATTGTGGCGCCTGGGTGGCTCGGTGGGATGGGCCTCTGCCTTTGGCTCAGGTTGTGATCTCAGGGTCCTGGGATTGAGCCTTGCATCAGACTGCTCAGTGGGGAGCCTGCTCCCCACACCCACCTGCTGCTCTGCCTGCTTGTGATCTCCCTCTCTGTCAAAAAATAAATAAATAAAATCTTAAAAAAAAAAAAAAGGAGGGCATGTGATGTAATGAGCACTAGGTATTCTATAAGACTGATGAATCACTGACCTCTACCTCTGAAACTAATAATACATTATATATTAATTAATTGAATTTAAGTTAAAAATACAAGAAAAAAATAGAATCCACTTGTCAATTTTCTATATCACAAAAAAGCCTACAAGGATTCAGATTGCATTTAATCTTCAATTTAGAAGAAATACTGAGTGTCCCAATCCATAAACATGATATGTCTCCTTTTATTTTAGATTTTATTAAAATTTTGATGGGGCGCCTGGGTGGCTCGGTGGGTTAAAGCCTCTGCCTTTGGCTCAGGTCGTGATCCCAGGGTCCTAGGGTTGAGCCCCGCATGGGGCTTCTGCTGAGCGGGGAGGTTGCTTCCCTTCCTCTCTCTCTGCCTGCCTCTCTGCCTACTTGTGAGCTCTGTCTGTCAAATAAATAAATACAATCTTTAAAAAAAAAATAAAATTTTTTTCACAGTGGGTTTTTTTTTAAGAGTTTATTTTTAAGTCATCTGTACACCCAAAGTGGGGCTTGAATCCACAACCCTGAGATTAGTTTGCTTTTTATAGGCCTCGCATATCTTATATATCTCCAAGTATTTTCTCTTTTGTCTGATGATGTTATAAGTGGTAAATTTTACATCAAATTTCAATTTGCCAATTGTTTGGTGTTACACTGAAAGAGATATTAAACTAAGGATAGAAGCAATCCTCTTCAATCTTATAAATGAGGTCTACAAAGAAATGCTTACAAGTATTATGCCTTAACATCCATTATTAAAATTTTCCATGATATTAAAACAAAGGGAAGATAGCTCCTCCTTTCTCTTAATTCAGTTATCCTGGAGTTCCAGTTTCATTCAGTAAGGCAAGACGATGGATATGTAACAGTTGGCAAAGAAGAAATAAACCACCTAAAATATTTCCCGTGTTGTTGTCTTCACTTCGAGTCCAAATGTAGATACCAGTTTACCACCTCCACCCACCCCAAACTCCTGACTTCATCACCCATTCGCTGTTCTTCTTTTCTTAGGACCCATCACCTTCTATTACGCTATGCAACTTAATATAAGTTATGAATTGCATATTGCCTTTTCCATCAACTATGGAGTAAGTTCCAGGAGGGATTTTTTTTTTACATTTTTGCATTATATATTCCATGTTCCTAGAAATGTGCCTGAAACACATGAGGTATATAATTGATGTGGTCTTTTTATTTTTTTTTTTAAAGATTTTATTTATTTATTTGTCAGAGAGAGAGCGAGCGAGCACAGGCAGACAGAGTGGCAGGCAGAGGCAGAGGGAGAAGCAGGCTTCCCACAGAACAAGGAGCCCGATGTGGGACTCGATCCCAGGACACTGGGATCATGACCTGAGCCGAAGGCAGCTGCTCAACCAGCTGAGCCACCCAGGCGTCCCTGATGTGGTCTTTTTAAAAGATTTATTTATTTTAGAGAGAGAGCAGGCAGGAGGGGCTGAGGGAGAAAAAGAAACCTAAGCAGACTCTATGCTTAGCTCAGAGCCCAACGCAGGGCTTAATGTCATGACCCCCAGATCATGACCTGAGAGTCAGAGGCTTAACTAAGGACACCACCCTGGCGCCCTGCAGCCATAATTGATGTTTTAAAATGTTGAACAAAATGACAAAGCACATTTAACATTTATTTGCCCAGCTCTGGATATACTTTTTAACTTCACCCACAGTGTCTTTTCCTTCAGTTTCACTAACCTCAGCGTTTTCAGGAATGGCAAAAAACTTTCAAATCTTCTGAAAAGCCCCAATAGGCATTTGATTGGCTTTCGTCACTCACTTATTAGATCTCAGATTCCTTTCCTTACATTCTTTTGGGATTTTGATTGTTTATTTCTAAAGCAAGTTTTCCCATTTCAGTTTTTGCCACTCCTGATGGATATCTTCCTAAGTACTTTTTAATAGCTTTCATTGGTTTGCTCAGTCTGAAATGTTTTCTAGTTAATCTCTACTCCCCATGCAGACACTGTCACTGCACTTATAGGTGAAATGATAATCATTTCCCAGCAAGCAGATAAGATCCTGGAATTCCAGAACTTTGTCTCGGTGTATACATCCCCCTTGCACAGATGCTGCCATGGCCATCCCTGTCCTCAGAGCAGACAGTTTGGGAAGGAGCTCTTTTCAGGTGTCTGATTCTCTCCCTCTTATTCTGCTCCTTCCCCATCTGTGTTCTCCCTCTCAAATAAATAAATGTTTTAGTGATGAGATCACATTTACCTTTATTTTTATGTACTAATGGTACAGACATTTAAGTGCCATGTATTTAAAAGTTTATTTTTTTCAGATTTATTTATTTATTTTAGAGAGAGAGCACGGGCAGGGAGGGGCGGAGGGAGAGTGGGAGTTGTTTTTTTTTTTTAAAGATTTTATTTATTTATTTGACAGAGATCACAAGTAGGCAGAGAGGCAGGCAGAGAGAGAGGAAGGGAAGCAGGCTCCCTGCTGAGCAGAGAGCCCGATGCGGGACTGGATCCCAGGACCCTGAGATCATGACCTGAGCCAAAGGCAGCGGCTTAACCCACTGAGCCACCCAGGCGCCCGAGAGTGGGAGTCTTAAGCAGACTTTGTGCTGAGTGCAGAGCCCAAGGTGGAACTTGATATCATGATCCTGAGATCACTACCTGAGCTGAAATCAAGAGTCAGACGTTTAACCAACTGCACCACCCAGGCAACCCAATAAATTTTTTTTTTTTAAGATTTTATTTATTTATTTGACAGAGAGATCACAAGCAGGCAGAGAGAGAGGAGGAAGCAGGCAGAGAGAGAGGAGGAAGCAGGCTCCCCTAGAGAGCAGAGAGCCCGATGCGGGGCTCGATCCCAGGACGCTGAGATCACGACCCGAGCCGAAGGCAGCGGCCCAACCCACTGAGCCACCCAGGCGCCCCCCAATAAATTTTTTTTAACAAGTTGATAATGCATATTTATCAGTAAAAATACATCCATATACATATGTGTGTGGTTTGTTTTAGATGCTTCTTGTTCTGTGTCCCTGACTTTTCCCTGCATGTGTTTGTGTGTGTGTGTGTGTGTTCATGTTCATTCTGGACCATAGTTTTTTTTACTTAAGAATATATTCTGGAAGAAAGTCTAGTCAGTTGTGCTATAATGGAATGTATGTGTTCCTGAAAACCATCAAGCTATGCCAAATCCAAAATAAAAATCACAGGGCTTGGGTCCCTGGGTGGCTCAGTGGGAGCTCTCTCAAATAAATAATAAATAAATAATAAATAAATAAATAAAATATTTTTTTAATAATAAAATATTTTTTAAAAGATTTTATTTATTTGACAGACAGAGATCACAGGTAGGCAGAGAGGCAGGCAGAGAGAGGGTGGGGAAGCAGGCTCCCCGCTGAGCAGAGAGCCCGATGCAGGGCTTGATCCCAGGACCCTGGGATCATGACCTGAGCCGAAGGCAGAGGCTTTAACCCACTGAGCCACCCAGGCGCCCCCAAATAAATAAAATCTTAAAAAAAAATCACAGGGCTTATTGAGATTCTCAAAATGTAATCAGTAAAACATGAAAAAGAAGATAGAATCCTAACAAACGCCATAGCACAGTTTTACACGTTTAAAGTTTGAGAAACACATAAATACTGTAATAAATACAGGGTTTTAGCCTGAAATTTGTAGAAGTGGGTATCAGAGGGTTGCAGTTGTGAGTTATTTTATGAAGTAATGGAAGGAAGTTTACTTAAAATCAGTTGCCTAAAATTTACCCACAAGAAGTGAATGGGCTTGGCTCATAACACATGGTGAATTGGCGTAGCCAGTAGATATTTGACTTGTCCTTATGTGTTGCCAGTGGCTTGAGTGGGGGTTCTAGGAACTAGGATAATGGAGCTGTTATGAACCAAGATGATGACTACTGGAGACAGCAAATTCAAGCCCATCTGGACAATGCTGAGTAGGTGAATAGAGGTATGTGTCAGTTCCTGGAGGAAGTGTGATGTATAGATATAAATTTTGGAGTCCTAAGTACAGAGAGAATTATCAGAGACAAGCCTTGTTGAGGTTCCATTGCAGTGCATGTACATAGAAGAGAAGTGAGATCAGAGACCTGAGCCTCACTTGGCGCTCTCTTTTGTGTTCACCTTTGTGCTCCTCCTAGTCCTCCTATCCTGTCTTCCTTGCCCTTTTCTGGCTGCTTGATCTCCTTCCACCTCAGCAAGCTTTTTTTCATCTCTTTTTGGCACTTTCTCTACCATTGTGTTGGATTGTTTTAACCTGGCTCTCCGCACGAGTGAGTGGTCCTGGTGTCTCCCAGTGTCAACTCCGTTATCCCCTGCACAAATGGCTCCCCACACCCAGAATACAGAAAGGAGCTCTTTCCCCCTCCTTTCAGTTTAAACATGTACACAGCTCCTTTATCAATTTAATTTTTGTTCCCCTCTAATCCTCCCTGCCCTCTCCCTCAGTTTTATTGATACATGTAGAGCAACAGGAGAACAGGAAGCATACATTTTGTTAGTGGGTCACTGGCCATAGTGGTGAGTTGTGCCATCATCATTTCGTAAAAGTAATTGAGTATATTTCAGGATATGGAGTAAGAAATATGCTATGGATAAAACAGTATGGCTCACTGGGTTGGATGCAGTCACCGATAATTGAAGCAGGAAAGCTATTTTCTGAGGAAACTGGAGCCTGGCTTACCCTTGTCCACCTGCTTCTGAGTGGCCAACATCCATTCCTGCTCTATTTTCATTGCCATGATCCTATCCGGAGTCTTCTCTCCTGCCCCTGACCTAAAATTCTGAAACTAGCAAAACTGACTGCAAAGTTTCGGGGTACATGCATTTGAAAAGCATGTTTATCAGCTTCCAGCTACGGAGCGAACGCTTTTTGTAGAGTAACGATGGAATGATGTGTCCATTTGAATCTGTGTCCTTTCGAGGCCATCTGAAATAATACCTTTGGCCTCTGAAGCAACCTGGCTTCGTGGAGTCTGAAATAACATGTTTCTAACACTTTGACGATCAGTTGCTGCAACGGACCCAGAAGTGCAGGTGCTGAGCTTTCTTGCGGAGGGGAGCTCCGGCCTGGTTTGCCAGGCCGTTTCCCAGCGATCCTCGCGGTGCTGCCTGGCTTGCGGGGGGGCGGTGGTTGTGGGTTCATCCTTCGTGGGGGGTCTCCGGAGCTGTGGGAACTACATCACCCAGATTGCCCTGTCGGAGGGCCGGGCGGCGTTGAGCCAATGAAGGCTCAGAAGAGAGCACTTCTCTCAGAAGAGAGCAACACGCCTTATTGGGGCGGGGCTTCTGGCGTCCCCCTCTTGGCGGTCTTTTCATCTTCTTTAGAGCTTACCTTGGTTTAGAAGATGGTGCAGCAGTGGTTTGGGAGTGAGGTGATAGGATCAGAGGAGGGGCAGGAGGAGGCGCTGTCCCCGCCACACAGATTTGGATCCAAGACTCGGTGACGCCGCCGGGACTGCCCGCGCTGGGGGCCGGTCCCGGTGTCTGCTTCTCCGGCAGAGTCCGATGGCGGCGCCCGCGCCCAGGGACTCGGCTGAAGTAAACGCTCGTCCCCCGGGCACTTCCCGGCGCCCCCCACCCAGACCCCGAAGGCCCGAGCGCGGGGCGCCTGTTCGCGGCCCTGCGGCCCAGGCCCGGGTGTCCCGGACAGGGAGTCGGAGGTGGGCGGGGGCCGGTGTGTGAGCGCGGTCGGGCTGCGTGCGGGCGCGGGCTGCGTGCGGAGCGGGCTCCGGGCTGAGGGGCCGCCGGGTCGGGGCTGCAGGGCGTCTGAGAGGGGAGGATTCTGCTCTCAGGGGACAAGCGTGAGGCGGAGACGCCTGGAATGGCGCGCCGAGGTGCGGGATCTTCGTGAGGACGCTGGACGCCAAGGGGACTTTGGCCAAAGGAGGGACCGGATCTCCTTGAGGGTTTTAAGTGTCGCGAAGGTTGCTGGGAAAGAGAATAGACTGAGGGGCGGGGGTTTGATGAGGACACTGGGGTGCCGGAGGTGGCGTTCTCGTGCAAGGTCACACCCCTGGTCAGAGCCCTCTGACCCTGAGGCACAAAGGTTAGCGGTCTGTGGAGGTCACCTGGCCGCAGGGCTGGGCAGGCATATGGGGAGCTCTGAGCCTGTGGAGCCTGGCCATGGCCCCTCTGTCTAGGGCCTGCCTCTTTGGCTGAAGAAAGGCTCCTGAGGCCCACACGGATCCGTGGAAGATCTCGGTCCCTTACTGGTCCTGAACCCTCCCAAATGGTCTCTGGAATTCAGTGTCCGGGGACTCTGCCTGCTGTTCTCACAGTCCTTGTGTCTGGGAGACCTTGGAGAAACTCCAGGCGTGGAGTCCTGAGTCTCCGAGTTACATGGAAGGATTCTTGTTTCTGGCAACCAGTTGAAGGTGTGGAAGGTTATTCAGGAATAGGTGCCAATGCCTGCAGATCCTTGGAGGGAACTGGATTTCCCTTTTTGCCTCATGGAAACAAGGGGACAGGAACAGGACTGGAATGCCTGCCTTTGAGGTCAGATGTCAATTCTGGAGATAATAGAAGGTTTGATTAGGAGTAAAGTGATCTTACCAAGGTTTTAACAGGCCTCGTGTGGCTGCCCAGTGGAGAATGGACTCTGGGATAGGAGGGAGAAGAATGACAAAGAAAGGCCTGTAATAGGCCTTGCAAATGTTGTTGGGCATAAATGGTGGCCATCAAGGTGGGAGAAGTGGTTGGATCATGGACTCATTTTTTTTTTTTTAAGTAGGGGAAGAAAGGAAGGAGTCGGGGATGACCCCAAAGGTTTTGGTCTTAACAGCTGGAAGGATGGAAGTTCCATCAACTGAGATGGAGTAGTCGGTAATGGGAACATTTTCAGTGGGAATATCAGGAGGAATATCAGGAATATCAGCCCTGTTAAGCCCGAGACATTTCGGATACTAGTAGAGGCATTCAGTGGGCAGTTGCACACATAGGTTGGTAGGGAGGGGGTTTCAGCATGGAGCCATTCCAAAGGTGATTGCTGCAGTATCAACCGGAGGGGAGCTGCGGGTTGCATTTGGGAAGGTTCTGGTGGTAATACTGTTAGCAATCCAAGAAGAAAGTGGTGTGAGCCTAGAACGCGGTCTTTGGGTTGGGCACCTGGTTGAAGGTGGAGAGTACTGGGTACTGGTGAGGGAGAAAAGTGGCTGGGAGGGAAGTGTGGACAGGATGATCTGGTAGGTGACCAAGGTTTCCAAGGCAGAAGTGGACATGAGAGGAATGTGGAGAGACAGGAGTAACTGAGGCAGGATAATGTTCCCCAGGATTTTGTGGTGGCCCTTGGGTAGGGCGTGGGATGTTTCAGTCAGGATGGTAGGTTATTTCAGAGTCCGCTGTGGTCATCTGTGGGCTTTTAGGCCTGGGATAGGGGACCAGTGGGGCTGAGTTTTGAATGAGGTGTGACTGGGTGTGAGTGCGTGTGACTGGAGGGCTCAGGAAGTGCAGCCCAGAAGTTGAAGAGGGCGAGATGTCTGAGATGTGCATGTGATTCTGGTTGGTGAGGTTGAAGCAAAGAACAGAGCCAGCTTTCTCTCTGTGAAGTGGAGGCTTTCACAGCAGGGTTCTGGACTGCCCTTGGTAGTGGAAGCCATCGGAGGTCTGGATAACGTTGGATTATATGTGGATTCCATTTGAGTCTGCCAAGCAAGCACTGTCTGAATGCCATGTGCTAAGTGATGCGGGGAGAATCTAGGGAGATACCTGTGCTATGGGGCAAGGGGGTAGTTGTGGTGGCGGAGGGAGTGCGCCTGTGGGCTCCAGAGATGTAAAAGGTACAGTCTGTGCGTCACAGGTACAGTGATGTGCATGTGGAGAGGGAATGTGAAGTAATGGCCCCAGGGTCCTGGTATTGCAGACTTAAGGTTGAAGGGAAAGCCCAGTTTGGTTGAGTCTGGAACACTTCGTCTGGAGAACCGCAGGGGTATTGCTTAGCAGGAGCATTGGGGCCGTGTCTGCCAGGCCCAGAGTTTAGCTGGCATTTATCAGATGTCCTGCTGTTGTTGCTGAGGGTTGTACACAGTGATTAATGGGACCATGAGGAGAGACCACCAGTGGTGCCAATGGGGCAACTCTGTGGGGGAAGGGATTGTGGGTCCTTGGGACAGGGTCTCTTTGGGGTTTCATCTGTCTCTGTCAGGACAGTGTGATATTTGAAGACGTGATTGTGTACTTCTCCTGGGAGGGATGGGGTCTCCTTGATGAGAATCAGAGACACCTATACCATGATGTGATGCTGGAGAACTTGGCACTTGTGACCACCCTGGGTAAGGCCCTCATTCCCTCCACCAGGGACCTGGACTAAGCCTTTCTGCTTTTATCCCAGGGATAGCTCTGTCTTTCTCCCATCACAAACATGGGCATTGCTTCCTTCCCCTCGGTTCCCTGGTCAGTTGCAGTCCTTAGGGCTGGGCTGAATGTACTGCCCCAAAGCCTCACTGGGAAGATACGCAGGGTCAGTAGTCTTGCAGTTACACTAATGGCTTCCACCTTGCTTGCCTTTCAACTGTCTGTCTGACTCTGTCCAAGTCCACGGCACCTCTCTGCCTGGTTTTGCCCCTTCCTATAGGTGATGACATTTCCTGTCCCTGCCTGCTCCAGGAACTGTAGTCACTGACATGGCCAGTACTTATGTGGACTATGGGCAGTTCTTACGGGATCCTCCTCTGAGGATTTCTTTGTAATACTAGTCTTCTTTCCTATGGTCTGTATGTGTTAAGTTGCTCTGGGCCAGTGCTGGTCACTCACCTGTCTCACCTTTCCCTTAAAACTTGCATCATGCAGGTCCCATTTAGTTCCCAAACCAGGGGATATGAAGGAGAGTCCTTGGTGCTTCCCAGGATGAACATGACTCCAGCCATAGCAAGGTGGGCTCAGAGGAACCCTGGGCCTGAGAAGTGTTAAGTAGGAGAGAGCTCATCAGGGTTGTGTTCAGATGATACCAGAAACCTGTCCTATTCCACTGGTGGCCATTGGTTACCTCATTTCTTCTTTTACTTCCCCATTCTTGACACTTGCTAATTTGTCATTTCTGCTCTGATTCTGGTTAATTCCCACCTATCTGGACTCCACACACTACCAGTTCCCCTTACTGCTGCTTCTGTAGTGCTTTCTCACATTACCCTATACATTTTGTATCATGAAGTGTGCACATATCCTCACATAGTTCTTTTTTTTTTTTTTAAGGATTGTATTTATTTATTAGAGAGAGAGTGCACGAGTGGGGGTAGGGGCAGAGGGAGAAGCAGACTCCCCACTGAGCAGGGAGCCTGATGCAGGTCTCCATCCCAGGACCCTGTGATCATGACCTGAGCCAAAGGCAGATGCTTAACCGACATCCCTACTCAACATAGTTCTTAAACCAGCTCTCTTACACTTGGATTTTCCTGAGCTTAGATACACCTTTCTGCACAGTTGTCAGCAAGGATTTACTGAAAGCTATTAGCAGAGGATCCTTCTGCCCCTCCCTATGCCACATCCCATCCGTGTTTCTTTACCTGGAGAGGCCTCCCTCACTGTCTGACCTCCCTCACTGTAGAGGCCCAGTGTTGCACAGCAGAAGCTGCTTTTTTTTTTTTATTTAAGATTTTATTTATTTATTTGAGAGAGAGAGCAAGTGCACAAGTTGGGGAGAGGGGCAGCAGAAGAGAAGGAGAAGCAGACTCCCCACTGAGTGGGAAGCCTTATGCTGGGCTTGATCCCAGGACCCCCGGATCATGACCTGAGCCTAAGGCAGAAGCTTAACCAACTGAACTATCCAGGTGCCCCACAGCAGCAGCTTCTTTACCCTGACCCCGGCTCCTTCATCCTGGAAACGGTGCCATCAGCACATTCATTGGTCTGTTGGACCCACATTTATGATGGTATTGCCCCCTTCCCACTACTGCCTATGTATACTTCGGTAGAATTTCTCTGCTTTCAGGTTGCTGGCATGGAGCAGAGGATGGGAAGATACCTTCAGAGCCCACTGCTTTTGTAGGAGTATCACAGGTCGGGACTCACCATGGAGGCCCATATCCCCAGAAGGCAGACCCCTGTGGGATATGTTATCTGGTCTTAAAAGACATTTTAGGTGTGGCTCTGCATCAGAGAACATGTCCCCAGTTGAGATCTTACAAATGTAGAAAACCAGTCAGTTTTATTGCAGACCTTCACCAGCATGGGAAGCAATGCAGTGGAGAGAAACTGTTGAAATGGGCTTTGTTCGTGAAGAGCTGCAGGTCACATGTGTCAGGGAAGTCCTTTACCTACGGGGAGGCTGACAAGAACTTCCTTGCCAGTTCAAGGGAGCATCAGCACCAGGCCACTCATAATGGGCAGAAACCAGACAGTTGCACCATGTGTGGGGAAGCTATTCACAGTGGGAAGAGCCGTTACAGTTGGTGTGAATTCAAGAAAACCTTCAGCCACAAATACACTCTTGTTCAATGCCTGAGTGTCCGCACTGAAGAAAGGTCTTATGAGTGCAAGGAATGTGGGAAATCCTTCACCCGAAGGTTTAACCTCTTTCAGCATCAGAAAGTCCACACTGGAGAAAGGCCCTATAAATGCAATGAATGTGGGAAATTCTTCACCCACATTTCCAGTTTCATTCAACACCAGAGAATTCACACTGGGGCAAAGCCTTATAAGTGCAGCAGATGTGGGAAATTCTTTGGCCAGAGCTCCAGCCTTATTGTACATAAGAGAGTTCACACCAGAGAAAAGACTTATGAGTGCAGTGAATGTGGGAAATCCTTTAGCCAAAGCTCCAGTCTCCTTAAACATCAGAGAGTTCACACTGGAGTGAGGCCTTATGAGTGTAGTGAATGTGGAAAATGTTTTGGTGACATCTCCAGCCTCATTAAACACTGTAGAGTTCACACTGGAGAGAAACCTTATGAGCGCAGGGGATGTGGGAAATCTTTTAGCCAAAGTTCTGGCCTCATTCAACACCAGAGCGTTCACACTGGAGAAAGACCTTAAGAGTGTAGGATATGTGGGAAATCCTTTACCCGCAACTCTGGCCTCATTCAACACAAAATGGTTCACACTGGAGAGAGGCCTCAGAAGTGCAGGGAATGTGGGGAATTCTTCAGTGACACCCAGTTTTCTCAACACCAAAAAATTCATATCAGAAAAAGGCCTCGTGAATGCAACAAATGTGCAAAAGCTTTCAGCCGAAGGTTTAACCTCATTAGACACCAGCAAGTTCACCACCATATAGAAAGGCAGTATATGTGCAGCAAATGTGGGAAAGCCTTCAGTCAGTGGTCTGCTCTGATTCAGCACCAGAAGGTTCACAGTGCAGATCAGCTTTATGAGTGCAATGAATGTGGGAAAGCCTTTAGCCGAAGGTGTAACCTCATCCGACATGAAAAAGTCCACACTGGAGAGAGACCTCATGAGTGCAGTGAATGTGGGAAAGCCTTCAGCCGAAAGTCTCACCTCACTGGGCACCAGAAAGGTCACAAAGCAAAGCCATAGCCATGCAAGGAGCAGGCTTTCTGCATGTTTGATATAATGACGTTGGAGGAGAGCCTTTGTGAGGGAGATATCTTCCTGAAGTTGAACTTATACATCAGAATATACACCACAGGGAAGATTCCCTGTAAGTTTCAGGTATGGGGGAAGCTTCTAGGAACCATGTTGTGCTTCCTAATCAGCTTGGGGTCCTTGCTGAAACTGTGACTGCCAGTTTTCATGGTATAAGGCAGCTCTAATTCCTGAAAGGCCCCCATGGTATACATCAATTACCCCAGTGTTTAGGGAAATAGATCTCTGTTCTGTCTGGAGAAAATAATGAGCAGCCTGAGTCTTACAGTGATGTCATTCCCTTCTCTCTAATTAATGTGTATACCTGACCCAGTTTTCTCCCAAAAGACCTAATCTGGGTTCTGCTGGTGGCTTGCAAAGAAGGTTTGTCTTCAGGGACATTGTTTTCATTTAACACTTGTGGTGGGTTTTTTCCAGTCTCCATGTCACCAACCCATAAACTGCCTGCCTATGATTTGTGCAATAATAAAGGCCTTATTGTTTAAGCCACCTTTAATCCTGGGGGTTGTATTCACCAAGAGACTGCTTTGAAAACATCACGAAGGTGTAAACAGCTTGTGTGGGAGTTCCCAACTTTGGTGCACCTCAGAAGACAAAGTGTGATGGCAGAGAATAACTCTTCAGTTTGGGCTTAGTTCACTTTGCTGTCCAAGGCCTTCAAGGAAAGACTGCTGGCTTTGTGCCACTAATATGAAGCCTGGAAGCCAAGATTTTTTTGTGGGTCCAGATTGTGCTCACATTGAGGAGCAGCTACTTGTGAAAATCCCCCGTGTTTCTGGGATTGGTTCCATTGTCCATAGTGCATATCACGTAAATACCACATGGCTAAGGGGAATCTCTTCCCCAGGTCCTTCAGAAGAGCCATGTGCCCTGATGCACAGGATTTAGTAGGGTAGTGGTACTGGTTTTAACACTAAAGGGCTCACAGGAATCACAATTGATGAGAAACATTGGATTGATAGGGAGTGCTGGAGCCTGCAGTCAACTAGACAGAACATCCCTCTTCTAAAATTTCACCCACAGCTATTCCAGTGGCTGTGGCTGTGTTGGGTGAGCGTGACTCCTGGTCTGTGTAACCCTAATAGCTGAGGTCATTGGCAGAGAAATTAAGGTTTTATGGATTCCTGTAGCTTTCTGGGCTGTTGACCTTAATTTATTGCACATGCAGGAAAACAAGGATAGAGAGAAGGGAGATCTCTTAATCCAGCCGTACAGCCTCTGTGGCTAAGGTGGAAACATCCTCCATTGTTCACCAGTATTTGCTATCATTGAGATAAGCCATCCCTCCCAAAGCATCAGGAGAGAGGTGGTAGAGATGTTAGAGGGTTGCCAAACCTGATTTTTTTTTTTTTTAAAAAGGAGTGGGAGAGATCCTTACTTTTATTTTGAACCATTGCTTAAAGCTTTAGGATATAATGACATATAGTAAACTGAACATATTTAAAGTGTGTAGTTGGAAAAGATTTGGCAATATAATCTACCAAACTATCATAGTTGTGGTAATGAGCATATAAGTTCCACACATATTTACCTTTTTTAAAAAATTTTATTTATGGGGCGCCTGGGTGGCTCAGTGGGTTAAGCCGCTGCCTTCAGCTCAGGTCATGATCTCAGGGTTCTGGGATCGAGCCCCGTATCGGGCTCTCTGCTCGGCGGGGAGCCTGCTTCCTCCTCTCTCTCTGCCTGCTTGTGATCTCTGTCTGTCAAATAAATAAATAAAATCTTTAAAAAAAAATAATAATAAAAATAAAATAAAAAATTTTATTTATTTGACAGACAGAGATCACAAGTAGGCAGACAGACAGGCAGAGAGGGAGGGAGCTCAGCAGGGAGCTTGCTTCCCTTCCCCTCTCTCTGCCTGCCTCTCTGCCTACCTGTGATCTGTCTGTCAAATAAATAAAATCTTTTTAAAAAGCGGGGGGCTATGTGTAAGACTGGAGAAATATCTTTTGTAACAGACTGATAGATCTATTAAAGTGTAGTAGTTATTTTCAAAGTGAAGAGGATATTAGTTATATAGTACAATATGAAAGTAGTGATAATGTGGAAATATTGGACATTGAATACAGTGGTCTCATAAAGTACACAATAGATAAGGATAAATAAGTGTCTGTATAACTAAAATTTAAAATATCAGGGGCGCCTGGCTGTCTCAGTCAGTAGAGTATGCAGCTCTTGATCTCTGGGTCGTGAATTCAAGCCCCATGTTGGGTATAGGGCTTACTTACAAAACAAATAAAATATATTTATCTCAGATGGAGAAAATCTCAAAGGAGTCAGAAAGGGGGTAAAGCCAATGGAAATTTTAAAGGGAAGCTAAAGATCTAAGACATTAAAGAAGAAGCAGACATGTAGCTAGATAATACAACACAAAGGAGAAAATTACAAAGGGGGGATGTTTGTTTAGAATGGGAAACACATGCTGCCTAGACCCATTGTAATAAGGAGAATCAAGGACAGGAGAATGTTATGCCACATGTACAGTAAGAGAAATACAGGAACCAAAATCAGCTTGAGCTCATTCCCTTTCACAATTAGTGAATGCAAGTGTACCGTGAAATTTTTCTGATTCATGTTACTGTTGTTGAACTTGACAAAAGGTATTTAAAACTCAGAATTCACAGAAAAATAAAGCACAATTAGAAGATAAAGAGAAAAAAGGGTAAGGTGGATTGTTCTTTCAGAGGTTAGGACCTGTTATAAAACTAGAGATGACAGCAGTTTGATATTAGATATTTGTGCAGAGCTACATGTACAGATCAGCGGAGACCATGTAGAGCTTAGAAGGAGATCCACATACATCGGGACATCCACACTTGGTGTGGAAGAGAACTGCTGCTCCAAAGAGACACGTTCTGATGTACATCAGGACACATGAACAAAAACTTTCACAGCTGCGTTGTCATTATTGCTGACACCTGAAGGCCATACAAAGGTCCATCAGTGTAGAACAGAGACACATTATGAAATGGTGCTCTCAGAAGCACTGAAAATGAATGATACACATTGAGCAGCATGGATGAGTCGTACTGACACTCAGTGGCCAAAAGAAGTAAGAGCAAACAAATACATAGCATATGACTCCTTTCATATAAATGTCAGTGGCATACAGAGTCAAACTATATTTTAGGATTTATGCACAGTTAAGGAAAACTATCAAGAAAATCCAACAGAGGGACACCTGGGTGGCTCAGTGGGTTGGGCCTCTGCCTTCGGCTCAGGTCATGGTCCCAGTGTCCTGGGATGGAGCCCCGCATTGGGCTCTCTGCTCAGCGGGGACCTGCTTCCCCCTCTCTCTCTGCCTACTTGTGATCTCTCTCTGTCAAACAACAACAACAACAACAAAATCTTAAAAAAAAAAAAAAGAAAAAGAAAATCCAACAGATGCTGACTTAAAAATCCGGATGTTGAGTTTATCTTGGAGGAGGTGTAGACTGTGTCTGGGATGGAACACTTGACATGGCAGGGCACTACTAGCATTCTTCGTATTTTCCTCAGTGGCAGATACAGAGGCATCTATTTTAGGAACATTTGTTAAATTCTAAATATATATTAATTCCCTGTACTAATGTTATATTTCACAATAAGAGTGTAAAGAAAAATGGGATAAACATAAGTGTGCTCCTTAAGTGATAACACCAAAAAACAATAAAATGAAATAATTTAATGGAGATGAATTACACATAACCTGCCCAGAGAGCAGAAAAGAGAAAAAAAAATGGAGATGGAAAAGGAAGAAAAAGAATGTTGACTATTAGGTTTAACTAGCAGGTTTCTTTCTAAAGAGACCTCTCATGAGAGGCAGGGCATGAAACATAAACACAAAATCAGTCAGTATCAGTATGAATTCCTCGCAGACCCAGAGAGTGATTGCTTGGCTGAAAATTAGGTGGAATACAGATCAACCCATAAAATGCAAAAGGAAAAAACTTTCCCAAAATTATTCACTTCGCTTCAAAAACAGCATGATCACAGTTATTTGGATGCAAACTATTTCCATTAAGAACACGGTCTAGAATTTGGGCAAATAACTTTGAGTCCAGTTGTACCATGGAATGATGGCGGGAGTTTGTAGGTTGTAAATCTGTTCTGTCGTCTTCAGATGGACATGAGGATACTTAGCTTATAGCTGAGTTGTATGAATAACTTGTTAGTAAAACCATAGAAACAAAATAATTTCAGACCCACTCTTAGAAAATACAAAATCTGCTGTAGAACCTGCAGGCCAGTAAGGTCAAGGGACAGACATGCAGGTCAGGAAGGAAGCTCATTGTGAGGTGAGTCTGCCTGAGACAGAGGTGGGGGCATCATAGATAAGGAAATTGCTCTATCTTTTGTGACTTCATTCATTAACTGTATGAATTAGGTGTCATTGGGCTAAGGCTCATTTTTATATACAGTGTGTTCTAATCAACTACTCAAGAATTAATTGGTCTAGGAATTACTTTAGGACTACAGAGGTCAGAAGTTAGTTGGTGACTCTGTAGGTAATTAGAAAGCATTTAAATCAGGGTTTAGAGAACCACACCCTGACCTGATAGTGGAGCCTGTGTGAGAGGATGTTGTGGAAAAGATAAGGCCTCATCAGAAGACTGTGGTGTAAACTTAAGCTCAAAAAAGTGTTGCACAGTGCATGAATTTTTCAAAAATTTTCCTAAAAATCGATTGGACTTAAGGAGACTTATAAATGTCATCATTTTCTATGTGTAAATAAGTAATAAAAGGTTACACATTCTCAAAGACACAGCATCCAGTCCTAGGATTTATCAAAATTATGAAATAGTTGTGAAATTCAGGAAAATTAAAAGATTAAATTAAAATCTTTAAAGACAATAGGAACAGGCTGAATTAAATAGAGGAAATCACTGGGGAAAAAACTCATATCTAATAGTAATGGAAGAGATAGAGTGAAAATCCTTCCTACATTCTTGAAAGTTTACCTTTTGTTTAAAATAAAAGCCAGTAATTGAAGATTGGAAACTCTGGGTTTGAGAACCATTAAACCAAAATATTTTAATCAAAATTAGGAATCAGATAGAAGTTTATTAAAGTAAAACACATTTAATTATGTATGTACTAAATGACATCTAAAAAGCGAAGGTGATGCCCCTTCACTGATCTTTGCCATTGTTAGGACAAAGCTTAGAATTTTTGTCTGATTGACAGTATCCTGCAACAAATACCATAGTTTCGTTGTTAATTAAGGTTGCACCTGCGTTCCCACATGGGCCATCCAGGTATTTTCCCTGATAGATCTAGCCTTACCCACCTATGTTTAGGAAAAATATACGTATTAAAACTATTAAAAGGCGCTGTTTGATGCTAGCTGTAGGGGACATTTTACTTATGTTGGCAAACCTGGTAGTTTTCGTACATTATATCCTCCTAAAGGACCTTGAACTAGTTGAGGAATATAGCATGGGTATATTAAGTAATCATTGCACATTGTATAAATCTATTTTGGCTTCACTGTAGCTGTGTCAGGATGGGGTGCTAATCATTGGATAGCACAGATTCCTGGAATTGTAACTAGCACCAAATAGTCACATATATTAACAAAGGGTGAAATGAAAAGTAGATTTATCTGCACAGATCAAAAGATAGACAACTGTTTTGCCAGATTAAGGAAAACTTTTCCTTGTCCAGCAGGCAAAGCAGAACTGAGAGACACGCATATCACTGCTGATGAGCACAAATGGGCTGAATGTCGGAAAACATGATGTTACAAACACAGTAGTGTTTACTAGCCACTGGTCTGGACTCAAAATAAGTACTAGGCAAAGAGACAAAATGGAAGAGAGAGAGTAACAGCAGACAAAGGAGCTCGCCAGGATCAAAATGGTGCATGTGGCTCTGTCCTCATGGGAAGGTCTGGGGTAACGGCTGAGGCTATGAATATGCTGGACTTGCTTCTTGTGCCTGAGCAGGACAAGGACCGTGGAGCCACCGGCCCAGACCATGAGGCTCAAACACACAAAGTCAAAGAAAGAAAACACAGTAGTGTTTAGTGAGCCTATAAATTTATCTTGTGGTAGTCCAGAACAGTAGACGTATGTTTTTCTCAAACTAAGGTTTTTGCTGTTCAGTGGCCCAGTCATTCTTAATGGAACATAGATATTTAACAGGAGATGCAAGATCCAGCAGATGAAACAGCAGAAGCCAATGTGCTTTGGAGATACTCTGAGCTCCATCACCCTGCAGATACTAGAATGAATCTTAAAAGCCTGGTAGCCACTCAACAGGCAGGTGATGCTGAGGGAAACTCCTCTGCCCACTCTGTGTACATAAAAGACAACTTTACATCCAGTGTCATCCAGGAAGTATTTCCATCCAAAAGCTGCCTTGGTCTGAGGGATCCCTTTGGAAAAAAGCACCATGGAGTTGGCTAAGACCAGTTGATTGAGAATTAGGTCTTTGGATTTCAACTTGTGTCCAGTGAACAAAGGGAAGTTGTAAAGACCAAAGAGGAAGGAATTTCCCAGGATCCCCACTCCTATCTGAATGAAGAAGATAATCCCTATTTCCAAGTTGAAAGAGCCCATCACATCAATATCAAGTGGAAATTGATCCTTTTTTTTTTAAGTGGAAATTGGTCTTATCTGGAATTAAAGATCTGGAGGAAATCCAAAATATATGTATTACTATCTTTATGTTTCCTGTAGGGCTTTTCATTAACCACATTTTTTCCCCACATAAAAGACATTCAGAATGTGTCCTTAAAAAGCAAACAAAAGGGGCTCCTGGGTGGCTCAGTTAGTTAAGCATCCAACTCTTGATTTTGGCTCAGGTCATGATCTCAGGGTCGTGAGATCAAGCCCCACTTCATGAAGCCTGCTTAAGATCTCTCTCCCTCCCTCACTGACCCTCCCACCCACCCCCAAAAAAAAAAGTTAAAAAGCAAACAAAAGGATCAAAGAGAGGTTATCTAAAGGAGATCTTACTAAGTAGTTGTAAATAACCCAAAATGTTTCTCCAAGGATGTGCACTTGGGTTATTGAAGGAGGGAGTTGTGGGGTATTTAGACATACACTTTCACATTAACTATAGACAGGTGGATTTGTTCAAAACGTTTAGATACAATTGTGATTTTTATAACAGCAATTAAAATTGACAGATAATTTTAAGAAAAAGTAGTAGAATACACATATGAACTTTATCAAAGAAGAATTTTAAACCAAGGGAAAGTTCGAGAAATAATTTTGAAAAGAAAACATGAAATGAATTTACTTCTCCAACAAAGATGTCATTTTATGTGGAGAATTTCTACAATTACTGTAAATCAGAGACAACTTTGAGGAGTCTCTGACTTATTAACAGCTGTGATCACTAGTCACTCCTATGCTCAAAGTGTAGTCACTCAAGGGCAAAAATAAGAGACTCATTTTATTCCCTTAATCAAACAGAATGGTGGCCGTGGAGGCATGGTTAGGGGCTAAATTATGTGCACTTTGCTTTCAGAGAAAAAATATTGAAAGTACATCATTATGTACTTGGGTAGAACTTTATATGTCGGAACAAACCAAACTGTCAATGCTACAGGTGTATGAGGGGTGAACACACTAGTATTTCATATTGATCAGAAAGGACAATGAAGTTCTGTTGGGGTAGAAAGAGAAGATTTAATAGATAATTATAATTTCACATTGATTTTGAAATCTGGTCCTAGGTCAGGGTAAAATTGAGAATCTGAGAATAATGAAGTCCCTGATGATCTCTGCTCTCTTAAATGTGGAATCTTTAGTTGCTTTTCTCTTAAAAGAGCATATCTCCAGGATTTGGGGGTTTATACTCTTCCACCAATCATAGACTCCTTTAAACACACAGGCTCTCAGTGATTAAAAACAAAATCCTACGGCATAAAACTGCAGTTGCCACCCAGTAACCAAGTGTCCGTTCCCAGATGAGAACTAAAAATCATCATCTTACTGTTCTTTACTTCTGCTTAGAGGTAAGCCTTTGCCCTGAATGTCATGAGGGTTCTGCATGTCTGTTTATTCAGAGGCAAGAGGTGAAGATGTCAGGGTAATAGGGAAGAAGGAATTACGTGCTTGGGAGCCCTGAAGCAGGCAAAGGAGCACAACAGTGTGTCTGGATCCCTCAGAAAACTCCCTGGTGCTTTTCATCGTAAGATCACTTGTTTGAATCCCATGAGTTTCTTACTAAGTTTTATGGAATACATTCTATTTCCTCAGAGTTTCTGACCCTTGTTTTTTAAAATAGCCACCTACCAAACAGATTGTATTTGCTGCCAGCACGGTAGCTGCAGTGGCAACATCTGTATACATCTGTGGAGATGGGGACTCTGAAGCCTGAGATGAAGATTGGGGATTCCATGATCTCACTTCTTGCTAGGCAGTGATTACCTCTTCACTTGTAATTGCTGGGAGAAGGTCTGTATAGAATTTAAGATTACATCTGAAAAGGATTTGTGAATTGAGCAAATTATGTAAGGCTATTGATGTTAATTAACAAATTTATACAAGGAGGGGACGCCTGGATATCTCAGTGAGTTAAAGCCTCTGCCTTCTGCTTGGGTTGTGATCCCAGGGTCCTGGGATCAAGCCCCCAGTCAGGCTCTCTGCTCAGCAGGGAGCCTGCTTCCCTTCCTCTCTCTCTGCCTGCCTCTCTGCCTGCTTGTGATCTCTATCAAATAAATAAATAAAATCTTTTAAAAAAATTTATACAAGGAGAATGACTAAAGAAATAGAGAAGTTGGTGAAGTTGGCAGTTGGCTAAGTCTCGGTGGGGCACTGTAGACCTTTGTAAAGAATCTGGAATTTCTCTAAGTGAAATGGTGAGCCAGTGTGTACATAGTATTGGAATAGAGAGGGGCATGACCCAACCTGTGTATTGAAAGGTTCAGTCTGGTGTCTATACTGTATATGGACTAGGGGGAAGAGAGGAAGCGGACAGGTCAGTGACTCACTATCACACCATAATTTGAACAGGGAAAGCTTAAAGAAACAGAGGACTAGAGTAACAAAGGATTGGAGGATTAGAAGGATCAAGAACTCTGAATAGTATGGGATTGTCAGATATAAGGAACTTCAGGCCAGAGATAGAGCCGTCACATAGCCTATCCCAGGATGAAATCTGTACCCTGTGGGTGAGTGCACAGCTGGACCACGGGATGATAGAGAAATCTCCGTGAGTCTCCAGCTCTCAAGTCTGGCCGTGCATGCTAGCCAGCAGCTTTCCCAATACCACCATCCCCGAGAACTTTTAAAGTGGCTTACCTCTGACCCTCAAGAATAGTTTTCCCAGACACTCCCGACTTCCAGAGGACAGTTCCCAGAGTATGGCTGGCAAGGCATCAAAGCAACTCTGTCATTCCATAAGTCACCGCCTGCCCTTTTGGACAAGATCTTATAAAGGACAAGCTCTCTGGTGGGGTTGAGGGTATCTTACCTGGACACACAGTCTCAGCCCAAAGGGTGGTCACTTCTAATACTTGCTCTTCCTGTATGTTTTGGGGCTCTTTTTGTTTTTACTGGCCAGTCTGTCATTATAGCAATCCCCTATTGGTCTTTGATATTAAACTCTCACTGTGCAAATTCTGGTGTGGTTTCTCTGGTTGGCCCTGGCTGACATTCACTTTGCAAGCAATTAAATAAGAACTATAGTATCCTTTGTTGGTGTGTGTGTGTGTGTGTGTGTGTGTGTGTGCACTGATGCGCTTGTCACATTTGCATGTGCCTGTGTTTGTGTTTGATCAGAAGCCAATGCACTTTGAGGATTTACCTTCGAGTTCCATCCATCTAGAGAAATTGAGGGCAGAGCTCACTGGCCTGAAAGCCACCAAGGAGGGAGGTGGTGCTGAGGAAAACCCCCTGCCCATTCTGTATTTTAAAAAAAGAAAAAAGACAAGTTTAAATTCTGCATCATCCAGGACACAAATTCTTTCCAAAACTGCCACTGCCTGAAGAATCCCTATAGAGAAAAGAATTAAGGATCTAGCTAGTAATAGTTGATTTAGAATCAGGCTTCTGGGTCTCATCTTGCATCCAGCAAGCAGAATGAAATTATAAAGACAAAGGAGTGAAGAATTATCCATGATGCCAAACCCTGGCAGAGGAAGAAAATCCCCGTTTCCAAGTTGACAGAACTCATCACACCAATATCTAGTGGAACTTGATCTTAATTGAAGTCAAAAGAATTAAAAATAACAAAAGTATGTTATCATCATCCTGCCCAGCAGTTCTAGTGTTAAGCTCAACACAGGTTTCTCACTGTAAATGAGCATTAAGAGTATGTGTGTGAGGGTCACTTACTAATGTGCTTTGGAAATAACGTAAACATCGAGCAGAACAGGCCCTGGTTCTCTGCAGCTGTAGACAAGGAGGAACTCCTCACTGCAAGTATGGAGTTACCTCCAGAATATATTCTTACATGAGAAAAAAGTGAGATGCAGACGAGCAGATGAAGTAAAATCTATTTTTCTAAGAATGCAAAGAATACTAGTATGAATATAAGTATGAATATAAAGAAATTTAGTTTGAAGAGGACTATGGGAGGATTAACAAAAACATAAAAATGATGTCCTCATGGACAGAGAAAGTTGGAGGCTAGACTTCTCTGAACTGACCTTGTATTATGTTATGACTGTTATAAAACTGGAAATACTTTGGGGCACCTGGGTGGCTCAGTGGCTTAAGCCTCTGCCTCCGGCTCAGGTCATGATCCCAGGGTTCTGGGATTGAGCCCCGCATCGGGCTCTCTGCTCAGCAGGAAGCCTGCTTCCCCCCCTCTCTCTGCCTGCTGCTCTGCCTACTTGTGATCTCTCTCTCTGTCAAATAAATAAATAAAATCTTTAAAAAAAAAAAACTGGAAATACTCTGCATCTTTACCAAACAACATAAAATAAATGTATAATAGAATAACCCATTACTTTCAATGTCAAAATGAATTTTTTTAAAGATTTTATTTATTTATTTGACAGATAAGAGATCACAAGTAGGCAGAGAGGCAGGCAGAGAGAGAGGAGGAAGCAGGCTCCCTGCCGAGCAGAGAGCCCCATGTGGGGCTCGATCCCAGGACTCTGGGACCATGACCTGAGCCAAAGGCAGAGGCTTTAACCCACTGAGCCACCCAGGTGCCCCATCAAAATGAATTTTAAGACATGTGTTTGTGTGTATGTGTGCAAACCTTGTTATGTGTGAAGTTTGGGGCCAATCCACATAAATAATTTTTGAGAAACTTAAAAAAATAATTTTGTCTGTTTATTTTTATTGGGATATATTCAGACAAAACACCAGCCAAGAAATTGTGAACTGGTATCTAATATCATATTCTTTAGTAAAATCATAGTTTTTTAAAATGATGGAATAAGAATATTAATATACTTGAGAACCAAAACTTTTAGGAAAAAATAAAAGAAATAGAAAACCAAACTGTTTTAAGATGCTATGTTTTTTCATTTCCTTGAAGAAAAAATCAACATTAACCAATCTGTATTTGACGTAAAATATACAGAGAGACGTGAACAAGTCTAGCTATTATGACCAACTCCTGAGCACCTCCATTCTACAGATTGTGACCTCTAAATGCAGTTTCTCACTAAAAAGGTATAAGACATCTTGACAAAAATTTGACAATTCCTAATCCACATGGGAAAAATGAAACATCTTGTTAAACCATCAAGCAAGAACGCTGTGAAAAACTTCTAGTGGGAGGCAGTAAGAAGGAACTATACTACCTCTGAAGTATCCTTCACAATAAATGACTATAATTTGAGTAAACCATTAGCAAAAATCACACATTTCATGGCTGTCTGGGACAGTGTGTGAAACAACATCAGTGGAATGCAATAAATTAATAGAATGTATTAAATTATGCTAGATCAATGATCCATTTATTTTTTATTAAAAATGAGGGGGAAAATAGGAGGACTTACTGTTTGCCAGGCTCCTAATAGAAAAACACAAATTAGAGAGGCTTGGGTGCCTCAGTCCATTAAGCATCTCCCTTCTGCTCAGGTCATGATCCCAGCATCCTGGACTGGAGTCCCACACTGTGCTCCTTGCTCAGCAGAGAGCCTGCTTCTCTCTTTGCCTGCTCGGTCTGCAGCTCCCCCTGCTTGTGCTCCCTCACACTCTCTCTGACAAATAAAATCTTAAAAAAAAAAAACAAACCCACAAATTATATGGGGATATTGATTAGATCCTGATTCAAATGATTATTAGTGGGGTGGTTTTTTTTTTTTTTTGAGGAAATAAGGAAAACATGAGCTATTATTGTTATTTAATGGTTAAATATAATGGTTAAATAATAATGTTAATTATTGAGTTTTTGTTATTGTACAATAATTATGAAGGTACTCAGGTTCTCCTTGTGAATGGGAACCATCTTTAGATCCCATATCATTGTGTTGAAGTATGTTCTTGATTATTTACTCAAGAATATAATGACATATATGAATTTATTTGTTAAGTAATCCAGTGTGGATAATGTGAGTAGCAGTATAGATAAAATGAAATGACTGTGTTGAAAGTGGTACTCAGTCTATGAGCCTGATGCTATTATCTTTCACACATATTTGGAATTTTCCATTGTGCCAGTTTTCAAAAGCATTTTCTTCTCTTAATAATATTTTCTAAGTTTTATGTCTTCAAGGCAATATTTTTCAACCTGAGACAATGTACTTTTTATTCTTAGTGTTTCATTGTTAAATTATGTTATTCTGACTATATTTAAATGTTTTTCTATCTTTAGACAGGACTCGAAAAATCAGATGATGTCTGTATCCAGAGGGACCAGATAAATGAGCAGTTTGGAAACTAAAGAAGGTAAAACCTGCCTCATATACAGGTGCTTGTGTGCTCATCAGTTAATGAAATGTGTCATATTTTTACATAATTCTGAAAATAAGGAATCTAGCTTAATAAATAAATTACCATACTATTTAAAAGAAAGAAATAATCACGTTAAGAAAACTCTCTGGGGGCGGGTATCCAAACCAAGTCTGATTTGTATGAGCCTTTGTGGCAAGTCAGTGATTTCACTCAGATAAAAAACCTTATCGCTGATGGAAAAAGAAGCCAAGATCTAAAATATATTAATATAAAATGAAATTCAACAAGATTTTAAGGGGAGGCTTCCCAAGAATGGGTTTTTTCAAGAAATACTCTGTTTGGTACTGAATGGAGAAATACGGAAATATTCCCCAATTGATCACAAATAAGAGGACTCTGCTGGTCCCTTATTGACTCACCAATTTCCTGGCATTTCAACAAGGCAGGGAAAATAGCTATGAGATATATTTATTTTAAATGGAAATTGATTATTGAGAGCTGAAATTCCTGCATATCTCAGAGGTACTATCGGACCACATAAAAGGTTAGAATTAACAACATAGTTTAACATTTACATATATGCTATAAAAATAATCAGAAATCAACCAGTTTTCTGTATGTAGGAAATATTGTCTCTATAATTATAAATACATAAATATAGTTTTGTAAAATACCAAATAGTCTACTAAAATATTCTTTAAAGGAAATAATTTAAGCTAAATAATGGTGGTGAAATATTAAAGCAAAATTAAAGCCCTATTAAAAGCTTAAAATCAGTACTAAAGGACTATTAAAGTCCTGATTATTCCTTTTGTCTGTCCCCCACAAACTTTTTGCCACCTTTGTATATGTGTGTGTGTGTATTAAGATTTTATTTGTTTATATGAAAGAGAGCATAAGCGAGGCAGCACAAGCAAGGGAAGCAGCGCAGGGAGAGGAAGATACAGACTCCCCACTGAGCAAGGAGCCTGACACCGGGCTTTATCTCAGGACCCTGAGATCATGACCTGAGCCCAAGGCAGCTGCTTACCCAACTGAGCCACCCAGGCGCCCTTGCCACATTTTTCTTACCATAAAAATTTTGTTTCTATCATGCAAACAAATGAAGACATTATTTTCTGTAAATGAGATATGAATGTTTACAAATGAGAGAAATCTCTAAACATATTAGACTTTAGTTAGCACGACATGCCGCCTCCCCGGTGCACCACGTAGAGCAGCGTCCCCAGAAGCCCTTGGGCATCGCCCGAGCGGCGCTCGGACACTCACCATCTGGGGCTCCTGTTCTCTTACTGCTGACCACGCGCCCGCATGTGAAGTCTCTAGAGGGGAACCTGTGAGGTGTGGTGTGCTGCGGGCAAGTGAGAGACAATTTCACAAGGGCTGTAACTGAGGGAGAGGGGGCAGCTGGGGTGGCCCTGAGCCGGGTGGACAAGGGTGGCAAGAGCCTCTGGTTTCCTCAGCTGGGTTCCAAGAGCAGATGTCTCCCCTGCGCCTCAGTCTTTTATGTTTCGATTTCAGAAAGCCTCGTGCTTTTAAGAGAATGGGTATTCCTGGATTTCCTGAGATAAATTCCTTACTATAATGAAGAACTGGAAAAAAAAAATAGCTACTCACCCAGTTGGTGTGTGCTCTGAGGCCAGTGGCTGCAGTGATGGTACCTGTGCGGGTGCGGAAATGGGGCTTTTGAACCCTGAGGTTAAGGTTTTGAGATGCCATGATCTCATCTGGTTTCTGAAAGTGATTATCATTTCACCTGTAATTGCACTGACAGTGTCTGTGGGTGATTTAAGATTACTTCTGGAAAATATTTATGAATTGTGCGTATCACTGAACTATTAAAAGTGATTGATGGAGGTATCCAACAGGAATGGCACAACAGCATGGGGAGAGCAAAAATCCTAATGTAATTGAACAGAAGACACTAAAATCCCTTAAGTGAAAGAACGAAGCTGAGCACATCTTATCCACTTAGTTCGGTATTTCTATCTAAAATATTTCTTTCCCTTCCTCAGAGCCCTGAAGGTACTGAAATTGAAGAGAGAGACCCTAACGGATGTGTAGAGTTAGAAACAACATAGGACATTGCAAATGACGGGAACTCTGCTTTGTTCAGTGCTTCAGCAGATACTTAACGGTGTCCCTTATGTGGGTCAGGCACATTTCTAGGTATATGGTATATGAGTGCACAGAACATAAACAAGGAGTGTTTCCTTATGGAAATTGCCTTCTGGTGAAGAGAAACAGACAAGCAACGGGTCTTGTTGAATTACTCAGTGTCTTGGAAGGTAATAGGTCTCACAGAAGGAGAAAAGAACCAGACTGCTTAAAGAAAGTGAGGGGGTGGGGAAGCATTACGATAGTAAATTGGGTCTCCATAGTAGGACTCAGCGAAGATGAAATTTGGGGGAAAATGTTAAGGTGGCTAGTGATAAATTCCTCATTTATTCCTGTCCATATGGTACATACCCATTTTCTTGTTTTACTGCACTAGACAAGAACACCAGTATTAATACTGGACACAAGTGTGGAGAGTAGGCATCCTGGTTTTGCTCACGATCTCAGGAGCATGTTTTATAGTGGACAAAGAGGTATGGCAGTTAACCGCATTTGCAATAGCACTTTTGTACGAGCTCCTTAAGAGGATCCCTTCTAAGTTTAATGACTCTCTCTGTCCTTGTCACACACACACCCCAAAAATTTTCTTAAAAAATTGCTTTGGAGAAAAGTATTTTGTACAGAATGGGGAAAAAACCCTCAACATAAGAAAATTTGTGGGAGGCTTTTTTTCTTTTTGAAGATTTTATTTATTTATTGACGAACAGAGATCACAAGTAGGTAGAGAGACAGGAAGGGAAGCAGGCTCCCTGATGAGCAGAGACCCCAACACGGGGCTCGATCCCAGGACCCTGGGATCATGACCTGAGCCAAAGGCAGAGGCTTTAACCCACTGAGCCACCCAGGTGCCCTTGTGGGAGGCTTCTAAAGCAGTACTTCAAGGAAAATTTATCACATTAAGCACTTACAGGAAAAAAAAAAAAAAAAAGGTCTCTGGGTGCCTGGCTGGCTCATTCTGTGAAGCATGTGACTCTTGATCTCAGGGTGGTGAGTTCGAGCCCCACATTGGGTGTGGAAGCTACTTAAAAAAAGAGAAAGGCCTCAAATCAAGGATCTCACCTTTAGAAACCAGAAAAAGAGAACTGAAATCCAGAGAAAGCAGAAGGAAATAATAAAGATCAAAACAAAAATGAATGCAATAGACAATGAAGAACTGTACAGAAAATTCGTGAAACCCGAAGCTTTAAGATCAATACATTGATGAACCTCTATCCAAACTGATCATAAAAAAAGGGGAATATACAAACTTCCAATGTTGGAAATGTTAGAATAAATAAATAAATATATATTAGAAGTGACATCACTAGAGATTCTACAGGTATTAAAAAGATAATGAGGGGGGTGCCTGGGTGGTTCAGTGGGTTAAAGGCTCTGCCTTCGGCTCAGGTCATGATCCCAGGGTACTGGGATCAAGGCCCCGCATCGCATCCGGTTCTCTGCTCAGCAGGGAGCCTGCTTCCTCCCCACCACCTGCCTCTCTGCCTACTTGTGATCTGTGTCTGTCAAATAAATAAAATCTTAAAAAAAAAAAAAAAAAGGCAGCTCCTCACACTGGGGCTCCAACCCCCGACCCTGAGATCAGGGCCTGAGCCAAAACCAAGAGTCTGAGACTTAACCAACTGTGCCAGGCGCCCTGATGTCACAGCATTTTTGCATAAATACATTACCCTTATATTTCTGTATCTTTTCTTTGTTGGCGAAAGTCCTGATTCCAGTTACACAAATACATGTACTTAATTCGTTTCAGTATTTAACAATAATATGATGATTCACGAAATTTTAAGGCCCTTGCAGATATTTCTACCTTTATATATCACTAGTAATATACAGTCAGAACTTCTTTTTTCTGTGTTGTTTGAATTATTACTCCTTTGTAGGGAAGCTCTACACTTATTGCACAATCAAGATTACATACCTTTTTTGCCTTTGAATTTTATGGATTTTTTTTTTTTAAGATTTTATTTATTTATTTGTCAGAGAGAGAGAGAGAGGGAGAGAGAGCAAGCACAGGCAGACAGAATGGTAGGCAGAGGCAGAGGGAGAAGCAGGCTCCCCGATGAGCAAAGAGCCCGATGCGGGACTCGATCCCAGGACGCTGGGATCATGACCTGAGCCGAAGGCAGCTGCCTAACCAACTGAGCCACCCAGGCATCCCCAATTTTATGGATTTTGATTTCATTTTAACATGGTTTGATAATGTTATTCCCAAAAATATTTATAGTTTTCCCAAAGTCAAACATATAACATCTGGTCAGTTCATAACTAGTGTCTGTTCCTGTCTTTAAACCCTGGTTAGTGACTTTTCTAAAGCAGTCACACTCCTTTTAAAAAATTTTATTATTATTATTATTTTTTTTTTTTTATTTGACAGAGAGACACACAGTGAGAGAGGGAACACAGGCAGGGGGAGTGGGAGAGGGAGAAGCAGCCTTCCCGCTGAGCAGGGAGCCCAATGTGGGGCTCGATCCCAGGACCCTGAGTTCATGACCTGAGCCAAAGGCAGACGCCATGAGTTCATGACTGAGCCACCCAGGCACCCCAGGAGTCACACTTCTTACAATGGCTCACCCTTAAACAGTCTTTAAAGGTGACTGAAAATGTAAATACAAATGTACACACACACAAATATATTTGTGTGCATTTGCATTTCTTTACATTTTTCTAAGTTAAAAAAATCAGGATATGATAGAGTATACTGAACCTTGACTTTTTTCACCTAACAAAATATTTCCTATTTTCTCATTTCACGTATAGCATTTAGAGATTTTTCTCATTCCATTTTAGCATTGTAGTTACTACGTAAATTATGAGTTCAGACTGTTAATTCAGTCATTCCCAATTAATTAATTTATTTGGCATAAGGAGAGCAGAAGTAGTCAGAGCAGCAGGCAGAAGAGGAGAGGCAGACTCCCTGCTGAGGGGAGAGCCCGGCTGGTGGGACCGGGCTGGGTCCTAAGACCCCAGGATCATGACCAGCGCCGAAGGCAGACACACTCAACCGACTGAGCTACCCAGGTGCCCCTTAACTAGGACAGATGTTTACTGATTATTTTTTACGTGGAAAACCAGATGCCATGTTATTTTCTGTATTTTCTGGGCATGAGGCTGCTTATGTAATTCAGTTGTCTTCAGATTCCTGTGATTGCTGTTAAAATGTGTGTGCTGTAAAGTTAATA
The DNA here is from genome assembly GCF_002288905.1 of Enhydra lutris kenyoni. Taxonomy (NCBI): domain Eukaryota; kingdom Metazoa; phylum Chordata; class Mammalia; order Carnivora; family Mustelidae; genus Enhydra; species Enhydra lutris. Next base: position 662,764 of record NW_019154198.1, read on the forward strand.
CCATGGGTTCTGTCAAGTTGGAAATAAGTCTCTTATACCAGAAAGTTGTGTTCACAGTGGGATGGTGACGTTAAAAGGGGACAAAGAAGGTGGAAGGAGCTCCCCTGAGCTGAGCCTGGAGAGTCAAGCATCACAATGCATGGCCCACTTATATGTTTAAGCATGCATCATTCCATACTGATGTAAATTAATAAAAATGAGTGAACAATCCATTGGGAAACTTACTTCCAAAGTAGAATGCCAACTAATAAATGTGGGAAGACTGATGGGACTTGAGGATCATCAGTGGTGGCTGAAGCTATGGGCTGAAACACTGACGTGGATCAGTATAGTCACGCAGTTTCAGAACATCTTCTGAGTAACTACATACTACAAATAAAGGGAAATAAAACAACAGGCCCTACAAGGAGTCCCTTATGTTAAGCCCTATATCACCAAACCAAGACTTAATTTAATTACAGTTTGGCCCTCCCAAAAATGGAACCAGAAACCATCAGGATCTCCTGATTAGCACTAGTCAGGTACTTTGCCTGAGGGCCTCCAGCCATCTCCTAAAGGAAAGTGACCTTGTATGAACCAACCCACCTTTTGCCTAGGATCACTTCTTTGTTCCTACTTCCTTCTCCCTTATAAAAGTATTTCATTTTGTACAGCCCCTTGGAGTTCCCTTCTATCTGCTGGATTAGATGCTGCCTGATTTGAATTAATTTTTGCACAAATAAACTCTTAAAATGTTACAAAAAATAAAGGGAAATAGTAATTCTTGAGTCAAGAACACAAACTTACAGAAGTGACTGAAGTTACTATCTGTATTGGTAAATACGGATACCACGTACCTCCCAATATGAAAAGATACAGCATCATTTCTGTGATTTCAGTGTAAAACAATGCAAGAGCAAAATATCATTAGGAAACATTAGAGAAACAGAGGGAAATTCTACAAAATACATGATGTATCATGTCCATGGAACTCAAAGCCTGATTAACTGTTTCATGAAGGAGTGGAGAACAGTGACAACCAAATGCCTCATGCTGTTCTGGGTTTGGTCACGGACCCGTAGACACCAAGGGGCAGTATTAGGACCAATGGTAACATCTGGACATGCCCTGTAGATTACTTAATAGTATTTTACCAATACTGAATATCCTGATTATAATATTCTGATCATATAAAATGTGCCCTTAGGAAACACGCACCAAAGCATCCACTTGTACGGAGGCAATGTATCTCCCCATTAATTCAGATTGTTCAGAAACCCACATGTGTACGTGTGTGGGGAGAGACTGATAAAACAAAAGACACAGAACAAACAACTGTTTAATCTGGGCAGAATTTATACACGAGTATCTTGTACTATTCTTGTACTATAAGTTGAAAACTGAAATTTTTTTTTAAAAGATTTTTATTTATTTATTTGAGAGAGGGACAGTGAGAGAGAGCATGAGAGGGGGGAAGGTCAGAGGGAGAAGCAGATCCCCCACAGAGCTGGGAGCCCGATTCGGGACTCTGCTCCCAGGATTCCAGGATCATGACCTGAGCCTAAGGCAGTTGCTTAACCAACTGAGCCACCCAGGTGCCCGAAAACTGAAATTTTTAAAAATTCAAAAATCAACACATTTTACCACTTCATACAAAATGTATGTATCATAATCAGATGACGCAAAAGATATCATTTGATGCTAATTCACCCATTTTTAGCTTTTTTTTTTAAGTGTAGAATGGGTTTTCCGTTTTAAACATTGAAAATATTCTACAACACACGCCATATGTATGATGTTAATATTTCACCTAAGATCAGAGACAAAAGAAAAATAATTGGGATCACTTGGCCTTCAGCATTACTCCACAGAAACTACCTCATGCTGTACGGCCAGGAAAAACATACATACACATTAGAAAGGAAGAAATACATTGTTCTTTCACCATCTAAAATACATGCCAGAATGCATCATACATACCAGCCCTAATGCGAACATCCTAATGTCAGGACTCCTCCCTCCCTTTTTCTTCACTGCCGTCCTGCTCTCCTCTTTTCCACAGAACCCATCCCCTTCTCACATGCTTTGGGAGTTAGGAACATTGCTGTTTCCTCACCCAGAAAGTAGGTTCCATGAGGGCAAAATTGTTTTGTGTAACTGTCCCTCAGAACAATGTATTACTTAAAATATAACCCATGAGAAATTAGTTACCAAGCACGTTTAGATGCAGCCTTAAGAAAAACATATACTGGCAACAGGCCTCTGGGGGAAGGGACCATATACAGCTTTGAAGCCGAGCAGCGGGGGACGCCCGGGCCACTCAGGCCAGAATGCCGCCTGCTTCATTCTCCCGTACCTCCCCTTCCCCGGAGAGCACCCGTGGCTAATTTGATGAGCTCTTTGAATGTGCTGCTCAACTATAAACTTTATACTGCTTGACCAGACGTATTTTGCCTTCCTTCTTGTTTATCTACAAGGCTTACGATTAATGTGTGGCCTTCTTCGGCCCTTCTGTTGATTACTGGCTATACCTAATAAAAACGGGACTGAGTTGTTGTTGTTCTGGGGCAACAGTCTTTTCTGCTGTCGTCCCCTGCGCCCTTTCTCTTGCAGCTGACTTGTTTGTGCCTCATTCTTCTCCCGTGCGCCGTCTGCAAGCGGCAGTTTTGTGAAACTCATATATCTAAGAGTCCAAGACACTCATAAGATATACAATAAATGATTTCTTGGAGCACTAAATGTCACCTTCACTTTCTTAGCCATTTATAAGAATCCACTCTGCTGCTTATCCTAACTTTACTAAGTCACTACCACTCTCCCTTCAAGTTGAGTATCCTGAGTGCACTCACGAATGGAGAAGAATCCTGTTTTGGAGACAAAATTTTCAAGGTGATTAAGAATCCAGCAAAGCCATGTGCTCAACTTCCTTCTCTTTTTAGATTCCAGTGTACTCTGCTCACCTACCCTAGGCATCAAGGTCCCTCTGTGCTCAAGGACAGGACTGCCACCTCAGTCACCCAGGCACCCCACTCCTCAGTGTGCCCAGAACACAGAAGTGGTCATGTGGAGGAAGGATGGAGGTCTCAGGAGACCCCTGCCAAGCCAGAAGCAAGTATATAGTAGGTCCTGGCACTAACGTGTTAAGACTATATGGGAAGACCTTGGAGTTGAGGGAACAAATCCTCAGATGTCCATCTAGTGGAAAATGCATCACTCCTGCTTTGGAACAAACTGGGGTCAGCATTCCAGGCATGCAAAGAACCTTTGATAAAAACCATGATGTTTCCAGAGGGGTTTCTCCAACTCTCTTGAAGTAAGGCTCAGCCACAAGTACAACCACAGCTACAACACACACCATCCTCCAGAGAGAGGACAGAAGAGGGCAGGGGTCTTTGAGTCAAATGTCCTTTCCAAAGAACAAAAAACCACGCACACTATCCAAACAAAAACTCTTACGAACTCACCAAGAAGGCAGTCATACTATGTGTGCCACAAAATAGGCGCATGCCCACTATGAACATGTGAACTGTGTATGTAGTCTTTTAAAACGATGTGAGGAAGGCTCCAAGTGAGGAAATGATCACTTTATATTTTTCTGTACATTTTTAACCCATTAACATTGATTACCTTGTATATCTTGAAAACTAGTGTTGAAGGACAGTCCACAGAATGAATTTCAAATGACCACCTCCAATGCTGGCACCCAGGGAACAGAAGTCCATGGTGGCAACTGTGAAGCCCACACAAACCCAACCCCTGCATGTACACAACTGGAGTCTCCTCTTCAAATCCCTGACACTTTATTTGAAACCAGACTTCACATTTATAAGATCAGACAACGAGAATACTATTTTTCTGGGCATATCATGACTTTGCCTCAGCTGAGTGTTTCATTTCACTGATTTTAGCAATAATGTGAGCCCCAGAAGGCTGTGGAGAGGGCCTGGGGAATACATAGTCCTCCCCACAGGATTAACCTGTGAAACCCCAACACCACAAAGGAATTAGGCCCTGGCTGAGAAGTCCACATCCACATTTGTCAGGGGCAAATGAAGGAAACAGAAGAGCAGAATGGAATCAAGAAATAGGGAGAGAGAACATTGGGCATTTAAAAACCATAGAAACAGGAGTTTTACTTATAAATACCAAAGCCTTAAGCAGTCCCAAGGGAGCATGTTTTAATGCGGCTGTTGTATGCGGACCCTGCTCTCAGACATCAGAGGCAAGTGGCAGGTGATGTTACTTTCAAAATTCTACCTCCTTCTAAGTTCAAGTACCTCATGACTCAGACTTGACATTTCTCACAAAGAATTATGCTCCTTGTGGGTAGAGATGTGTGCAGCAAGGCTTCCAGCAAATGTCTATAGAGTTGTCCTCACGATCCAAGCTTCCTGACACAGAAGAGCCATAAATACACATAAAAATGAAGGGCTAAGACCCTTTCTCTCCAACATTCCCCCACCAAAATAATAAAACTGATGAAAAACTGTAAGAGGTTTGGCAGGGAAATCTGACAGTTTGTGAAGACATTTGTTTTTTCCATTTATAGTCTAGATTTCCATCCCCTTTTCCTTCTTCTTTTAAAAAATAATGCTGAGATGGCTTTCCAAGCATCAACCAAGGGGAAGATCTGTGGTCGGAGGTCTTTTTAAGTGCACAGTACCCACTGCCTGTCTCCCACATCCTTCTCACAGTAAGGCCTATGCTGTGTCCCATTCCATCTGACTCTTAAGTGCTGACCTGTCACAGGTTTTCTCACAGTAATGACAAGGATGTGGTTCCTGTTTGTTACACATTCTCAGATGGTAAGTAAGTATCTTCTTCTGGCTAAAGACTCCTCAGTAGTTGTGTTCAGAATGTGTTTACCTGAGGCTTTCTCTGACGCTAACAGAGGTGGACCCATGGGTGACCTGCCTTCTCGAAATTCTCTCCGGTGTGAACCCCATGATGAGTGGGCGGAGAGCAGTGGCTGGAGGCTTTCTCATGTTCACTGCATCACAGGAGTCCTTTCCAGTATGACTACTCATGTGCCTGAAGACCCAAAAACAACCTCTCTGACATTCTTTATACTGAGAGGGTTTTTGTTTTGTTTTTGTTTCCTCCACTGTGCTCCCCTCATGACGGACAGAAGAGGAGCAGCAGGCGAAGGCCTTTCTACATTCACGGCACCAAGAGCGCTTCTCTCAAGTATGAACCCGCTGGTGCTGCAGGAGGTGTGACCTGCGTTTGAAGGCCTTCCCACACTCGAGGCACTTGTACGGCGTCTCCCCTGTGTGGATGACAGAGTGCTGAAGGAGGTACGTGCTCCGGTGAAAGGCTTTCCCACACTGGGCACACTCATAGGGCTTCTCCCCAGTGTGAATCCGCTGGTGCTGCGTGAGTTCCGAGCTGCATCTGAAGGCCTTCCCACACTCCATGCAATCGTAGGGCTTTTCTCCCGTGTGGATGATGTAGTGCTGAATCAGGTGTGCTCTGTTGCTGAAGGATTTCTCACATTCTTTGCACTCAAAGGGTTTTTCTCCAGTGTGGGTCCTGTTATGCCGAATAAAAGTAGAGCGGTGGGTGAAGGCCTTTCGACACTGGCTGCACTCGTAGGGCTTCTCCCCAGTGTGAATTGGATGGTGCTGCATGAGGTAGGACCTGCGTTTGAAGGCTTTCCCGCACTCCACGCACTTGTATGGTTTCTCCCCGGTATGAATGAGGTAGTGGCGAATAAGGGTTGAGCTCTGGCTAAAGGCTTTCCCACATGCATTGCATTCATAGGGCTTCATTCCAGTGTGAACCCGCTGATGTCGAACGAGGTACCACTTCCGGTTAAAACCCTTCCCACACTGCTTGCATTTGTAGAGAATATTCCCGGCATGAATCATACGGCCTTTACTGCGTCCCTGTGGGTCACATTCACGGAGAACATGTCCCTGAGACACTCTTTCCTGTAACACCCTGGAGTGCAGATTATCCTCTGTCCCCAAACCGTCATCTTCAAGGCTCATTCTCCCAAGATGGGTCTCTTTTTGAGCATCTGTCCCAGGCTTCAACTGACCTTTCTGCATTTCCACAAGCCCTTCCCAATCCTTGGCATGCGCCCACCTGGAGTCCTTTGAAGATCCCTGAGTCAGGCTTCCCTGGAGCAAGGCTCCCTCAGACAAAACCGGCTGAGGAGTGCTTGGGTCCCTGGTCTGAAGTCTCACGCTATCACCTGCAGAGAAGCCAACACACAGACGGGGACTTTAAATGATTCAATACGGAAGAAACAAACTCAACGCTTCAGTGGGAAAGTGAGGGTGAAACAGCGCCCCGGGACTGCTGTGTTCCCCACCTCTGGATCCTGGGTTTCCAATGACTGTCTACGGTCCTTGTAGCCTTGACACCATTCAAGGGAAAAACCCAAGGACAGGCTGGACCAGGGAACCGAGGATCTGGAGTGGAGACCCCTCCTCACAGTCCAGAGAAGAGGAGGGAGGACAATTCTGAGAATACTGTCTGTGGGGTATTTGCTTCAAGAATTGGTATCTCTTGGTGTTAAGAGAGTACACAGAAGTGGCACCAGATAGGACTGAGAAGAAAAAGAGGTCATCTTCCCAGAGAAGTGTCCCATGAGCTAGGTCCTAATGGAGAATTAGAATTGCCAGAGAGAGGAAGAGGAAAGGAGCACTGGGTTGGAATGGAAGGAACAAGCATGGGTAGGGTCACTCTTGGGGAGTGCTGAACAATTAAAGGAAGAGAGGGCCCCAGATGCCTGGTGAAGCCAACATTGAAGGGTGATCACCATGAAAGGAAGAGAATTAAGACTGAAGAAGAGGGATGGAGGAACACTCTGAGACCAATGGTATAAATGACAAGCTTCTGCTCTGCTGGGAGGCATCACGTGGTGGTTAAAAGCATTCTGCAGCCAGAAAGCCATTGTTCCAGTCCCGCCTCTACCAAGTGAGTGGTCTTGGACGGGTTACTTTCTTCTTCAAAGCACAATTTCCTCATCTGAGAGACTAGCAGACTCTATCTCATTCATGTTCTCCAGGAATGTGACCAAGAGGTCACAAGGAATTTCACACAAAGTTCAGAGGCACTGGTTCCTTGCCTGCTGAAGGCTCCCTGACCACCCCCCACCCCCAACTACCTGTCTGCCCCTACCTGAGCAGGTGCTACGGGAGAGGCCTCCCTTTCCTGTCCACAGCTCCTGCCCATGCTCCAGCAGGTGGGCAAACTCTGCTTTGGGAACTGGATGCCCTGTTGATGGAGAAAGAAACAAGTCATGGTGTACGAGAAGAAAGCAGTATCTTCATCCCATCTGGGACTTCATGGCAGGGCCAAGACTGGATGAAGCTGTGAAGAAAATGCTGACCTGTGACCTGGAAACCAAGCGCACAAATCCCATTCTTGGCTTCAACTGCCACAGAAGGTAGTCCTATCCGTCCAGACAATATCAATGTCTTTGAATCTCATCGGCAAAAGCCATTTCACACACAGCCATGGGACCCCGGGAAGGGGAGCCCCTCCTTCCAGAAGGGATCCTGTAATTAATCTAAGTCACTGTTCTCGAACACCCTGTGCTTCAGAAACACTTAGGGATGCTTGGTTCCAGCCTCAAACAGAAAGAAACAAAAGTGCTTGGGCTGAGGCTAGCCATCAGTATTTCTGGGCGCTCTCGCTAGGGAATTCTCTCTCCCCAACAGAACTAAAACATGCCATGGGAAGAAATCAGTGAATAGCATCTCTGATGGGACTGGTAATCTGAGACAGGCAGGTAACCTGAGCTGAAGACAAAGCCTTTATTCCAGCAGGACAGGAGGCTGAACAAGGGGGCTGCTTCCCCAGTCCCGGCTACAGCACCCCACAGGCCTGCAAGGGAGCCAGCCTGAGGAACAGGGAGATGCCTGGTCCAGGGAGGAGCAGAGAGAACCTTCACATCACTGAGGACAGAACTGTGTAGCTGCAACCTCCAGCCCAGGGCAGCCCCACCCTGCGGCTTCCCATTAGGCGAGATGAGGAATTTCCTTCAAGGAAAGCCACCTTCCAGCTTGCTTTTCTTCCGCGCAGCCAGATACGCTCAACACAGCCAGGTGGGTTCCGCACAGAATTTCAAGGGCTGAGGCATCAGGACCCACGGAAGTCTCCACTGGCAGATTCTGACCCTCAGGCTGGGACTCATTCGGGCAGGTCCCAGCAACGGTCACCGGTGTGTCCTATGTGCCTGGCACTGAGCTCAGGGAGGGGCAGCAGAAAAGGTGAACCAGACGTTCCTTTGGCTCTGACAGGAGTTGAGCCCACTCTCACCTCAGGACCTTTTCTTATATGGTTCCTCTACCTGGAACCCCTCCTCCACCTCCCCTCCAAGCTTCAATGCTCAGTTCCAATGTCACTCCCTGAGATGCCTTCTTTGCAGCACCCATGATGGGTTATGACCACCTGGCTAAATACTCCTAAGTTCCCCTAATTCTCCTACGTACAACTCATCACAACTCATCTAAGAACTGGCGTCCACCTTCCCACCTGAACTCAGAGTGACTGGTCTGTATTCTCACACACACGGCGTCATTGTCACTGATGGCTTCTCTTTAAATGGACCCCATTTAATTTTTGTTAATTATTTTGTTCTAAAATGGAACACTTGTTTTGCTGTGGTAAATGAAAAAAGTCAAGTTCACTTTCCACAAATGGCAGATTACCATCAAAACAACAACAGAATCAAAGTAATGCCATTAGAGCCCAGCAAGTTCATGCAGAGAGCTCCGGACTGTTAGCCAGAGGCTGTTCCTTCTGCTGGAAAAATTACCCACAATTAGGGCACCTGAAATACTCAGCACTGTTCTGAGACTTTCTCCTGACACCAATCAACATTCTAGACTGAGGCGGTCAAAGGACTGGCTTTCTCAAGGTGTCCACCCCTGGCATTTTGTAACATTCCTGTGCACTTTCTAAAGCATCTCCTGCCCCAGTGGAGGGCTGTGACCTAGGCCTCAGGAGAACATGTGATGATCATGAAGACACCACAGGTCTTTTTACAGAGACTGTGTTGTTCAGGAAGATCCCTGGGGCACTGATGACAAATATGGGGATCTGCCTGACTTACCCTCTCTCCTGAGAACAACCCATCACTCACAGCTGTGCTAACTGGGTCCCAGACGCCTAACCCAATAGACTCCTGTGTAGTCTAGAATATGGACATCACACCACAGCCTGAGTGTGCTGGGTCTTGGGTTGAGTCTGCATTCAGAAGGAGGCTGTTTCTATCCAAATGATCCCTGATGCAGACCTGATTACAGGGAGACCAGGTAGAAGGACAAGGACTCAGAAAACTGCAGGGTCTTTGGGGAAGACGGAAGTTGGCTCCTGTGACCTTCTTAATCAGCCAGGAATCAAGAAGGCTGGGCTGCCCCACAGGGATGAGAGGTGAGCCCTTACCCAATGAGACCAGAAGCCTGCAGGTCTCCAGCATCACCTCCTGGTACAGGGCCCTCTGGTCCAGGTCCAGATGTCCCCACTCTTCCTGGGTGAAGGTCACAGCCACATCCTTGAAGGTCACCAAGACCTGAAAAATCAAACAGAGGTAATGATGTTGACCTTGTGCTGCTGGATGGGGTCAGAACCCTATAACTCAGTCTCTGGTCAAGATATGGAGAGACCCAGGCCTGACTTACTGAGGTCTCCTGAGGGCAGAGCTCTGTGCTGGGCTCAAGGGGGAGATATGTGCAGCCTTTGGACATAATGCAATCATGGCTGAGAGAAAACCCCCTCTGGGAAGCTGCTGGAGTTAACAGACAGTAGCATTCCCATGAAGACCATGGGGGCAGACAATAAGTGATCTGGGACATCAGAGGAACAGGGAAAGTGATCACGACGATAATCCCAACAATGAGAACTGTGGCAACAGTAGCTCAGTCTCCCTGGTCCTCCCCTTGTGCCCGCCCCAGCTGAGGGCTTCTTCCGACGGAGATAAAGTGACTAAAAATCCCCTATTCTGGAGCCAGACTCCCAGGTGACTTTATTAAGACTCTTGAATCAGACACTTGCCAGCTGTGACCATGGGGCGGACATCCCATCATTTCTCTAAGCCTTGACTTCCACATCAGTACAATTAACCGTTCCCACTTCACCAGGCAGTTCTGAGAAGTAAAGAGAAAATGTTCACATGGCAAACAGTGGAGTGCCTGGCCTGGAATGTGTTCAATGTATTTTGTGACTTTTACTAACCCTCCCACAGCCCACGAGGTGAATGCCACCGTTACCTCCAGCAGCCGGAGGCTCAGGAAGCTCTATGAAGTTTCCCACAGTCTCACTTTTAAGGAGCAGAGAAAGGATCTGAACACCCAGTAAAAGATGACAGCATTACCAGAAAACAGGCACCTTAAAAAAGGCTATTCTAAGTGGTGACACGGATGCACAGGAGTACAGAGTACAGGGCACAGCCCTGCAGGGACGTGGGGACAGGAGTACAGAGTACAGGGCACAGCCCTGCAGGGGACATCAGGCCTGGGACAAAGGAAAGTGCAAGGGCAATGGCTGCAATATGGGAAGGACTTTGGCAAGTTCAGTACCACCCAGCTGGGTGCAGTGAGCACGGGAAGATCCGAAGGGGAGCACTGAGGTAAGTCTCAGGACAGATGGAACAGAGCCCTGAGGGCCACAGAGGGGGCTGCGTGCATTTGATATAAGTATGATGGGAGCCCCTGAGGGGAGACCCATTCACTCATTCAACCATTTATTGAGTACCTTTTACAAGCCCAGGCCGTTCTAGGTCTTGGCATAGGGCAGCAACAGGCGCTCAGGATCCAGGGCTGGAAACACATCCTAAATAAGCAACTAAAATCAGCAAGACAATGTCAGAGGGCCCTAAAGAATCTAAAGACAAGAAAATAGAGCAAGGAGACTAAAAAGACTGTAGTCCACTTTACGTGGGGCAACACGGAAGGCATCTTTCAGGATGGCACACTGGAGTGTGTCTGAAATAAAGTGAGGGAGGGTGCCCCGTGGATGGAAGGCAGCTATGCTCACCACTATACCACCAACGCATGCCCCGTGGATGGGAGTGAGACAAGCGCTGACCATGATCAAGGCTATGAAGAGGTTACAGGGCTGACTGCTGGAGACTCACCTGGATCCCCTTGGGCGTTTGTGTCCAATGGCACACGCTACTGCACACTATCATCACCGGCCATTTGAATGGACTCACTTTTCAAATCTAACTGAGTGTCTTAAACTGAGTGAAAACAGATTCACTACTGTCAGGGGAAAGCCAGCTCCATTTGCTGTAAACGGAAAGATAAAACTGCCTGGCCTTCCTGGCTCCCAGCCTGCCCTTCCAACTTTTCTGCCCTAGCACGGCAGCAATTCCAAAAAAAACCACTCCTGCGGCTCCTCCACCCCAGCCCTTAGCTTTAGCGGCTAGAGGCCAGGAAGGCGCAGAGGTGAGACTCCCGCTGGGCTGAGCCAAGACCAACACAGGCTCAGGAGACATCTCCGAGGAGAGGTCCCAGAGCGATGCTCCCAGGACCCTGCTGGACACCGGGGACACACAACACCCACGGACCCTTTCTAGTTCCCTCAACCCAGGGACGAGGAACTGTACATACTCCTCCGTTTCACACCTGAGAACACACGAGTCCAGCTTGGGAGAGGACCTCGCTCAAGGTCATGGGGTCGGGAAGGGGCGCGGCCAGAATCCGCGCTGGGCACTACGGGTCGGAACACAGGAGGCGGGGCGGGAAGCGGGCAGGGGTACTGCAGGAGCCACGCCTGTCCCTTCCACACAGCATCCCACCCGCTGCCAAAGAGATGGGCGCTCCCCCACGGGACCCCGACCTGCCTTCTGGAGCCAAGAAGGCCCCACCCCGAGCGCCGAGAAACGGCGGCCGGGAGAGCGGCGAGGCTCAGGGGCGCAGGCTACCGCCTCCCCGCACGTCCACTCACCTGCGTCGGGTCCACAGACGGCGCCATCGGGCCGCGGGGCTCCTGCAGGCTCAGCCCGCCCTCCCCCACGTCCCACAGGGATGCGGGCGAGGCCGGTCGCCATCGTTCCCCGCCCACCCGATGAGCCACCGGGAACTCACAGCCCGCCACCCCGCCACGTCACAGACACGCCCACCCGAGACGCCGGAAGTCCCGCCTCTGCCGGCGGGCCCAGCGACGCCCCTTCGTGAGGCACGGCCTTCTGGGTAATGTAGTTTTGTCCTGCCTCCTACCCAACGAGAAATGCTCCTCTCCTCTTTCTAGGACGGGGGCGCTGGGAGAGGGTGGGCGGAGGCTCCAGAGAAGAAGGGGGCAGCATCGGATACTCCCAAAGGGGACGCACCGAAATTTCCGCAGTTTCCCAAATTGCGTTTTTTTCAATCTTTTTATTTTAAATTTCCTCATGGAGCGAGCAGTCACATTGTACTGTAAATGTTTTAAAACCACGTTTTGGGGCGCCTGGGTGGCTCAGAGGGTTAAGCCTCTGCGTTTGGCTCAGGTCATGATCCTAGGGTCCTGGGATCAAGCCTTGCATCAAGTTCTCTGCTCAGCAGGGAGCCTGCTTGCCCCTCTCTCTCTGTCTGCCTGCTGGTGTTCTCTGTGTGTGTGTGTGTGTCAAATAAATAATAAAATCTTAAAAAAAAAAAAAAACGCGTTTTCCTGCTGCCTCAACATCCTACATACAGGCTGTGAGCACCCCACCCACATGAGCAGGTACCCCAGTGTGATAATAAGTTTAGTCTCCTGTACAACTTCCTTTTCTTGTCCTTCCCTGTGATCTAGTGACATTCCAGGGCATTAATGAATTCCCTTAAGTCGTTTGTGTACTCCCCCTTGACTCCCAATAATGACACTTGTTTAGGGGTCCTTTCTCTCTCTCTCTCTCTCTCTCTCTCTGGGCTCCCCACCTGCTTGGTTGAGCCAGTTGCCTGGCTCCATCTGGCCTCCCATCTGGCCGCTTGTATGAGGTACGGTGCCTCCTCTTCTAGGAGCTGTGAGTGTAAAGATTCCTTTAATTCCATATGCCACTGAGTATAATTTAAACAGCCTTGTTGCAGTGTTGCTTAAAGCCTCCACAAGGGGCACTTACTCCCGCATTCACTGTATGGGGGAGTGACACAAGATATCATAAAGTTATTATTATAGTGTCACTTAGATACAAAGTACCTTCACTCAGAACTTGGAACTAATAAACATCTTGTTGCTCTTCAAATAGACTGAAGCTTTAGAGTCAACTTTGTGAGTTTCACTTCCGGGGTGCCTGGTGGTTCAGTCTGTTAAGCATCCAACTCTTGATTTCTGCTCAGGTCATGATCTCAGGGTTGTGAGACTGAACCCTGCATTGGGTTCTGTGCTGGATGTGGAGCCTGCTTAAGATTCTCTCTCTCTCCCTCTGCCCCTACCTGTAGGGGCCTAGTTAGCCAGAGGGAGCCATTTGGTTGTAAACTTAGATTGACCCCGCCCTTCCCAGAGGAACTTACTTGAAAACGCGGATATAGGCATCCAATCAGTGGGGCGTGCATATATTTACTGTGGTGAGTTGAAATCTCATTGGCCACCTGTGTGTGGGCCGGGTTCAACCACCTCTATAAAGGTTAGTCTATGAGGCTGGGGTGGGGGGGGCAGGAGGAGGAGTTAGAATAGCTGGTGGGATAGCTGTTAGGGTAGTCGTCGGAGTGATAGTCGTGGGGAGCCAACCTCGGGTAATAGTCGTTGGGAGCAGCGCCGCGGGGAGCGACCTCGCTGCCCCGAGCCTTGGCCCCGCCGCCAGCGGCCTCGCCAACCCGAGCCAGGGCCCTGCCGCGAGAGGCCTCGCCAGAGCGGCCTCCTCAGGGGAGCGGCCTTGTCTGGGGAGCGGCGTCTTCCAGGGAGCGGCCTTGTCAGAGTGCCGTCCTGGGGAGCAGAGTCTGTATCGTAGGGGTTGTCGTCCTCATCGTCGTCGCCTCTTAGTCGTCGGGATTGGCCTTGTCTGGGGAGCAGCCTCATACAGGGAGAGGCCTCGCTGGAGCGGCGTTATTGCCCTCGTTGTCATCGACTCTTCGTCGTCGGGAGTGGTGTCCTTGTCGTCGCCTCTTCGTAAGAGATGGCCCCGACCGGTCTGTTTGATTTTCGATGCTTGGCGCGAAATAAAGCTTTGTTTGATTTTTGCTTTGTGTCAGTCTCGTTCCTTTGATAACGGACCCTAACACTACCCCCCTAAAAAAAAGGTGGGGGGGAGGGAGTGCTGCTGCCCCTCGGAACAATTTGTTACTTAAACTGTAACCCCTGGAGGATTTTACTAGTTGCCAAGCACATTTAGATACGGCCTTAAGAAAAACATACTGGCAACAGGTCTTTGGGAAGAAGGACGATATACGACCGTGAAGCTGGGCAGCTGGGGATGCCCGGCCCACTCAGGGCGGAAGGCCAACCCCTTCACAGAAACCGAGCAGCCGGGGAAGCCGGGCAGCCTGCACCCGGCCCGCCCAGGGAGGAACGGCGCCTGCTTCAGGGAAGCCGAGCACCCAGGAACGCCCAGTCAGCTCAGGGTGGAACGAAAACCGCCTGCTTCCCTTCTCGGTGAGCGCTCCTTTCTCTTCCCAGAAGTGCCCGTTGTTAGTTAGATGAGTCTTTTGAATGTGCTTGGTTAACAATAAACTTTATTCTTCTCCTTCCTTGTCCGCAGGACGTGACTAACGTTTGACCTTCATCGGTCCTTCTGTTGGCTATTGTTTCTATCTAATAAAAGTGAGACTGTGGAGTTGCTCGTGGCAGCAGTCCTTTTCGATGATTGTCCCCTGCTCCCAATCTCTTGCAGCTGACTTGTTTGTGCCTAATTCTTCTCCCGTCGCCGACTGGAAGCGGCAAGGGAGAAGAGGAGGAGGAGGAACCAGATGATGTGGCATTTTGCCTATTTCCCATGCAAAAAAAAATTCTTCCCTGTATGGATACATCTCAGTATTCCAACCCCAGCAATCCCACCTGTTTCTCCTCTCCTCCATATATTTTTAACTGAATTTCCTAACAGAGATACTGCTATGGTCTGAATGTTTGTGTCCCCCTTGATTCGTATGTTGAAAACCTAATGCCCAACGTGATGCTATTAAGAGATGAGACCTTAGGGAGGTGATTAGGTCATGAGGGTTCTGCCTTAATAATAGAATTGGTACCCTTATAAAAGAGATACTAGGAAGTTTCCTTAACCCTTCCACCATGTGAGGACACAGCGAAGAAGCTATCTGTGAACCAGAAAGTGGGCCCTCACTAGACACCAAGTCTGCCATCACCTTGATCTTGGTTGGACTTACAGTCTCCAGAACTGTGAGAAATTAAATTTCTGTTAGTTATAAGCCACTCAGTCTATGCTATTTCCTTTACAGCAGCCCTAACAAACACAGATACAATTCATTTTAAAATCTTACACTTAGGGGGCACCTGGGTGGCTTAGTGGGTTAAAGCCTCTGCCTTCGACTCGGGTCATGATTCCAGGGTCCTGGGATTGAGCCCCGCATCGGGCTCTCTGCTCAGCAGGGAGCCTGCTTCTCCCTCTCTGCTCAGCAGGGAGCCTGCTTCTCCCTCTCTCTTTCTGCCTGCCTCTCTGACTACTTGTGATCTCTGTCTGTCAAATAAATAAATAAAATCTTTAAAAAAAAAAACCTTACACTTATCTGAAAAGAAGAGCCACTGACAAATGTTTTTTCCTGCTGTGGTAGTGGCTACTATGATCACAACCTAAGTACATGTGCAAAGGGGGCATCTTATCCCTGAGATAAACATTTGGGGGCACCTGGGTAGCTTAGTGGGTTGAATGTCCAACTCTTGCTTTCAGCTGGTGTCATGATCTCAGGATTCTGGGAGTGAGCCCTGCATCAGGCTCCGCACTCAGTGCGGAGTCAACTTGAGGATTCTCTCTCCCTCTCTCCCTTCCCCCACTCATGTGCTCTTTCTGTCTAAAATAAATTTTGAAAAAACCAGTTCTCTCTCTCCCTCTGCCCCTCCACCGTCCTCCCCCATCTCACTCTCTCTCTAAAAAACAAAACAAAACAAAACAAAAAGTATTTGGTTATTGTTTGAGGATGATGTTAATGATCAAATAATTATTCTGGAAATTGCTAAATAGAGCAAATGTTATCAAGCTCTTTCTTCCCTTTTTGGTACAGACTGTATTTTGAGGTACCTGAATAGAAGATTATGGAAAATTCTTTATGCTTCTTTAGAATTTCTAGCTAATAAATGCTGAAGTAGCAATAGAAGTAGGATACAAATCCGTTTCATTGGTGCATGAAATAATCATCTACACAGTGATGACCACTGCATGCAGACCATGTATAAGATGCATGGGGAATTGGTATGGGATAGAAAACACCAGCAACAAGACTGATCACAAAAGAGACACCCATACATTGGAGCAGACTTACTTGAGGCAGTCACAATTTCTTAGCACTGCGTGTAGGGTATTAGGGCCATTTTAATGTTAAAACCTGTTTAACTATTAGGGCCTGCTTAGCCAGAGCGACTCCATATTGCCTAGGTAGCCATATTGTTGTTTACATCCACGGACTTCATTCTGGGAATAAACACACCAGTAGTTCCTGGTATGATTCCAGGTATCGATTCCGGGAGTAAAGGCCTTAACAATAGAAACCACATACCTTGGGTCTGCGGGTATGCCCTATAAAGCCAGCCTGTGAGATCGGGGAGTGGGGTCACTGTCTTTGGAGGCGGCCCTGGCCAGTCAGTCTGATTTCTAATGCTTGGCATAAAATAAAGCTTCACATAACTTTCACTTTGTCTCAGTCTCGTTCCCCTGGCCGGTCAGTCTGATTTCTAATGCTTGGCATAGAATAAAGCTCTACATAACTTTCACTTTGTCTCAGTCTCGTTCCCCTGGCCTGTCAGTCTAACTTCTAATGCTTGGCATAGAATAAGGCTTTGCATAACTTTCACTTTGTCTCAGTCTCGTTCCTTTGATAATGGACCCCAACATAGGGTATTATGGCCAAAGATTGAATCTGGGTTTCAAAGTTGTTTGGATGGCAAGACTATTAACTGAAATTGGGGGTGTTGGAATATGAGCTCAAGGTGCACTTGAGACATTCAAGTGGAAGCATTGGATTGAGGAGTTAGGAGGGCATTTGGAGTAGACTCAGGATCTTAGCTGAGATTGGGCACTTACTGGCTGGTCAGTTAGCCTGAAGGATGACTAGAGGGAAGAGGCCACAAGATGTTGGTGAAGCCAGTCCATTTACTTGATGGCTGCAGCTGCTTCTGCTGTCAGATGTGAAATAGACAAAGCTAAATGTCATGTTCGTATTTCGAGGACAGGGAGGGAAGAGAGACACAGTGCAAAGGAATGCCTTTAAGTCTGATAGACAAAGAGGAGGACAAATAAATGAATGGAGAATGTGGGAAAGGGTGGGATGCAGAGTATAATACAGACAGTAATTTCAAGGGGAAGAAATATCTTTTTTCCTGAGTCACAAAGACAATCTGTAAGAAAGTATATGATATTATTATTTGTTATGGTTAATACGATTGCATGAATAATTCTAAAATCTATTTTGTCTAAGTGTTGCTAGCCTTGTTTCATTTTCACTTCCATTTGCACGGCAAATGCTTTTTCATCTCTTCGCCCCAGTCTGCAGACGTCTTTAGGTCTGAAGAGGCTCTTATAGGGAGCATAGACATGGCTCTTGCTTTTTAATCCATTCTGTCACCCTACTTTTGACTGGAACATTTAGACCATTTACATTAATTATTGCTAGGTATGTACTTATTCCCATTCTGTTACTTGTTTTATGGTAGTTTT
Source organism: Enhydra lutris kenyoni (assembly GCF_002288905.1). Lineage (NCBI taxonomy): Eukaryota > Metazoa > Chordata > Mammalia > Carnivora > Mustelidae > Enhydra > Enhydra lutris. The sequence goes on from NW_019154198.1 coordinate 680,477, forward strand.
GTTGTTTTTTCTCTGTTCCTTTCTCCTCTCGCTCTCTTTTCTCATGGTTTGCTGGCTTTCTTTAGTGATATATGGTGATACATATTTCTGTTGTGTGTGTGTATATATATATATATCTCACATATATCACGATATATATGGTGATATATGGATCCCTTTCTCTTTACCTTTTGCATATGTACTACCAGAGGTAGCTGGTGCCTGCCAGGTGATTTAAGTGAGCAATTAGAGTGATTTTCTCAACTCTTCACTTCCCTGAAGTCTTTAATTTGGATCCAGCCAAATCTAAGATAGGCCTTGATTGCCCCCAGCGTTTTCCCCCTGGGCTTTGCTAGTTTCCAGAATCTGAGTTTCCTCTAACTTTTAATTTCTCTGTGGTGATTTTGGGATATAGTCTGCTGCCCATCTTTCAGTTCCCTGAAACTGTCTTGAGATAGCTACTCCATAATTCCCTCTAGTCCAGTCTGATCCCGCACCCCCCTCCACTGCTGCCACAGCATTTTGGGGAGGCTTTTCACCTTGTCTTGCTGGAAAATCTATTTCAATTTGACATATACTGAGGAAGACCTACCAAGTGCCAGGTTCCATGTAGACTGCTGTGGGCAACCTAACAGATGAAAATCCCGGCCCTCCATTTGATTAAGTTCCATGATGGAGGCAGGGGAGTGATAAATGAAAAACAAGATGAGTAGGTAGAATATTGAGCTTGCCCAATGGCGATGTATCTCTCATCTTCTATGGAATGGTCTCACTCCTCATGAGAGAGGCAGCAGAAGAGCTGAGTTTCATAGAATCTCTTCCTGTTGCCTTTCTTCCTACTCAGTGCAGGACAGTCCCCCACCAGCCAGATTTTCAAACCAGGAGACTCACACCACTGTAACTTCACCTTCACACTGTCCTTATATTAAGTGTCTCAGGTATGATGTACTTTCTCAACATAAAGATAAACACAGATTTCTCTCTTCCCATTGAAATGATCTTTGCTCCAATCCCTGTGGGCTCTTTGCTGAAGTAGGAACCTTTCCTCTGGGGTCCTGGGGATTGCTCCGATTCACCAGCCTGGGACTGACACAGGAGGAGAGAACATTAGCCTGGTTCTCTGCCACACTTGCAATCCAGCAATCTCAGGAAATTAGAAAGTACTAGCAAGTTTGTGTGAGACTCACTCAAGACAAAACTTGGCCAGAATTTATGGGAGACTAACGCTAATCTTGTATTCTCCCTCAGTGTGAGTGTTGTCACATCTCACTGCAGAAATATTAATGTGTTTGATTGTGGCCAATTGCTCCCTGCCACCAGGGATGTTATCTCATGTGTCGGAGAGCTGAAGCTGGAGCAAAATGGACATGCCATCAGGGATTCAGTCAACAGGAAGATTTTATCCAATCACGTCTGTTAAACGCATCATCGACCCCACACCCTATAAAAGGCAGGAGCCTTAAGCAGGCAGAAAAGCCTGTGGAGATTTTGGCCCAGGAGTACCCAGTTGGAAGGTCAGTCTTCCTGAGTAGGTGAGTTTCCAGAACAAAAGGGAAATTTCCAGTTTTGTTGCTCATGTTTTGTGCATGCTTATGTGGGTATAATCATTGCGGGGAAACACCTAGTTGCAAAAATATGGGGCTTATTCAGGCATTAGGTGTGGTGTGTCTCTCAGTTGAATGCGGGCCCCCAAAGGTAGGGTGGCCAGATCGGGTGGAAATCAGTGTCCTAGCAGGTGAAAGGATTCACTGACGCAGAACGAAGTTGATAGAAGTTTATCGAATACACCACCAGGCAGCCGGCAGCTCCGCAGACAGACTGCTTGTAGTGAATGGGCAATGGGCTGGGGGCTGTTTTTAAAGAAGGAAGGTGGGGAGGTATGGTGACGTCAGGAATTTTTCAGTTTTTTTGGTAGCTATTCCTGCTTGTAAGTAGCTCACTGATTAGTTAGGGCCTCTGGATGATTTGAGGTGGGTCACCTGATGGGGGTCGCTGTGGTCCTTTCTGCACTCCACTGCTCAAGCCTGTTGCCTAAAAGCGGCGGCTGCTCTGCCGGGGATGGTCTATTCTGACTGATGCTCTGGCTCCGTAGGTATTGATGTTGTGGGCTTTGTAAAATCCTGGCCAGATTGAAAGAGTTCTCCCTTTGGAAGCATTTTGTACAGCTGTGTTGTCTTGTTAATTTTGTTTCTGGTAAGACTTTTAAAAAAAGATTTTATTTATTTACTTGCCAGAGAGAGAGCTGGAGCACAAGCAGAGGGGAGGAGCAAAGGGAGAGGGAGAAGCAGACTCCCTGCTAAGCAGGGAGGCGGGTGAGGAACTAGATCCCCGGACGCTGGGATCAAGACTGAGCCACCAGGCGCCCTTCTAGTAGGACATTGTTACAGTATCTTGTTAGAGTGTTGGTCCAGAGGGGATGGGGGGGGGGGGTAGGGGCCAAGAGTCAAAGGGTAAGTACCAGCCATTCAGCACACCCTTATGAAGGCTTACCTTGTGCTAGGTTCTATCCATATGCTTTACATATGTTAACTCATTGAGTTCCAGTGACAAGTCTAAAAGCTGGGTGTTTTTAAGAATTCTGTGACGGGGCGCTTGGGTGGCTCAGTCGTTAAGCATTGGGTCATGATCCCAGGGTCCTGGGATCAAGCTCCACATCAGGCTCGCTACTCCGTGGGGAACCCTGCCCCTCCCTCTCCCACTCCCTCTGCTGTGTTCCCTCTTGCTGTGTCTCTCTCTGTCAAATAAATAAATAAAATCTTTTTAAAAAAAGAAAAAAAGAATTCTGTGGCAGATGAGGACCTTATTGGTAACTTGCTGGGGCCGAACAGCTTGTTCCACACCGAACCTAGCAGTCAGCTTTTGAATTCCAAGGTCTTAATCACAATGCTCTACAGTGGTGTCCCTGTGGGATTGAGTACTTGCCGGCAAGTGTGACTGTGTGGTCTGTGTGTGTGTGGGGTGGTCCTGAAGAAGAGAACTTGTGGGGAGGCACAGATGAAGAGAGCTGCAGGGGGGAGAAAAAGACGAGTGTACCTGGATGTAGACACCTAAGATGGGGGTAGAAGGGTGAGATGGCCCAGACAAGGCCTCCTGAGACCGGGAAGGACTTAGTACTTTTTCCTGATGGCAAGGGAAAGTAACATAGGGGGGACTTGAGGAGATTAGCATTGTATACCAAAGTCATCTGGATTAGGGAGAGGAAAAAATATATTCCATTTTCTTCTGTGTGTTCATCTCTATTTCATTTCTAGATGGGATCGGGATGGCTAATCCTGTCAGACTTACCAGATGAGGATGACACTGAAATATCTTCTAACAAAACCCAGTTCATTTTCTGTGCCCACGTAATACACCGATTCCTCATCTTTTTGTTTTATAATATGACATTTCTTTTTTTTTAAGATTTTATTTATTTATTTGACAGAGATCACAAGCAGGCAGAGAGGCAGGCAGAGAGGCAGGCAGAGAGAGCAGAAGGGAAGCAGGTTCCCTGCTGAGCAGAGAGCCCGATGCGGGGCTCGATCCCAGGACTCTGGGATCATGACCTGAGCTGAAGGCAGAGGCTTTAACCCACTGAGCCACCCAGGCACCCCTATAATAGGACATTTCTTAAAAAGATGTTATTTTTCAGTAATCTCTATACCCAACATGGGGCTCAAACTCATAACCCTGAGATCGAGTCACATGCTCTACCGACTGAAACAGCCAGGCACCCCAGTAGGAAATTTCTTAAAAATACAGATCCTGGGGCACCTGGGTGGCTCAGTGGGTTAAGCCTCTGCCTTAAGCTCAGGTCATGATCTCAGGGTCCTGGGATCCAGCCCCCGCATTGGGCTCTCTGCTCTCTCGGGGGAATCATAAAAAAAAAAAAAAAAAAAAAAAAAAAAAAAAAAAAAAAAAAAGGTTTATCATCAGTAAGGTTGATTAATTAATTAACCTCATTAACTAAAAGAGGAGTGTCTTTTTATATGCTCTTGTGTAACACTAGCATTATTTCTTTCTTATTTTTTTTAAAGATTTTATTTATTTATTTGACAGACAGAGATCACAAGTAGGCAGAGAGGCAGGCAGAGAGAGGGGGAGATAGGCTCCCTGCTGAGCAGAGAGCCCGATGCAGGCTTGATCTCAGAATCCTGAGATTATGACCAGAGCCGAAGGCAGAGGCTTAACCCGCTAAGCCACCCAGGCGCCCACATTATTTCATTCTTAAATGTCTCATAAAATTCACTAGTGGAGTAATATGGGCCTGAAATTTATATTTTGTTTTTGTTTTTTAAAATTATTCCAGTGATAGGGGCTCCTGGGTAGCTCAGTGGGTTAAGCAGCTGCCTTCAGCTCAGGTCATTATCTCAGGGTCCTGGGATCGAGCCCCAAATTGGGCTCTCTGCTCAGCAGAGAGCCTGCTTCCTCCTCTCTCTCTGCCTGCCTCTCTGCCTGCTTGTGATCTCTGTCTGTCAAATAAATAAATAAAATCTTTAAAAAAATTATTCCAGTGATATAATTAAATACACATTTCTTCTATTTTTAGATTGTAGTTTTTTAAAAGATTTTATTTATTTATTTGGGAGAGATTGAGGGTAAAGAACAGAGGGAAAGTGAGTGGGAGAAGCAGACTCCCCACTGAGCAAGAGCCCTATGTGGGACTTGATCCCAGGACCCTGAGATCATGACCTGAGCTGAAGGCAGAGGCTTAAACCACTGAGCCCCCCAGGCACCCATAACTTATAGTTTTTAAGGATCCACCATTATCAGTGCTATGCAATATTTGACTATTATTTTAACTAGTAAAATAAGATAAAAAAATACATCCAATATTATTTATAGATGTCCTGATTTTGTTTTGAAACAGATCTCCAGAAACACTGGACTTAACAAACTGAATCCAGAAAGTTGAATCTCTGATAAATATCCCTAAGAATAGATTCATTTCTGTGTGAACCATCTATGGATGACCCTGGATCAAAAAGTAAACACTTTACACCTGGCCAAGGACCTGCTTTCCAAAAGGCAGAGGACATTTCTGAGTTCCAGGATGCTCAGCACAACTTATTTCAAAATGGCAATGGCTCCCATGCAAAGCAGGAACTGCAAAGACTCTATAAATCATTTTACTCATGGCTGCAGCCAGAAAAACACAGCAAGGACGAAATCATTTTTCAAGTGGTCCTGGAACAGTTCCTGATCAACAGGCACTGGAGTGATCGGACTACATTGAAGAAGAAATGGGAATCCAGTAGCAGAAACCTGGAGAAATTCATGGAAGATCTGAGTGATAGTTCTGTGAAGCCACCTAACCTAGTGAGTAGAAGGTTCTTTTTCCCCTGGAGTGAAGGGCCGAAAGGAGTAAGGAATAAGTAGTCAGTAGGAGGCAGCTGGAAGACAAAGAAGTTATCGTAGATGCCGTTATTTGTCAGATCACACTCTTCCTCACCAAGGGGAATCTTTACCAACCAAAGTGAGCAAAAGTAAAGTGTTCCAGCCATTCTTTCAGTGGGACGTAATATACGAACCGACATATTAATTTAGTTCATTGAGATTCGTTGGAGAGGGGTGCCTGGGTGGCTCAGTGGATTAAAGCCTCTGCCTTCAGCTCAGGTCATGATCCCAGGGTCCTGGGATCAAGCCCCGCATCAGGCTTTCTGCTCAGTGGGGAGCCTGTTTCCTCCTCTCTCTCTGCCTGCCTCTCTGCCTACTTGTGATCTCTCTCTCTCTCTGTCAAATAAATAAATAAAATCTTTAAAAATAAAAGAGAGAGGGGCACCTGGGTGGCTCAGTGGGTTGGGCCTCTGCCTTCGGCTCAGGTCATGGTCTCAGGGTCCTGGGATCGAGCCCCACGTCGGGCTCTCTGCTCAGCGGAGAGCCTGCTTCCCTTCCTCTCTCTCTCTCTGCCTGCCTCTCTGCCTACTTGTGATCTCTGTCTGTCAAATAACTAAATAAAATCTTAAAAAAAAAATTATAAAAAAAAATAAAATAAAAGAGAGAGATTCGTTGGAGAGATGGTGGAAGAACTCACTGAAAAGTTGTCGGTTGGGCAAAACTTCAAGGATGAGATGAAATGCCTTGACAAGAGCTGGATCTTCCCTCAGAAAACTGTAGTATTCATCTTCTTTATTTTTAAAGATTTAATGTATTTGAGAGAGGGTGTGTGCCCCAGCAGGAGCGAGGGGTGGAGAGGGAGAAGGAGAAGCTCTCCACTGAGCAGGGATCCTGATGTGGGCTCAATCCCAGGACCCTGGGATCATGACCCGAGCAAAAGGCAGATGCTTAATGCCTGAGCCATCCAGGTGCCCCTTCATCTTTTTTCATTAGGAAAGACACATTAGTGAAGAATATGTAACAGTGATCACTGTTTGTTTATAACAGGTCCGTGTCCACATGCAGGGACAGGAAGCCCTCTTTACTGAGAATATGGCTTTAAAAGAAGTCATTGTCCATCTAACAAAACAGCTGTTAATAGGATCCCCAGCAGGGACGTCCATGAGGACACCTTCCTGGACTCCTCAAGATACTTCCCTGGAAACAGGACAAGGTGAGTGGGGTAAGCCGAGGTACCAGAGGGATTCATGCGGCTCCTTCTTGGGCACGACTTCACCGAGTCACTTTATCCCCCACAGGAGAGAAAGCTAAAGAAAATGGTGACAACATTTATCACATAAATGACAGTATTACCAGTCAAAGCCGAGAAATACCTTCCCTGCTCATTATCCAGGAAGAGGACAGTGTTTCTTTGAAGAATCCGCTTAGCTCCAGAAGAGCAGCTCTAGGCACATCCGGGTCCCAGGAAGGGGCCCTGGAAGGACCCTCCTATCAAGATGTCCTTACAGAGGGGGGACCAGGGTTTCTCTCTCAGCCAGTCCAGGTCACCCCTGAGCCTGTTCCTACCCACCAGAGAACTGAGGGGAAATCCCCATGTGGGGGACAGCAAGGAGGACGCCATGAAACCCAAAAGTCATACAGATGTGAAAAGTGTCCTAGGTTCTTCAGGTATCTCTCTCAGCTACAAGCCCATCAGAGAAGACATAAGAACGAGAGGACATTTACTTGTGCTGAGTGTGACAAAGGCTTCTTCCAAGCGTCAGACCTACACGTGCATCAGAAGATTCATGCAGGAGAGAAGCCTTTCACGTGCAGCACGTGTGAAAAATCCTTCAGCCACAAAACCAACCTTCTGGCCCATGAGAGAATCCACACAGGAGAGAAGCCCTACGAGTGCTCCCTCTGCCACAGAAGCTACCGCCAGTCGTCGACCTACCACCGCCACCTGAAGACTCACCAGAAGAGGGCCTCCAGAGGGCTTCCTTCCACACCAGGAGCTTCCTCAGGTGCAGCCCCAGTGGAATGATGTAGAAATACGAATGCAGATGCGTGCATTTCCATGGCACTTCCCTGTTTAGAACGTGTCATTTCCTGATTATATTGTCCGTGTACTGTCTTCACTAAAATGTGAGGTGAGAGAGGAATTTCTTAGTTCATTCACTAGAGTATCTCACATGCCTAGAAAGGTGGCTTACAGATTTCAGGTAGCCACAAAGAGTCTGCTGCATGAATGCACGAATGTGTAATGTTGGTGCTTATTCCTAAAACCCAGCAACGTTCAACCATAGGACACAAAGAGCAGCTCCCAGTGGTCAAGGGATGCTTTCCCTCCTGCTCCCCTGTCCTTTGTTCACACTTTTTTTTTAAAGATTTTATTTATTTATTTATTTGACAGCGATCACAAGTAGGCAGAGAGGCAGGCAGAGGGAAGTAGGCTCCCCACTGAGCAGAAAGCCAGATTCAGGGCTCAAGTCTAGGACCCTGAGATCATGACCTGATCGGAAGGCAGAGGCTTTAACCCGCTGAGCCACCCATGCGCCCCTGGAAACTTGTTTTAATTTGGTTATATACACATTTGGATATAAACATGCACAGTTTATTTAATCACCTTTTAATTTTTCTCCCCCTGTATGTAAGGGTGTGTTTTCAAATCAATAAGTAATTTAGAGCTAGCATTATGCCGGCCACACCTGCGTTGGGTAAGTATCTGGGGTGTAAAGTTCTTTTTTTCCCCCATGCTCTTAGAGCAGCAGGCTCTTCCCACCCACCCCCGCCCCAGGCTTTGCTTCTGTCTTTGGTTGATAAGCTGAAAAGGCGCGGGGGGGGGGGGGGGGGGGGGGGGTGTGCCTCTGGCCTCTCCAGGCAGTAGCCACCCCTGGTAAGGTCCCAACCGCAAGATAATCAGCCTTTTCGCCTTTGTTCTTTTTCTTTTCTTTTCCCTCTCTTTTAGCAAAACCTTTTAGAATAGCTCTTATCAGGCGCCTGGGTGGCTCAGTGGGTTAATAAGCCTCTGCCTTCAGCTCAGGTCATGATCTCAGGGTCCTGGGATCGAGTCCCGCATCAGGCTCTCTGCTTGGCGGGGAGCCTGCTTTCTCCTCTCTCTCTCTCTCTGTCTGCCTCTCTGCCTACTTGTGATCTCTCTCTGTCAAATAAATAAATAAGATATTAAAAAAAAAAGAATGGCTCTTATCTGTAGGCAGTTAATTGTTCCCCCCCCCACCTCCTGCGCTGACCACTAGACCATCTCTCCAAGCCGTGGTCTCCCTTTCCAGGGCGTCCCGCTCAGTCTCAGAGGGCTGGGACCACGAGCCACCGCGGGAGGGATGCGGGGTGGGGTGGGGGCAGCCAGGACCCTTAGCATGAGTCCGAGAGGACTATGCTGGGAACCTGCCGCCTGCCCCCACAGGGAGGGGTGCAGGGGTGATCTTTCCCAACCGCTACTGAAAAGCACTGAGCGTTGCGCAGGGGTCTCAGCCCTCAGCACGTAGCGGGGTGCCTCCGGGGAGGTGCGCGGCTCGGTGGCCTGAGACCTCCTGAAATCCCTGTCACCAGAGGCTCTCGAAGAAGTATCGCATCTGGGAGCTGGAGGAAAATTTCCTCCTCCTTGTCGGGATCGCAGCCGGAGAGCGGTGTCCCGGGTGCATTGCTGGGCTGGGAACAGTGTCTGTACTTGGAGAGGCCAACTTGGCTGCACTGGGAAGGAAGGGGCAACACCGAGCAGCACGGAGCTGGGCGCTGATAACCAAGACAGGGAGCCTTCCCGGTCGGTGCAGACAGTAGGCTCAGTAAGCAAGCCCGGCAGTAAGTGCTCAAAGGCATCTCTGGAGGCCTCTCCCCAGAGTTCAGAATCGTCCCATTCCCCTTTCAGAGTCTTTAAGGATCCAACAGGGCAGCAGAAATTACACTTGGAGAGGCATATGAAAGTAAAGAATTTATTGTACTCACAGGTCCTAGAAGACCGAGGCCAGGTGCAGACTTAGGGGGCCAGATGGGAGGACAGCCCAGGAAGGCGGTTCGACAAGCAGGAGAGGACCAGAGGGAGACAGAGAAACAATAAACACCAACAGGAGTCAGAGACGGGGAAAGCAAGAAGGGGAACTTGCGGCAGGGACCAGCCTTCTCACATTGGTGTATTTGGTCTCCTGGTCTTCACAGGCTGTTTGTGGGGATGCTGAAGCATCAGGGAAATAAAAAGTTTAAAAAATTTTAGCATACTGAGTGTGTCTGTGTGTTTGATTGTTGTGTTTCCGTGTCCCTAATAGCATCTCTATAAAAATAGTGAGTAATAAGCATTGGGCTGAAAATCTCCACGCTCTTCTCTTTTGGTTGTGGGTTTGTTAGGGTACGGAGTCGACCACCCCTCAATTAGACAGAGAACACTCTCGATAATGCAAGTCACACAGCGAGGTTTATTTCCCCTCGCTGGGGTCCGAGTATCTGCCCGGCGCAGTGGGTTTCAACAAGGACCCCGAGCACTCAACACCAAGGGTTTATATAGCATTTTTTTAAAACATCCAACTCACAGTAACTTTCCATCACTTCAGAGACCATACATACTTTTGGCTTGCGCCCCGCTGGTGGTTTACTAAGATAAGTTCTCTTCAACATCTGGTCCCCCCTGGTGCATCTGCCTAGCCGCCCTGGTGGTTTAAGCTGATTAGCTGCTGCCTGGGTGTTGCAGTGTGGGGTACTTTCTTAGAACTAAAGCAGGGAGGGGTTCCCTGGAACTAAAGCAGGGAGGGGGTCCCAGGAACTAAAGTAAAGTAGGGGAAAGTTTAGTCCTTGGGCGTGAGATGGCTGTACTTATGCTAACCCACTCTTAGATTTCCCCTGTTAGTTGTTCATAATGAGGAATCTTGTTCATTTGTAGGGCAGTCGTGGGGGCCCTCAGGAGTGGGCAACTTTTCGTACTGCTGTCTTAAGACCATGAGCTGGACGGTATTAACACGATCTTTTACAAAATTAATAAGCTTATTCAGAATGCAAGGGCCAAAAGTTAGAATGAGCACAAGCAAAACAAACGGGCCAACTAAGGTAGAAACTAGGATGGTGAACCAGGGAGTCCTATTAAACCAAGCCTCAAACCAGTTCTCCTGTGCTTCCCTCTCCTTCTTCCTCTTGGCTAATCCTTCTCTCACCTTAGCCATGGATTCTTTCACTACCCCAGTATGATCGGCATAAAAGCAGCATTCTTCTCCTAATGTAGCACATAGTCCCCCTTGTTGGAGGAACAACAAATTAAGCCCCCTTCTATTCTGGAGTACTACCTCGGACAGGGAGGTAAGAGATAAAGGAATTGTTAAAGTAGACTTACAGGATCCTGGTAGGACCTGTTGGGGTAGGGGGTTGGTCAGGCTAGGATTGTCCTTAGCAAAACCTCAAGGTGAGGGCAGTTAAGTCCCCAGCGGAGAGCCACTCTGTCTGTTTCAGGGGCTTGTCAGTAGGTAAGGAATTTTAATGATTTTCTTCTGCCTCTGTTTCCAACATCAGCTAAACTTGAGGTGGGATGGCCTTAATTTTCTCGGCCTCCACAGGTTCAGGATTCTCTATTGTGCCTGTGACATTACATTTCCAGCAAATATCTGTGGCCCATGCAAAGTAGATGCAACGTCATCTCCTATTTAGAGAAGTAGAAGTAATATTAAATAAAAAGTGATAACAAGGTTGCAAAAGTTGGAGAGCAGGAATGACCAGGAACTGTAGATGCCTAAAGGTCTACCTACATGTGACCCTGATGTGTAACCAGACATAGAAGTGCTTTGGTAGACTCTGAACTCAGCACTCACTTTGGATCTGTTAAATTTGTTGGAATTTCTAAAGCTTTCGCCCCTCTTAGCCTTTGATTAGTGGTAACTTAGTCTAATTGCTTAAGTCCTAGCCAGAAAAACTGTGGGGTGGGCATTTTCCTATTACTGGCCATGAAAGTGAGACGTACCCAGCTTAGTCCCTAATTGTGCCTGCACAAGGACATGAGGTAGTTGTCCGTGAATGACCGCAGTTCTTCAATGGCATGTTAATCTAGGATTCACTGAGATTCACAGAATATTTTCAGTTTGCCTATTTTATTTTTAAAAAAATTGTAAACTTTTACATACTCTCATTTAATTAAGTTATTTTTAGCTTCTCTTTTTGACATTGCTTATGAAGTACTTGCCATAACTCTTGGAAGAAATACATTTCTAAGTGGTTTATTTATGTGCTCAATACACACTTTTAGAGCAGTGAGTAAACGTGACACCACAGATTCCCTGTTTACATTTACTCTTCTGTCTACTCTAATGTCCTCTTCAACTCTCTCCCCAAGCTGATATTGCTCAATGTGCTCATGAATGAAAAAGAATCCCCTTGTGGAGACAATATATTCGAGTGACCAAGGTTCCAAGACAGACACATGCTCAGTGGATTCTCTCATACCTAAATGACTTCTCAAATTCACTGAGGTCTTAAATTTTTTCACCCTTCCCTGATGTTTTCCCAGAGCTTCCTGCCACTATCTTTAAAGAACTACATAAACACCATCAATAACTCTGTCATTTCTATTTCACTACTGTCTTTCAGAGATAATCTGAATTCCTCTTGCAGAAATTTCCCTTCAGTAACAGGAGAAATGATCATCATTCCCCAGCAAGCTGATGGGACCATGCAGTTCAGGCGCTCCCTTCCTCTTGAGATTCAGGTACCCCCTTAATATTGGGATTCATGTGCTCCTTTTGCACTTATGCTGAATGTGAAGTCAGCAGCCACTGTCCCGTACCAAAATAGCATTTGTTGGGGGCGCCTGGGTGGCTCAGTCGGTTAAGCATCTGCTTTTGGCTTGGGCCATGATCCCAAAGTCCTGGGATCAAGCCCCACCTCAGGCTCTCAGCTCAGTGGGGAGTCTGCTTCTCCATCTTCCTCTGTGCTCTCCCTCTCAAATAAATAAAATCTTTTTTTTTTTTTAAGTAGCGTTTGTTTAGTTTCTCTCCACTTTGAGATACATGTCTGATTGCTGAAAGGAGTTGGATATCTTGGAATATAGGGAAAGAAATACCCTATGGATTAAGCTGTTCCTCAATGCGTAGGACTCAGTCACAATATACAGGGAGGAGAGACATTTTCTCTGGGACCCAGAGGCGAAGCTTCACCCTTGTGCAGTTGCTTCAGAGCAATCCCACTTCCCTCTTCTATCTTCCTGTCATGAACCTATCTAGTCTTTTCCTCTTGTTCCTGACTGAACATAATGAAACTCAACAACTCACTTCTGACTCTTGAAGTTTCATGGCATGCGAAGAACAATAAGATAATGTTTATTCGTGTACAGCTAAGAATGTACATGTTTTATGTCGAAATAACTTAATGGAATATGTCCATTTGTATCAGTAGCCTTGGGGGGGCACCTAAAGTACTGGTTTTATGCTCTGGGAGCCTGCTGAGCTTCAGGGGGTCTGAAATCATGTTTCTAAGAACTTTTTCCACTTGTAGACAGCACCCCTATAAATCTGCGCGAATCCCTTAAGGAAGCCTCCGGAATCTCTTTAGACCCTTCGCAGAAGCTCCGAGCCCTTGGGACGGTTCTGGTGAGAACGTCTTCGCCGCGGCTCCTACTACGTTACCCAGAGGGCGCCGCGCCGACGGGCTGCGGGCTGAGCCAATGACGGCACAAAAGAAGAGTTTTTCTGCGCGTTTGACAGCTCTTGGGGCGGGACTTCCGGCGTCCTCGTTGTGGCTGCAGTTTTGGGCGCTCCTCGGTTTGTTGCGGCACGGTCTGGCGGGTTCTGACCGGATCGAGAAGGCGCGAGGGGAGAGGCTGCCCCCGCCGCACAGACTGAGGCCCGCGGCAGGCGACGCCACCCGGGCTGCCCAGCGCGGGGGCCGGGACGGGGATCGCCGGCCCGGGTGTCCGCTCCGTCACTGAGTCCGATGGCGGCGGCCGCGCCCAGGGACCCAGCTGAGGTAAACGCTTGTCTCCCGGGGCCTCCCCTCAGCCCCCGACCCAGACCCCAAAGGCCCGAGCGCGGGGCGCCTGCTGGCGGCCCTGCGGCCCAGTGCCCGGTGTCCGGGACAGGGATGCTCCGGTGGGTGGGGGCGCGTGTGTGAGCGCCAGCGGGCTGCGTGCGGGAGCGGGCTCCGGGCTGAGAGGCCGCCGGGGCGGAGGCTGCAGGGGGCCTGAGGCGGGAGGATTCTGCCCTCAGGGGACGGAGCGTGAGGCGGATCCACGCCTGCGCTGGCGGGCCCAGGTGCGGTTCCTCTGCCCCGAGAGCCATGGGAGCCGTGGATGGTTGTGAAGAGAAGAGGGACGCGGTCTGATTTAGGGTTTTAAAAGTTTTTCCAAGGGCTGCTCAGAGGGAGAACAGACTGGAGCGACAGTGAGGACACTGAAGCACTGGGAGGTGGGTCCAAGTTACAGAACTGGGAAGAGTAAGTCCAGAGAACTGGAATCCCGAGTTTATTTAGCCTTTCAGCTCAAGGTCTGGCCTCCGGGGTTGGAGGTTCAAGCCCTCTGAAAGCACCGTGGCCCCCGGCCTCTGTGAGTTGCTTCTGCCCTCGGGTCCCGAGGCTGCAGTAGCACTTACGGAACCTGCACAGTGAAGTGGAGGGTGTCCCTCCCGCGCTGGTGTGGATCCCTCCCCCGTATCAACTTTGAGATGCGATGTCCGGGGACTCTTCACGCGCTCTTCTGCCGGCCCTTTAGTTTGGGGATGCGGGAGCGATCCAAAGGCCAGGGCGTAATCTAGACTCATTTTGAGTCCAGGCTGAGGATGATACGGAGTTCTGCTGGCCACCAACGGAGAGAGGTGTAGACGCTGACCTCAGGAACAGGTACAAGCAAGTGCAAACACTTGCAGTGTGGGAAGAGGGCGCAGCAGGTCTCCGTTCTCTCAGGAACAAGGAGCAGGAGATGGAGTTCGTTTTGGCAAAGGTTGCCTGAGAAGTCAGGCAGCTATAATGGATGTAATGGGAGATTTGGAACGGAGGAGGGAGATGGTCTTACCTAGGTCTGAATAGGCTTCATCTGGTTGCAGAGTGGAAAACAGATTTTGGGATTGAGGGAGGAGGTAGGGTGACCAGGGAAGAGGCTACTGCTGCGATCGTGCAGGTGAGTGTTCATGGACCAGAGTGCTGGCTGTGGAGGTGGGAGAAGTGTTTGGATTCTGGATCTCTGTTTCCAGAAGGACTGATTTTGAGGGTGAGAGAGAAAGGAAGGAGTCGGGTATGACACTAAAGTTTTGGTCTTAGCAGCAAGTAGGGTAGAAGGTAGATCAACTGAGATGGGAAGGTCAGTAGCAGGAGTGGTTCTCACTGGGAATATCAGGCTTTGTGTGGGGCCATGTTAAGATTCTGAGATACTCCAGAGAAAAAATGAGTAGTGGCATCAAGTGGGCAGCTGGACACAGGTCTGGAATCTGGAGTGAGGTTTAGGATGGAGGCATCTGGAAGTGGTGGCTGCTGTGTGCACCAGGGTGGAGCTGAGGGTCCTATTTAGAAAGTGGGATTCCCCTCACGGCAGTAATGTTATTAGCAGGTCAGAAAGAAGAGTAAGAGTTCCAAGGGCTGGATCTATTTCTTGGGCACGTGGTTGGGGGCAATGGGTATCATAAATACCGAGGTAGGAGAGAAGTAACCACGAAGGGAGTATGTGGAGAGCCTGGTCGTGGCAGGTGGCCAGGACTTCCAAGGGAAGAGTGGACGAGAGATAGATGAGGAGTACTGCTTGAGATAAGATGGGTTTACTACAGTTTTGTGGTGAGCTTTGGTGGGTTCTGGGGCATTTGCCGGTATGGGGCAAGCGTGGCCTTCTGTGAGAATCACTGTGCTTGGTATGGCTGCCAGTATGGCTGAGCTTTGAATGAGGTTTTGGTGGAAAGAGGAGGGTTGTGGCTCCTGAAGGGGCAGCAAGTGCAGGACAGAACTGGGAGAGGGGTCATGGGCATCAGAAATTCATGTGTGGTTCCATGTGACTGATGTTGAAGCAAGGTTTAGAGACAGGCAGAGAGGCCTTTGCAGCAGCATCCAGGGCTACCCCTGGTGTGGGACCCATCGGAGGTTCTGGGGGAGTACTGGATCCTGTTTGAATTTGCCAAGTTCTCTCTGGATGCCCTGTGCCAGGTAGCATGGAGCAAGTCCCTGGAGATGTCTGTGGTGTGGGGCAGGGAATCGGCAGTGGCTGTGAGGATGCACGTGTTGGGTCTGAGGATGTGAGAGGTGCATGTGCATGGGGAGAGAGGGAGTGGGAATTGATGGTCTTGGGTCCTGGTACTGGAGACTTAAAGGTGATGGGTGACCCCAAATTTTATTGTGAGGCATGAAGTGGAGGACTCCAGGGAAATTGCCTGTCAGGAAGAGATGCAGCCTTGTAATCCAGTTCCTGAGTGTAGATGGTGTCTCTGCCTGCTTGCCTGTGGTTGCTGAGGGCTGGACACGTTGATTAATAGAACCATGAGGAAAGAGCGATACCAGTGGCATCAGATCTGGTTTCTCCTCTAAAGTGGAGAGCTTGGGAAGGGGATGGGTATGGGGTAGATGTGTGGGGTGGATTGTCGGTCCTCAGGAGGGAGGCTGTGGTTTCATCTGTCCCCAACATGACAGGACAATGTGACTTTGGAGGATGTGGCCGTGTACTTCTCCTGGGAGGAATGGGGTCTCCTTGATGAGGCTCAGAGATGCCTATACCATGATGTGATGCTGGAGAACTTGGCACTGATAACCTCCCTGGGTAAGGCCCTCACACCCATCACAGTGACCTAGGTAGCAAGTTTGCCTTTCTGCTTTTCCCTAGTGGCTGCTCTGTCCTTCCATCCAGACCATGGGCACTACAACCTTTCCTAGTTCCCTGGGTAGGTGCTATTGTTGCTTGGACTGGACTGTTAGCACTGCCCTCTGCTCTCCCTGCTCCCTCAACACCTGCTGCCCTGAAGTCTAGTAGCAAAGGATTCTGGGTCATCCTTCTAGGTAGTCTTGACAGTCAGCTGGATGGATCCCACCTTGCTTGACCCCTTCCTGGCTGGGTGATTTCTGCAGATCCATGGTACATACTCGCTTCAGGTTTTGCTCCCTTCTTCGGATAGTTCTACATGTCTGCATATGCCGGGAATTACCATCGTTGAGACAGACATTACTTACATCTACTATGCGCTGTTCTTGGAGACCTTTGTGTGAGGTTTTTTGTAACGTTTAGTTTTCTACGATTTGTCATGGCAGGCTGGTACTGGCCACTTATATGTCCTGTCTTAACTTTAGGACTTACATACATTATCCAAGTCCCATGTAGTTGCCCAACTTGGGTTGTGGGGGAGACTTCTGGACATGTCACAGAATGATATCACTCCTACCGTGGCAGGAGGGGCCAGAGGGGAACTGGTCTTGCTGATTGGCAGCTGAGACAGGACATGATGTCAGGGCTGTGTTCACATAATACCAGGAACTTGTTCAAACTAGTGTTTTGGTGCCATTTAAATGGCCACACCTCATTTTCACCTTTTCTTCCCTATTCTTGATACTTGACTAGTTTGTCATTTTTACTCTGACCTCTAGTCCCTGGCTGCTGGCAACTTCCTATATCTGTCGGTTACCCATTCCTTTCCACTGCTGCCTTCGCAGTGTTCCCAGCATTGGCTCATGTATAATAGCTGGTGAACACATATACCCAGTAGTCTTTGAACACCAGCTACTCACCAGCAGTCATTTTCCTGTTTCTTCAGGATACTCACATGTGAGCAACACCCCTCCTGGAGGTCATTCTCAGAGGAGTAAGTCAGAAACTCTGCCTGCTTCTCCTTACTGTGCTGAGTCACATTCTGATCTACTTTCATCTTGTGATCCTGCTTCTTAGAGAACCTTTTAGAATCACAGTACTGCAAAGAAGCCCCTTCCTCATCTTGCTTCCCAACTCCTCCATCCTGAGAACAGTCTCGTGTATTCATTCTTTGGTATGTCAGGCACATATTTATAATGTGGCTGCCACTTGTCTCCTGAGACAACATGTACATGACTAGTATTTCTGCTTTCAGATTGTTTGTGTGGCAGAGAGAGTGAGGAGGCACCTTTCGGACAGAATGTTTCTCTGGGAAGAATGTCACAGATCAGGATCTCAGAGCCAAGTCCAACCACTCAGAAGATTCATCTCTGTGAGAAGCATGTTCCTGTCATTATCTAATTTGTACCTGGATGAGCATCAAGGAACACATCCTGGGCAGAAATCATACACATGTGTGGCATGTGGAAAACAATTCTGTTTCAGTGTAAATCTTCACCAACACCAGAATGAGCACAGTGGGAGAAAACCAAATAGCGAGAACATGGACAGGACTTCCTTTGTGAAGACCTATGGACGCCATTCATTAGGGAAGCCTTTCACCTGTGAGGATGTTGAAAAGGACTTCTTGGCCAGTTTGGGACTCCTCCAGCATCAGGCCACTCCCAAAGCAGTACTGAGTGTACACAGCAGTACTAAGTGTGAGGGGTCCTTTCACAGTGGAAAAAGTTCTTACAAATGTGGTGAATGTGGAAAAGCCTTCTGTCATAAATGTACACTTGTTCAGCACCAAAGAATTCACACTGGAGAAGGACTGCTTGAGTGCAGTGAATGTGAGAAAACCTTCAGCTAAAAGCATACATTTGTTCAGCATAAGACAGCCCACACTGGAGAAGAGCCTTCTGAGTGTAGTGAGTGTGGAAAGGCCTTCAGGTTCAAATATAAACTTGTTCAGCACCTACGTACTCACACTAGAGAAAGGCCTTACATGTGTAGTGAATGTGGGAAAGCTTTTGGATGCAAATCCAAACTTGTTCGGCACCAGAGAATTCACACCGGAGCACGACCTTATGAGTATGCTGAATGTGACGAATTCTTTAGACAAAGTTCCAGCCTCATTCAACATTGGAGAATTCACACTGGAGCAAGGCTTTATGAATGTGACAAATGTGGGAAGTCTTTTAGCCAAAGTTCTATCCTCATCCAGCATCGGAGAGTTCACACTGGAGAAAGGCCATATGAGTGCAATGAAAATGGGAAATCCTTTAGACAAAGCTCCAGCCTCATTCAACACCGGAGATTTCACACAGGAGCAAGGCCTTACGAGTGTAGTGAATGTGGGAAATCCTTTAGCCAAAGTTTTAGCCTCATTCTACATCAGAGAATTCACACTAGAGAAAGACCTTATGAATGCAGTGAATGTGGGAAGTCCTTTAGCCAAAACTATAGCCTCATTCAACACCATAAACTTCACACTAGAGAAAGGCATCAGGACTACAGCCAACCTGAGAAAGTTTTCCGCTGTCTGCTCTGATTCAACACCAAAAACTTAATGACTCAAGTCAGTTTTATGAATCAGCAGATGTGGAAAAACCTTCCATCCAAGATCTAAACCCATTCAGCATGAAAAAGAAATTCCACATAAGAAAATGGCCTTAAACGTTCAGGAAATAGGCTCTTTCTTTGTTCAGTGTAACAGCACTAGAGAGCCTCTGTGAGGAGCCATCTACCATGCATTCCAGTTACAGGAAGTTTTCAGGAGCTGCATTTCATATTCTGACCTGCTCAGACCTTGCTGGAATTCTGTCACTGCCAGTGGTGGCAGAAGGTATCTCACCTCTGACACCCAGCAGGTCCTCCTCATGGCATGCGAGTCACCTTAGCATGCTCAGAGAAGACAGATGTTTGTGCTCTTCTGCTCTGTAGTGGAAATCATGGTCTGAACCCCTGGGGTGGGAACCTTTTCTCTGACTAGCTATGGCATGGACCTGATCCACTTTTTGCCACAGAACCCAATCCAGGAACCACTGATATTTTGCAAGTTTTACCCTCTTCATGGCATTGTTGGTCTTATGCTATACTTTTTATGGATTTTCCAGCCTCCAAGTCACTGAGGTGGGACCTGTCTTCCTCACATTTGCTCTGATTTGTGCAATAATAAACATTTTATTGAATCACATTTAATCTTAAGATTTTTATTCATTGTGTGGGGTGGGTTGAAAACATTGGGCTCTGCCATTGTGGAGAAGTGGACAGCTTTCTTGGACATCAAGGAGACAGTATAATGTCAGAGACTACCTCTCACTATAGTTTTTACCTAATCAGCATTCCTACCTGGTTTAAAAAAGAATTATTTGATGTTTGTCCCTAGTTCCTGGCATAGAACTTCTGAAACCCTTGGGATTTCCTGGATAAGAATATTTTGTATGAGGGTGAAATGGCTCAAGATGGAGGCCAATAAAGGAACTTCAGGATGGGAGCTGGTGACTAGACATTAGAGAGTTCTAACTGTAAGCCCTATCTGTAACTGTCCCTCAGAATAACGTACTGCTTAAGATATAACCCATAAGAAATTATACTAGCCAGTAAGCATGCTTAGATACAGCCTTAAGAAAAATATGCACCGGCAACAGGCCTCTGAGGGAGAGGACGATAGACGTCCTTGAAGCCAAGCAGCTGGGCACGCCCGGCCCACTCAGGCCGGAACGCCGCCTGCTTCATTCTCCCGTTACCTCCCCTTCCCCGGAGAGCACCTGCAGCTCGTCAGATAATCCTTCTGTTTGGGCTTGCTCACTCTAGGTCACGGGCTACAGGACCAGATGTATTTGCCTTTTTTCTTACTTACCTGCAAGACTCATGGTCTGTGTAACCTACTCCGGCTTCTTTGTTGGTTGTTACCGACTTTCCAATAAATATGAGACTAGGGACGCCTGGGTGGCTCAGTTGGTTAAGTGGCTGCCTTTCGCCCGGGTCATGATCCCAGCGTCCTGGGATCGAGTCCCACATCGGGCTCCTTCCTCAGCAGGGAGCCTGCTTCTCCCTCTGCCTCTGCCTGCCATTCTGTCTGCCTGTGCTCTCTCTCCCTCTCTCTCTCTGGCAAATAAATAAAAATAAAATCTTAAAAATAAATAAATAAATAAATAAATAAATATGAGACTAAGGAGTTGTTCGGGGAGACAGCCTTTTCTGCTGTCATCCCCTGCTCCCTTTCTCTTGCAGCTGACTTGTTCGTGCCTCATTCGTCTCCTGTGCGCTGTCAGGAGGCAGTACTATCCTTGACATCTGGGTAGGGGAAGGAGCTAGACATTGGGTTCCCTCACCAATGGCCAATGATTTAGTCAGTCATGCCTATGGCATGACAAAAACCCCTAAAAAACAGGACTTAACACCAGCCGGCCAGGAGGGGGTGCATACTGATTCCACTGTGACAAGAATTCTTGCTCTTGGGGCTCTTACGGAGCTCACCCTATGTACCTCTTCGTCTCTTTGTTGATTTGGGTCCATTATAGTAAACTAATAGTAAGCATAGAATTTCCCTGAGTTCTGTGAGTTATTGTAGCAAATTATTAAACCTGAGTGGGGACTCGAGGCAACTCCAGATTTGTAGTCAACCTGGTAGAAGTGAGGGTAGTCTAGGGACCCCATTTGCGGCTGGCATTTTAAGAGACAGTTGCAGGACTGAGTCCTAACCTGTGGGGCCTGCCGAGTAGCTAGTGTCAGAATTGCATTGAACACCCGGTTGGCGTTGGAATGACATATTTGGGATCAGAAAAGGCCATATACTGCGTAAGGCCTTCTAGGAAAGACTACAGGTATCTGTAGTCCTGATTTGTGGCCTGAATGTCAGGATGTTTGTAGGCCCAAAGATCACCCGGAGGAGGGTACAGCTGCGACAACCAACAGTGCTTTTGGTAAAGGCTAGGACGTGATAATTTCTCCCAGGTGTGGTGATGGGAATCAGCAGCACTTGAATTATGCTTGGACATGACATTATTAAGGCCTGAATGTCTAAAATGAATTAAGAAAATACAAAGTGCTTAATTTTTCTCTGACTGAAATTATTGAGATACCTGAGTATTAAAGCCAGGTTTTTTTTTAATTTTTTAATTTTTTTTTTAAGATTTTATTTATTTATTTGACAGAGAGAGATCACAAGTAGACGGAGAGGCAGGCAGAGAGAGAGAGAGAGAGAGAGGGAAGCAGGCTCCCTGCTGAGCAGAGAGCCCGATGCGGGACTCGATCCCAGGACCCCGAGATCATGACCTGAGCCGAAGGCAGCGGCTTAACCCACTGAGCCACCCAGGCGCCCCAGCCAGGTTTTTTTTAAAGATTTATTTATTTATTTGAGAGAGCATGTGCACACAGCACATGATTGGGATGAGGGGCAGAGGGAGAGGAAGAGAGAATCCCAAGAAGACTCCCCACTGAGCAAGGAGCCTGAAATGGGGCTCAGTCTCAAGACCCTGACATCATGACCTGAGCTGAAATCAAGAGTTGGACACTTAATACACTTAATACACCAGCCAGGCATCCCTTAGAACAAATTTTAAAAGGACTCATCAGGAGTCGGGGGTGCTTGAGAGGCTTAGTCTGTTAAGCATCCGCTTTCAGCTCAGGTCATGATCCTGGGGTCCTGGGGTCCTGGGATTGAGCCCTGTGTCTGGCTCCCTGTTCAGCAAGGAGTCCTCTTCTCCTCTTTCTGCTCCTTCCCCACACTTGGGCTCTCTGTTTGTCTCTCTCTTTCACTTTCAAATAAATGAATAAAATCTTTGGAAAAAAAAAAAAAGGCCTCATGAGTAATGGAAATGTTACCAACATCAGTGATGGTGACCTCCTCATTGCACAACGTCCACTTACATTTTTATTAGCCCAGAGAATCTTTGCTGCATTCTCCATGTTCCATTTGCTCAGTCATCATCATCTAGGAAAAAAAAAAAAAAAAGCCTCACTTGCAAAGTTGAGTTACAATTCTAAGGTGTTTTGTTGTTTATACCCAAAATCTGCAATCTTTGATCTGATATTCAGATGCTAAGGGCTTCTTGAAATGTTATTTTTGCTTTGTACACTAACCCCACTTCAATTTTCATATGGCTTCATGGTGTGTCATAGGCTATTTGTAGCAGAATACATAATTCGTATTTATGATTCTAATGAGAACTTTCCTTACAGCAAAACCACTAGATCCAGTCAATTAGGGAATTGTACTTGCACCTTACCCCAGTAACCCTTGGCCCAGTGGCACATGGCTGCCCTTATAGCATGGAGCATAAGCTGGTCTCAGATAGAGGGAAAAGCCAGATCCACCATATGGGGTCACAAACACATTCTCTATTTGAGCCGTTCAACTCCCTGTGCTCAACAGTTACTGCTCTAACATTCCACTGTTGCCATTGGCCAAAAAAGACTCTGTATTTTGATTACTAATTGGGCTTGTTGTCACCACCTTCAAACCTCCCATTGTTTACTTGGAGAATCCAGACCTCTCTTCTATCCTGAATTGTCCTAATAATTATCTATAAAAAAAGTCAATCTATCTACTCAAAGAGCTGTCATCACTGATCTGTCACTTAGAAGCTTCCCAAATCCTGGTCAAGGACCTTACTTGAATCCTCCAGCTGTCTTCTACTCCCGCAGCCTCTTCCGCTCTTCTGTTACTTGCCCGTCCATCTTGGTGTTCCTAGCTCAATATATTCACTAAAATCTCAAGAATGCCAAATCTGTTTTTTACTTTATAAATTTCCTCCAGTATTACTTTTGTCTACATTAATATTCTGCCACCTTTATACAGAGAATAAAAGATCATTGTTTGATATTGTCTGAAAACATCCTCTGCCTCCTAAAACAAATCTCTTCGGGCTCCCTGTGTTAAAATGAAAATGAGCCTCCCCCCAAATTTAGCATCAATCCCTCCATCCCACCTATGACTTTCCCATGTCTTAGCTTCCGAGGGGTTTTGTTCTTCATTTATCAAATCTCTTGACTGATAAACCACCCATCACTGACCTTCAGCCTCTTAATTTCCTCGACCAAAAAAATCAATATGGTTTTTGTACTTCATAAAACAACTACCCTTCCCTCTGAGCTAGTACATTTTCTTTTCTGTCATCGCTCTCCCTCACCCTTTATTGCTAAACATTTATAAGCATGTTCTCTCCTTTTGTTTCTATTACTTCAATTCCTATGTAGTTCTCTACTCATTTGTATAAAGTTTCTGTATTCACAACTTTGTCACCATTAATGAACTTAAAAACACAATAATGACATCGAAAGTTTTCCTTAAAGTTTCTTTCAGCAGCTTTTGCACCATGGGGTTTTTGTTGGCTGCTGCTGTTTTGTATTCTTAACTGAACACGCTGGCTTAAACAACAAAAAGCCTCCTCTTAGTATTGTAATGAATCCGAGCCCAGTCTGCAGTTATTTCTCCACAATCTGTCTACATTCTACTGGTGATCTTCCACAGTGGCACGGTTGTAAATATTACACACTCAGAACTTGAAAGTGTGTGTTTCCGTGTAAAAGTCCTGATCCTCTTATCTAATGATTTTCTTGTAGCCTGTTCCTGGGCATCTGATAGACATCACAGACTCAACACCTTTAAACTCCTCCTGAGCTTTCTTTAAAAAACTTTTTTTAAATAAATCTTATTTTTTTAAAGATTTTATTTATTTATTTGATAGAGAGATGGCAAGCACAAGTCGGCAGAGCAGCAGGCAGAGGGAGAGGAAGAAGCAGGCTGTCCGCTGAGCAGGGAGGCCGTTGCGGAGCTCAATCCCAGGTCCCTGGGATCGTGACCTGAGCCGAAGGCGGACACTTAGTGACTGAGCCACCCAGGCGCCCCTATCTTATTTTTTTAGAGAAGTTTTGGGTTCACAGCAAAATTGATAGCAAGCAGGATGCCTGGGTGGAGCAGCTACTTTCGACTCAGGTTATGATCCCAAACTGGGATCAAGTCCCACATTGGGCTCCTTGCAGGGAGCCTGCTTTTCCTGCTGCCTGCTGCTCCCCCTGCTTTTTGTCTCTTTCTCTCTGACAAGTAAAAAAAATCTTTAAAAACAACAACAACAAAAACTGACGGCAAGATACAGAGATTTCCCATATATCCCGTGCCTTCACATATGTATAGTCTCTCTCCTTATCAACAGCCCCCTCTACAGTGGTACATTTGTTATAATTGATGAACCTACAATGACTTGTTATCATCCAAAGACCATGGTGTACATAATGGTTCCTTCTTGGTGTGCATTTTATGTCTTTGGGTAAATTATAACAACATGTGTCCACCACAATAATTCATAGAGATTAGTTTCACTGCCCTAAAATTTCAGTTTCACTGCCCTAAAAATTCTCCAATTGTCCCTTCCTCCTGCCTAACCTCTGGCAACTACAGATATTTCTATTGT
Organism: Enhydra lutris kenyoni; assembly: GCF_002288905.1. Classification (NCBI taxonomy): domain Eukaryota; kingdom Metazoa; phylum Chordata; class Mammalia; order Carnivora; family Mustelidae; genus Enhydra; species Enhydra lutris. Next base: position 704,903 of record NW_019154198.1, read on the forward strand.
CTCCAGAACTTTGTCTTTTTCAGAATGTTATGTATTATGTAGCCTTTTCAAAATAGCCTCCTTGACTTAGTAATATGCATCTAACTTTCTTCCTTGTCTTTTCATGACTTGACAGTGCTCTAAATTCTGAATGATATTCCATTGTCTGGATGCGCCAGTTTATTTACCCATTCACTTACTGAAGGATATCTTGGTTGCATCCAAGTTTTGGTGATAGTGGCTAAAGTTGCATGTAAACATCCATATGCAGGTTTTTGTGTGGATATGTTTTCAAAGCCTTTGGGTAAATACCAAGGAATGCAATTGCTGGATTGCCTGGTAAGTCTATGTTAGTTTTGTAGGAAACTGCCAGACTGTCGTCCAAAGTGATTGTGCCATTTTGCGCCCCCACCAGTGATGAATGAGAGTTCCTATTGTTCCACATCCTCACCACCATTTGGTGGTGTCACTGTGAGCTTTCTTTTCCCTCTTCTCTGACCATAGTTTTCCCATTCTCAGTTGCTACCTACTCCATCCTTCCAGTTGATGAGACTAAAAATCTCAGGCTCTTTTCCTTTTTTTTAAAGATTTTATTTATTTATTTGACAGAGCGAGATCACAAGTAGGCAGAGAGGCAGGTAGAGGGGCGGGGGGAAGCAGGCTCCCCACTGAGCAGAGAGCCCGATGCGATGCGGAACTTGATCCCAGGACTCTGAGATCATGACCTGAGCTGAAGGCAGAGGCTTAACCCACTGAGCCACCCAGGCGCCCCTGTGTCCCTTACTTTGTAATTTGGAATCGTTCCTGTCAACTCTTGCATCCTGTTTTTTTTTTTTTTCTTCTTAAAGATTTTATTTATTTATTTGAGAGAGAGAGAGAGTGAGTGTGAGAGAGAAGGAGCAGGGGGAGGAGCAAAAGAAGGGGATGAAGCAGACTCCCTGCTGTGCAGGGAGCCCAACACGGGACTCCATCCCAGGACCACCCTCGCATCATGACCTGAGCTGACTGAGCCACCCAGGCACTCCAACTCTAGTGTCCTGTTTACATAATCTCAGTAGTTTGGGGTGACTCTTTTGCTTTCTTATACAGTAGGGAGTTCTGAGGTAGTTTTCTGTAACTTTTATTCCGGATATGGATTCATTTATTTTTTTCAGAAAGATCTGTTATCTTTTAATAAAATAGTGTCTATATACTATATATGTATGTACATGTGTATATGAACATATATAATTAAAGTACTGTTTTGGGGGAGGGTGCCTGGGTGGCTCAGTTGGTTAAGCATCTGCCTTCAGTTCAGGTCATGATCCCAGGGTCCTGGGATCCAGTCTCCTATTGGGTTCCCTGCTCAGCTGGGAGTCTGCTTCTCCCTCTGCCTCTCCCCCTGCTTGTGTGCACTCACTTTTTCACAAAATTTAAAAATCTTTTTTTAATTATTTTTTTAAATTTTTAAATTTTTTATTTTTTTTAAAATTTTAAAAAAGATTTTATTTATTTATTTGACAGAGAGAGATCACAAGCAGACAGAGAGGCAGGCAGAGAGAGAGGAGGAAGCAGGCTCCCCTCCAAGCAGAGAGCCTGATGTGGGGCTCAATCCCAGGACCCCGAGATCATGACCTGAGCCGAAGGCAGCGGCTCAACCCACTGAGCCACCCAGGCGCCCCTTTTAATTTTTTTTTAAGGATTTTATTTATTTAACAGACAGAGACCACAAGTAGGGAGAGAGGCAGGCAGAGAGAGAGAGAGAGAGGAGGAAGCAGGCTCCCTGCTGATCAGAGAGCCCGATGCGGGACTCGATCCCAGGACCCTGGGATCATGACCTGAGCGGAAGGCAGAGGTTTTAACCCACTGAGCCATCCAGGTGCCCCTAAAAATCTTTTTTTTTAAGATTTTATTTGTTTATTTGACAGAGATCACAGGTAGGCAGAGAGGCCGGCAGAGAGAGAAAAGGAAGCAGGCTCCCTGCTGAGCAGAAAGCCCCATGCAGGGCTCCATCCCAGGACCCTGGGATTGTGACCTGAGCCAAAAGTAGAGGCTTTAACCCACTGAGCCACCCAGGCACCCTAAATTTAAAAATCTTTAAAAAAAATGCTATTTTGGGGGGCACCTGGGTGGTCCCAGAAGCGCCCGTTTTTAGTTAGATGAGTCCCTTGAATGTGCTTGGTTAACTATAAACTTTGTCCTCCTTCTTCCTTGTCCGCAAGACATGTGACTAACGTTTGACTTTCATCTGTCCTTCTGTTGGCTATTGTTTCTATCTAATAAAAGTGAGACTGTGGAGATGCTCAGGGCAGCAGTCTTTTCGACTGTTGTCCGCTGCTCCCAGTCTCTTGCAGCTGACTTGTTTGTGCCTAATTCTTCTCCCGTCGCCGACTGGAAGCGGCAACCCAGGCACCCTAAATTTTAAAATCTTTAAAAAATGCTATTTTGGGGGGCACCTGGGTGGCTCAGTGGGTTAAGCCTCTGCCTTCAGCTCGGGTCATGGTCTCAGGGTCCTGGGATCGAGCCCCGCATCCGGCTCCCTGCTCAGCGGGGAGCCTGCTTCTCCCTCTTTCTCTCTCTGCCTGCCTCTCTGCCTACTTGTGATCTCTGTCTGGCAAATAAATAAATAAAATCTTTTTTAAAAATGCTATTTTTTACTTATAAGTACAGTAATTAGTTATCTTTACATATATTAATATGGAATACGTATTCAGATTATGGTGTTTAAAATATAGAAGTAACTCCTTTTCTTTGGCTTAAACCTGAATTTGGCACACATTTAGGTTTATTTATTTTTTTGTTTTTATGTTCAAGTTATGTTTTATAGCATTTTTGGCACTATATATATTTAGATAAATACGTAAAAAATTTGAAACAAAAACCATGAACCAGATACACTGAGTGCCATCTGGCTTCATACTTTCTCCTCTATTCTTTTATCACTATCACCTGCAGGTGCTCGTTTTTGTAATTTTTTTAAAAAGATTTTATTTATTTATTTGACAGAGAGAGAGAGATCACAAGTAGGCAGAGAGGCAGGCACAGAGAGAGGGGGAGGCAGGCTCCCTGCTGAGCAGAGAGCCTGATGCGGGGCTCAATCCCAGGACCCTGAGGTCACAACCTGAGCTAAAGGCAGAGGCTTAACCCACTGAGCCACCCAGGCGCCCCTCGTTTTTGTAATTTTTAAGTATGTTCTTAATATTTTTTTAAAGATTTTATTTATTTATTTGATAGGCAGAGATCACAAGTAGGCAGAGAGGCAGGCAGAGAGAGAGGAGGAAGCAGGCTCCCTGCTGAGCAGAGAGCCTGATGCGGGGCTCCATCCCAGAATGCTGGGATCATGACCTGAGCTGAAGGCAGGGGCTTAACCCACTGAGCACCCAGGCACCGCATGTTCTTAATATTTTAAAAATACAGTCATATACATACAGATAAATGGATATTAATTATGCTCCTTTATTAGGAAAATATTGCTAAGTGCACACAATATTCTGACACTTTCTATTTTTTACTTAATTGTATGTCCTGGAAATGCAGCAGTCAAAAGAACTTTAGTCATGGCTGCCTAGTGCCCCATTGTGAAAATGCACTATGATTCCTTCAGTATCCTACTGACATACATTGGGTTGGCTCCAATTTTTGTTATTAGAACTAGTCCTGCAAAAAATTGTCTTGCGCCTATGAAAGGCATGTCTAAATACTCATATTGAGTTGAGAAATTATGTGATCAAAGATGTTGTCTTGGTGTATTGAGAGTAACAAAATTTTCTACTTTAGTCTCCAGATTCCTGTGATTCAAAATAAAAACAGCCACAGTATACCCTTTAAACTGATGAAATGGTTTCCACTGACTTAAACTTGGGTATTATTTTCCTCACTCAGGCTGGACTTGGGAGCCTTGGGAGCGCCTCACTTCTTTGTCTTTCTATCTTTACCGCACTCACAAGGCGCATGTTGAGGCCCACAGACTTGATTCTCATCAGGGCAGTCACAGCTGACACTGTGGTTCTTTTTTCTTTTCTTTTTTTTAAGATTTTATTTGTTTACTTGACAGAGAGCACAAGTAGGCAGAGAGAGAGAGGAGGAAACAGGCTCCCTGCTGAGCAGAGAGCCTGATGTGGGGCTCGATCCCAGGACCCTGGGGTCATGACCTGAGTCGAAGGCAGAGGCTTTAACCCACTGAGCCACCCAGGCGCCCCAGCCGTGGGTCTTTTGAATGACAGGATCCCTCAGACAATGGCAGCATTTGGGATGGAATCTTTCCTGGATGAAGCTGGACATGGGCTGGTCTTCTGTTCTCACCGAGTGGCCAGAAGGGTTTCTCTCGGCACCACCTTTCTCCGCAGCGGCTTCCAGGCCAGTAAGCTCAATGCTAACACCTCCATGTGGTCAGCTCAGGGTGCAATCCTGAAAGTGCACTGGCTTTTGCTGTTTCCTCTGCTGGATCCTGCATCTCCTGTTAAATATCTTTACTGCTTTGCATGTTACTGAACCAAGAAAGAGAAAAAACATGAGTATGGAAAAAACATACGAATACTGTAATTCACCCATTCCGATCAAATCTGTAGTCTTACTCCATGCGGTCATGTTCTCCTTCATTATGTCACTTGTTTGGGCCTCGTGGCCTGGTCTCCTGGCTCCATCGTCCTTGTCCTGCTCAGGCACAAGCAGCGAGTCCAATACATTCACAGCAACAACCCTTTCTCTAGACCTTCCCACGAGGCTAGAGCCACACGGACTGTCCTGGTCCTGGTGAGCATGTTCATCTCCTTTTATTTCCTCTCTTCCATTTTGTCTTCGTGCATAGCACTTACTGTGAACCCAAGCCACTGGTTGACGAATACCTGTGCGCTGGCATCTTCTGGCTTCCTGGCATTCAGCCCCTTCGTGCTCCTTGCGCGTGACACCTGCACCTCCCGATTTTCTGCTTTCTGGGGAAGGAAGTGATTTTTCCAAGTATGGTCTCTAGACGGTAAGTTCCTTATAGGGCATCCTATAATTTAGTTAAGTATTATTTGATCATATTGTGTGTGTGTATTTACACATAAAACACTCATGTTTTCTGCCAGATGATCTATTATCCCATAGGGATCAGTATGGAATAAGCAAAAATAACCTTGGCCTCATATTGTGTATATGATTGTCCAAAATGAACATGGTGTGAATATGACAATGACTTTCTAAAATTGCATCTGCTATTCATTGGAGAATATCAGGCAATAAGATAATGACCTAGGGGAGATTTTCAGCTTTCGGGAGTTCGGGAGTGGAAACTCACTGTTGATTCAACTCTGAAGTGACATCCAAAAGATTTACTGCATTGTTAAATCCTATTGGGTGAAAAATGTTTCAAGGGAACAGAAAATGACAGGGGAATATCCTAAATTGGTACAACACAGGTGGACTTCAAAGAGTGAAAAGAAGGGCGCCTGGGAGGCTCAGTTGTTAAGCATCTGCCTTTGGCTCAGGTCATGATCCCAGGATCCTGGGACTGAGTCTTGCATCAGGCTCCCTGCTCAGCAGGGAGCCTGCTTCTCCTTCTCCCACTCCCCCTGGTTGTGTTCCCTCTCTCACTCTGTCTCCCTCTGTCAAAAAAAAAAAAAAGAGTGAAAAGAAGTTCATGATGTTTAGCAGAGTATGTGGCATACAATGTGGCGAGGCGGGCAAGTAGGTGATATCTTCTGGCAGGTGATGGAGGTCATGTCAATGATCAAAACCTTTCATAGGAAAGATCATGGGTCGCTGAGAATTTTTGTCCAGTGAAATAATCAAAACTGTGATAAAAAATAAAAAATAATTTAATTAAAATAAAATTTAGTACACATTATAATTTAGCCTTCTTTGACCTTACTTTACAATATTTTTTCATTTAAAAAATAGGTGGTAGGGACGCCTGGGTGGCTCAGTTGGTTGGACGACTGCCTTCGGCTCAGGTCATGATCCCGGGGTCCCGGGATCGAGTCCCACATCGGGCTCCCAGCTCCATGGGGAGTCTGCTTCTCCCTCTGACCTTCTCCTCCCTCATGCTCTCTCTCACTGTCTCACTCTCAAATAAATAAATAAATAAAATCTTTAAAAAAAAAATAGGTGGTAAAATAATGCACTTCCAGTTTAGCAATATTTAAGGGTCAAAGCTAAGAAAGAGTCTCTCCTTGACCAAACTTTAGCCAGGTTCCTATCAGGAATCCTATTCACAACTAGACCTCAACATTTGGACTTCTGCGCCCATCTTTGCATTGCCCAGTTTTAACAAGAATCCTATTAAGTTGCTTTAGCCAGAAACCATCCCTGCTTAATAGCTGATAACCCTTGATATCTGATCAAATTGCTCATCCTACCATCCCCCAGATGGTACTGATCACCTTTGCCTGCTTTCAGCAAGAATCCCCCTGACCCCTGAAGTTTTTTCTCAGTACTTTTCCATCCACTGACTCCCACACTGCCTCTTGGCTATGAACCCCTAGTTGTTTATGCTCTATTTGGAGTTGAGCCAAGTTCTGTACTGGGATCTCTATTCCACTATTACAACAGTTCCTGATTAAAAGCTGGTTTTGCGGGGCGCCTGGGTGGCTCAGTGGCTTAGGGCCTCTGCCTTCGGCTCAGGTCATGATCTCAGGGTCCTGGGATCGAGCCCCGCATCGGGCTCCGGGCTCCATGGGGAGTCTGCTTCCTCCTCTCTCTCTCTCTCTCTGCCTGCTTCTCTGCCTACTTGTGATCTGTCAAATAAATAAATAAAATCTTAAAAAAAAAAGCTGTTTTTGCTCTTTTACCTACTGTTCAGCTCTGGTTTTCTTTAATAGATCATGAATGTTATCATTCTTTATGAAGTAATACTGAGTTTTAGAAAAATTTTTTAGTTGTTGGTACTTAAAGGAATCCCAATTCAGACACTGTCCCGTAATTGCAAGTGAAGTGAAAATCACTTCCTAGCAAAGAAATAAGATCATGATGCTCTAAATTTTTATTTGTGGGTCAGATGGTCCCCTTTGCACATTTACTGCCACCAGCCCTGCCACATCAAAAAGCATTTATAATGGCCCTTTTCAGATGGGCGGCATATTCCTAGAGGGAAATCAGTATATCTCAGCTTTAGGCTGAGGAGCGTTTGAATTACAGGATGTTGCACCCTGGCTGGCCACCATCAGCGCCCCCACCGGCAGGAAAGTGCCTTCGTTGGCAGATTAACCCTTCCCAGAGTCCGCCCTGGCCCTCTCCGCTGACCTGACCTCTGATCCTGGGTCCCTGACCAAGCCAAAGAGCCCAAACCGACTTAAAGCTTCAATCTACATGGATCTAAAAACCAGCAAGGAAATACGAGTGGACTGTGAGTGGACACAAGATGATATTGCACATGATGTGTCCGTGTGGTTTTGTGGCTTTGGGGAATATCTACAAGAACGCTCCCACACTCTTCGGGTACCCACCCCCAGCGGACTACAAGGTACAGAACCAGGGCGCGGGCTCTTTCAGAGGGCCAAAGCCCCGCCCCGTCCGTTGAGCCTGGAGGCACCATTTCCCAGCGTCCCTCGCGGGAGCACGCTGCCCAGCCCCAGCCCCTGCGGGGAGAACTCCGACGGTCACTAGGGCCGATTCCTCAGGGAAACTACAGTAACCAGAAGTCTCTGCGCAGCACGGAGGCGGCACCATTAAGAACGCGCACAAGCCGTCTGGGCGGGACTTCCGGCGTCTTCCTCGCGGCGGACATTTTGTTCACTCCTAGTGGAGCTCTCGGAGTGGAGCTTTGGGAACGCCAGTACGGTTCAGAGTGACCGAAGCGGAAAGGCACGGGAGGAGACCCTGTGTCCATTGCAGAAAGGCTCGGGGGTGGCAGTGCGCGCGAAGGCTCCGCGGCCAGGGCCAGCCCACGGCGGCGCGTGGGTCCCGACCTGGGACTCCTCACGGGTCCCTGTCGTCCAGATTGTGATGGCGGCGGCCGCGGTGATGGATCCCGCGTAGGTGGGTACTTTGTTCCCCGGCCCCTGAGGCATTTCGGTCCTTCACTCTGAATCACGAAGCCACGAACGAGGGGCGCCTGTTGAGGTCGTTGCAGCTCCGGCTCCGGTGTTCTGGGCCGTGGGGGCGTTGGTGTGGGGAGCCCCTTCCTAGCAGCCGGTGCGGTGAGCCGTCGAAGTGTCCCTGGGCGACCGAAGATCATGAGCAAAGGCTTGGAGGCGCTGCTGAGCCGGAGGACTCCGGAAACCGGGCCCTGGGGTTTGCAGGGAGCCTAGAGGGCGAGCGGCGGCCCTGCGTGGAAAGGCTGCGTGAGCCGAGGGTGCTCTCGCGGCGGACCGCTGGGAGCCGTGGGGGAGCATGATGTGAGCTGGCTCGGGCAGGTGGGTCGCGGCGGGCTGGCTGACGGGCGAGGAGGCCGCCGACTCCCGGAGTGTTGTGGCTGCACCAGAGCTGCGGCGGGAGGTGGGAATTGGAGAAGGGGATGTTAGAGGTGAAACCGACGGGATTCTTGCCGTGTCGGGTAACGGCGGTGCGGGAAGACCGAGTGGAGGGCCGGAGCAGTTTGTGTCCCGGGGAATGCATTTTGGACGTTGTAAAGCTCCTCTCGGAGAGGAGGTGGCCCATGGGCATCTGGCCGTGCGTCAGGGATTCTGGCGGGGGCTGTGTTGGAGACCACTGAGGGATGAGGCCCCAGGTCGAAGCCTGGAGGTGAGATGCCCAGGAAAGATATTAACGGTGTTTTTACAAAACTCAGGTGATTCTTGAGGCGAGAGATTGGAGGGCGGGGGAAGGGGGTCATTCTTCATCCCCTCCAGAGGGAAGCATGGGAAGGAGTTCTGGCTGGTCTCCGCGGGAGGAGAGGGCCGTGGGGTGTAAGGAGCCCGGCCTGAGCCGCAGAGGCAGGCGTGACGTGCTGTCGGTTTGCCGTTCCGTGGACTCAGCAGCGGCACGGCCTGTGGAGGAGACGAAAAGCCAGCCTCAGCCGGATCCAGGGCCCTGGTACCCGGTTCCTCAGCTCTCGGGCGAGCAGAGATCATGGGCATCTCTCATGAGGGGCCACCAGCAGGCTCACCTTCGGGGGTGTGTACCAGGTAGGCTGGTTTGGTGACGGGACTAATGCGCACTTGGCAGGTGTACAGGCCATTAAGATTTTTAGATGGATAGATATGATAAATTTATACTGACGATGCTTAGTAATGGGTTGACGTGCTTGTCTCTGAGTGTTTAATTAAGGTGGAAGTCTTAAATACCACGTTTTCATAGAAGATTAAAAATAAATCCTAAATATCAAAAACCTATCCCTTCATTTGCTCCAAAACCATTTGGAAAAATGTGAAGCTTGTGGACAGTAAAAGCTAATTCAAGGATCCTTGCTTGTACTAACGGTGTTTGATACGAGCAGTAGCCCTGTTAGGTGGGTGCCACTGTTAGCCCTGCTTTACAGAGGAGGACACTGCAGCACGTCTGTTCATGGACGCCCATCTCATGGGAGGCAGCACTAAGGTCTTAACATCTGACATTAGACTTTCCGAAATCATCCTCACCAAAGGGCAGGGCAGGAGTTAGGGCCATAGTTCAGTCCCCAGTACCCCACTCTGGTAACCTGCCACTCTCAACTCCTCCTCTTTGCCAGGTTGCCCTGATGGTAGAAGCACTGGGGATCTCTGTATAGGTGAGTGCAGAGCATGCAGGTCCGCATTCATCACTCCCCACTTGGCCATGATCTTGGCAACCCCAGATGGCAGATGGTGGTGTCTTAGGACTCTTTACCTACCCTTACACTTGATGTTGAGTTTGGGGATGCCGGTGTCACTAACGTTCTTTTGCCTTGAATTGAGTGCAGTGGGGTGAAGTGTGGAACAGCGCCCCAGACACAAGAACCAGCATGTGCAGAAACATTACTTGAGGCTTAACCAAGAGTGTTCAGGGAGCCTCAGGTCTCCATTATGTCTAGCTTGGTCAGAGAGTAGTATTAAACTCTGGAATGGCACCTTGTGGAACTGGGCTTTTGTTTTGAGAATGGTGGGAGCCATGGAAGGTTTGGAGCAGAGGAGGGAGTCATCTGACTCTGGTCTTAACAGGCTTCCTCTGACTGTACAGTGAACAAGAGACTTTGGAGTGAGGAAGGAGCACTGTTTATGATGGCTGGACTAGACTGGATGCTCTGGAAGTGTGGGACAAATGCTTGGATTCTGGTCCCTTTTTTTGTTCGTTTTTGTTTTTCTTTAAGTAGGGTTAACCAGATTTTCTGATGTGGATGGTGAGAGAAACAATGGGAAGAGTCAGGGATGACTCCACAGCTTTCAAAGTTTTGGGCCTGAGCAGGTATAAGGATGGGAAAATCCTCCATTGAGATGGTGAAAAGTTTGGTGGTGGGAAGTAATACCAAGAATTTGGTGGTATTCAGAAGTAATACCAAGAATTAGGCTTTGTGGGGCGCCTGGGAGGCTCAGTCGTTAGGCGTCTGCCTTCAGCTCAGGTCATGATCCCAAGGTCCTGGGATTGCGTCCTGTATCGGGGTCTCTGCTTGGCAGGAAGCCTGCTTCTCTCTCTCCCTCTCCCACTCCCCCTGCTTGTGTTCCCTCTCTGGCTGTGTCTTTCCCAGTCGAATGAATGAATGAATGAATGAACGAACGAACGAACGAACATACATACATTCTTAAAAAATTTAAACTGGGGCGCCTGGGTGGCTCAGTGGGTTAAGCCTCTGCCTTCAGCACAGGTCATGATCTCAGGGTCCTGGAATCGAGCCCCACATCAGGCTCTCTGCTTAGCAGGGAGCCTGCTTCCTCCTCTTTTTCTCTGCCTGCCTCTCTGCCTACTTGTGATCTCTGTCTCTCTGTCAAATAAATAAATAAAATCTTTAAAAAAAAAATTTAAACTTTGACCATGTTGAATCTGAATGGAGGTATAGGTAGACAGCTGGACACATAGGTTTGGATTTTAGAGGAGGGATTCAAGTCCACAGGGTGACAGTCAGTATATGCATTAGAGTGGAGCTGCTTATCAGATTGATAGAGAGAATCTTATGTCATAGTGGCAGTGCCATTAAGGGTCTGGAAGGGGGTGGACACAGCAGCCTGAGACAGGAGTCACCTAAGAGAGAGGAGAAGGGAGATTAGTGTCCATGGTGGAGGGAGAGAGTAGGATCTGGCAGGTGGTGAAGTCTTCCAGAGAGAGCGTGGACAAGAGATGGGTGCTGGAGTAGAGCAGTGTTAGAGATGAGATGAAAGTGAGGCCAGAGCAGCTGCTTTCCTTTCTCGGTGTGCTTCCCAGGTATTTATAGTGATTTCGTGGGATGTGGAAAGTTTCAGTCAAGCTGGTAGATGAGCTCAGGGGCAGAGTGGGCCAGCTGGCAGAGTAACTATGCTTGTGGTAGAAGGACAGTGGATGTGGGCTTTGAATGAGAGTTTAGTGTTAAGTGTTAAGCCTGTTGATTGTTGAAAATATAGTATCCTTAGTATGTGACCACAAAGTCAGAAGGGGCTAGAATTATTTGGTATCTGTATGTTGTTCTGGATTGCTGAAGTTGAATCAAAAAATAGGGCCAGGAAGGGAGGATTTAAAAGCTGGGTTCATGGGGCACCTGGGTGTCTCAGTGGGTTGAGCCGCTGCCTTCGGCTCAGGTCATGATCCCAGGTCCTGGGTTCAAGCCCCACATCAGGCTTTCTGCTCAGCAGGGAGCCTGCTTCCTCCTCTCTCTCTGCCTGCCTCTCTGACTACTTGTGATTTTTCTCTGTCAAATAAATAAATAAAATCTTTAAAAAAAAATAAAAAAAATAAAAGCTGGGTTCAGAGGGCCCCTGGGTCGTTCCGTCATTAAGTGTCTGCCTTCCGCTCAGGTCATGATTCCAGGGTCCTGGGATCTAGCCCCACATCGGGCCCTCTCGGCAGGAAGCCTGCTTCTCCCTCTTCCACTCCCCTTGCTTCTGTTCCCTCTCTCAGTGTGTGTCTCTCTCTCTGTCAAATAAACAAATAAAATCTTAGGGAAAAAAAAAAAAAAAAGCTGGGTTCAGAGTTACATGGCAGTGAGGACCAGCAACTGGAGCCAGATGTGATCTTGGATGATTAACCAGGAATTCTCTGGATGCTGTTTGCAGATTTGCATGTGGGAGATGACCTATGTTGTGGGTATTCGTAGACTTGAGGGAGCTATGGTCTAAAGAGTGATGTGTACTGGAGATGGAATCTGAATTCGTACCCTGAGGGCTTTAGGGGGAACTCTGAGCTCATATTTGTATATGAGAGACATGATCTCTAGAACTCAGGGGAACTGGCTGGCAAAAGTTCTGTCCGTCCCCCTCCTGTTGTTCTGGGCTGGACAAAATGATTACTAGGAAATGGGGAGAGAGAGTAGGCACCAGTCACAAGGGCCTGGTATTTGGTCTAAGTTGGGGAGCTGGGGAGGAAAGTGAATGTGTGGTAGGTAGACCAAGAGTCCTGGGGAGAGCTGCTGCCCCTGTGCTCAGTCGTTGGCTTTATGCAGGGTCATGTGACTTTCAAGGATGTGTTTGTGTATTTCTCTTGGGAGCAGTGGGGGCTGCGTGAGAAGACCCAGAGACCTGTGTCACAGTGCAGTGTTTTCTATGCTTTGTGCTTACGGTCTTCCTGGGTAAGGCCCGCATACCCCAGTTTTCTGGGCTTTGCTCTACTCTTTCTTCCCTTAAAGGTTGCCCTTTTCTTCCCATAGCTGTCATAGGCACTGCTGTTTTCCTTCTCTAAGATAGATTTTCGGGCTGCTGAGGCTCAGCTGTGTATTGCCTCCTTTACTCCGTATGCTCCCCCACCCCTGCTGCCCCAGACTATTACCAGGAAGGGTTTGAGGGTCAGGGATTAGTAGTCAGCCCGGTGTACTACCCTGCTGCCCTTTCCCTGGCTGTATTGCTCTGCCTACATTCATGACACCTCTGTACTCTAGACTCTGCCCCTTTCCTGTAATTGGCATTTCCTTGGGCCTACCTGTGTCATGAATTGCTGTGATGGTCACTGCTGTGAGGCCCAGTGTGCTGATCTTGCAAAAACATTTCTGATGTTCGTTTTGTAATACTTAGTTGTCTTAATATCCCGTAGTACTGCTCTGGGCCACAGCTTTCCTCCTTGCCCTGTCTTTCCTCTATGATTTGTTTCTTCCAGATCCTTTGTGGTTCCTGAACTTAGTAGGGGAAAGAACTCAGTGCCTGAGAGGTCATGACTCTAGCCATGGCAGGAGGGACATGGACAGGCCCTGGTGAGTGGGCGCTTGGGGAGGGTGTAACTTCAGGGTTGGGTTCAAATAATACCAGAAGCCTGTCCTTTCCCCACTCCTATTTGGTGCCTAGGTTATAAACCGTACCTGTTTCTGTCTTTTTCTCCTCATTCTGGACATTCTACAAACTTGTCATTTTTTTTTTAATTTTTATTTTTTTAAATTATGAACATATAATGTATTATTTGTTTCAGGGGTACAGGTGTGATCCATCACACTTGTCATTTCTGGTCTGACCTCTGACCCAGGGCTGTCCACGCCCTCTCACCAGTGCTCTCTACTGCTCCTTCTGCAGTGCTCTCCTGTGTTGGACAGTGTTCACGTGCCATGAGACATACATATGTCCTTAAATGACTCCTGAATACCACTTGCTCATTTTAGATCCAATTTCCTGGGCTTAGACATACACTCTGTATAGTGCTCACCGGTAGCCAAGGCCCTTCTAAAAATCATTTGCAGAAGAGTAAATTGGACATTTCTGCTTCCCAGTTCTCTCTGAGCGCACCCTGTCCTTGTGTCTTTGTCCCTTGGGAAGTCTTCCTCATTCTATTACCGTTTGAGGCCCAATATTGCCAAGCAGCTTTTTCTTTAACCTGATGCCAAATCTGCTGTCCTGCCAACACCCCCATACACTAAATCCTGGGTATACTAGACACATCTGCAGTGGGGTTGCTCTTTCCCACCAAAGTCATCATGCACTTCAGTGGCATTTTTTCTGCCTTCAGGTTGTTGGTGTGCAGTGGAGGATGAAGAGGTGCCTTCTGAGCAGAGCATTTCTGTAGAAGTGTCACAGGATAGTATCTCCAAGGCAGGTTCATCAGCCCAGATGGCTCACCCTTGTGACACATGTGGCCCCGTCTTGAAAGATATCTTGCACCTGGATGAACACCAGGAAACACGCCAAGGACTGAAACCTTACACATGTGAGGCATGTGGGAGACAGTTCTGGTTCAGTGCAGACTTTCTTCAGCACCAGAAGCAGTACAATGTAGAGAAGCCCTTAAGAAGAGACAAAGGCAAGACCTCATTTATGAAGAACTGTAGAGTTTGTGAAGAACCTCACCTGTCAGAAAAGCCTTTACGATGTGAGGAGGAGAACTTCCAGGCCAGTTTGGGCAGTCACCAGCAAAAGGCCATCCACAGCAAGAAGAAGACAAGGAGCACCAAGAGCGGGGGGGCCTCTCATAGTGGACATACGCATTACAGGTGCAGCGAATGTGGGAAGGCCTTCAACCGCAAAGACACACTCGTCCAGCACCAGAGAATCCATACTGGAGAAAGGCCTTACGAGTGCAGTGAATGTGGGAAAGCCTTCAGCCGCAAAGCCACCCTTATCCAGCACCAGAGAATCCATACTGGAGAAAGGCCTTACGAGTGCAAAGAATGTGGGAAAGCCTTTAGTCGCAAAGACAACCTTACTCAGCACAGAAGAATCCACACTGGAGAAATGCCTTACAAGTGTAGTGAATGTGGAAAATACTTTAGCCATCACTCCAACCTAATTGTACACCAGAGAGTTCACAATGGAGCAAGGCCTTATAAGTGCAACAATTGTGGGAAAGTCTTCAGACACAAATCCACACTTGTTCAGCACGAGAGTATCCATACTGGAGAAAATCCTTATGTTTGCAGTGATTGTGGGAAATCCTTTGGCCACAAATACACCCTCATTAAACACCAGAGAATTCACACTGAGGCAAGGCCTTTTGAGTGTGTCGAATGTGGGAAATTCTTTAGTCGAAGCTCTGACTTTATTGCACACCAGAGAGTTCACACAGGGGAAAGGCCGTTTGTGTGCAGCAAGTGTGGAAAAGATTTCATCAGAACATCTCACCTTGTTAGGCACCAAAAAGTTCACACTGGAGAAAGGCCATATGAGTGCAATGAATGTGGGAAAGCCTATAGTTTAAGCTCCCACCTCATTCGGCACCAGAAAGTTCACACTGCAGGGAGGCTGTAGGCAGGCTTTCAACGCACCGGGACTCATAGGGAGAGGAGCTCTGCGAGGACCCTTTGAGAGGAGGACATCAGTGAGGTGTTGTTCCTCCTACATCAGCGTTGACACCTGAGATGGGTTATGAATGCCAGGTACAGGGAAGCTCTCGTGGGTCGCGTTGCACTTTGAGACAGGTCCTTGCCAGATTTGTCACTCTGTGCCTGCGGCTAACACCGTCTCCGCTGTCAGCTCGCTTACCATAATGTCCTCAGGGAAGGTAGAATCCTGAATTAAATAGGAGCTCTCATTTCTCCCCCCACTGACTGATTAAAGGTGTGGACCTTACTGTACATCCTTAGCCAAGAGGATCTGAGCTGTGTTCTGGCTTACAGAAAAGGTTTACTTTCTTCCTGGACACTGTTGGTCTCATGTGGTACTTGTGACAGATTTTCCAGTCTCCAAGTCACTCATCCTGGAGAACTACTTGTCTTACGTTGCTCTGGTTTCTGTGATAATAAAGACCTTGTTATTATTTAAGCCATCGTTAATCTTGGACATTGTTTTTACTGTTTGGAATGGTTTAAAAACCCTTAGGCCCTGGCGCCTGGGTGGCTCAGTGGGTTAAAAACCCTTAGGCCCTGCCAGACTGAAGAGATAAACAGTGGAGGGGGGGAATCCTCCAGTTTCCTGTGCCTCAGATGGAAGAGCAGGTTGGCAGAGAACCTTTCTCAGTCCAGTTCTGGTGTTGCTGACAAAAGCTTCTTAGGCGAGAGTTCAGGGCCTGATTTTGGCTGGATTTCAGAGTTATTTGAGGGCGGAGACATCACCCTGAGGGTGGTATGGAGGAAGGTTGTGACAGCCTTCAATATGTTGGGCAGCAGCATGCAGTGAATGACTTATTTCCAGGATATGTGCCATATTCCACAGCACTGTTGAGGGGAAGCTTTTCTGCGAACCTGCCAAGCGCCATATGCCCTGAAGGCCAGAATCTGATCTGGTGCCCAAGTTGGCTGCAAGACTTGCCATCCCGGGAAGGAAACAAAACCGATATAGAAACACTGGGTGTGAATAATTGGGTTTGGGGAGACTGCAGCAAATGAGAGTGGATGTGCCCATTAAAAAAAAAAAAAAGCCACAAACACTCCTGGCACTGTGGCTGTATGAGATGGGGCTGCCTGGGAATTCTTAGCATCTCCAGGGCCATGTCACTGTAGCACCAGCGTCAGTGGCAGAGCAAAGAATGTCAAGTTTATAGATTTCTGTACCTCCGTGGGCTCTATACCTAGTGTCTTTGCTACATGGGCAAAGAACTCTGGGATAGACATTGTGGTCCAAGGATGTAGATTTTTTGACCAACCAGAGCTTCTGGTGACTCACTTGGAAACAGCCTTCAGTGCTTTCCAGTTTTTCTTGTTGCTGGAGAAGAGGTTCTTTTTACAGGGCATTTGGAGAAAGAAGGTAGAGTCACTGTATTGATGCTTAATCTGGTTTTCCAGTAGAAGCGGGAGACCCAGGTGTTGCAGTGGAATCAGTTTTTACAGTTTCACTGAGGGGTAGTCAACATGCCATATACTGCACATACATGAAGTGTGCAATTTGTAATCCTTAATATCTGTATAAACGTAAGAAATCACCCAGCCGTTGTATTGGGCATATCCACTTCCAGAGTTACCTCATGGCCCTTCTTAAATCCCTCTCAGTGCCTTTCTTGATACTTCCTATCCCTTCCGTGAACAACCACTGATTCACTTTCAGCATAGATGAATTAGTCTTTTCTAGACTCTTATGTAAGTGGTACCTTAGAAGTTTATTAGGGGCCACTGTCTTTCAGGCAACATTATTTGGAGAATCATTGTGTAAATAGTTCATTCTCTTCATTACCGAGTAATCCTCTGGATATCCTGCGGTTATATCCCTTTATCTTCTTTGTGTGTGTGTACAAAATGCCGGTTTTATTGAAGCTTGGGGACAGGACCCGTGGGCAGAAAGAGCTGCCCTTTATCTTAATTGACAGCCCCCCACCTTGCAAATTCTAAGTATTAAAAACAGCTACTGCAGGGGCGCCTGGGTGGCTCAGTGGGTTTAAGCCTCTGACTTTGGCTCGGGTCATGATCCCAGGGTCCTGGGATCGAGTCCTGCATCCGGCTCTTTGCTCAGCGGGGAGCCTGCTTCCCCCTCTCTCTCTCTGCCTGCCTCTCTGCCTACTAATGATCTCTGTCTGTCGAATAAATAAATAAATAAAAATCTTTAAAAACAGCTATTGCAAATATTAATGTACAAGTCCTTATGTGGACACTCAGCTGAGGAAATTTCTAAAAGCATTGAAAGTGTGGCCTTGCTTAATTGTTAATGGTAAAATGTGATAGGGAAGAGAAACGTAGGGAAGAACTATTACACAGAAAGGACCCCAAGATTTATGATTTGGGAAATTCTTATTCCATCTTAATTGCAGAAGACATTGAAATGTAGCTATACAGCCTTTTGTAGTATCTCAGCAAGATCCAAAGACAAGGGTATTTATTCATGTAAAATTTCTTTGAAGAGATTGTGACTATGCAGATCTCCTCAGTACAACCAGAGACCATCTAGGAAATTTAAAGGTATCCCTTGGCCATCTCAGCAAAAGCCAAAAAATTGATAGAGGATTATCCAGGGAAGGTTGCGGTGGGGAAATGTGTGAACCAGCCTCTTGTCTAATGGAGTGAATCTCTGTGGTATATACAGAGGAACCACAAAGTTCTTGAAAATTCCTTTCTACGAGAAACACCTTGGATCTTAAAGGGACAGAATATGAAATTGGGACCTTCAATATTCTGCACACATGAAACCAGCTAAGAAAATTACTAACCTGCAAACCTTTGTTACCTGTCATCGAAAAGGAGGTGGAGGACAGTAGAACACAGGATGGGGACCTGAGGCCAGAGTCGTGAACCATAGAAGGTTTTCCCAGGCTTTGATACCTCATGTAGTTTGCTAAGCTTTATTTCAGAATTTCTTGGAACTTGTGGCTACTTTTTCATTTTCCCCCCTTGAAACAATGTATATAACTATTATCCCATTTCTCTTCCACTGTCTTATTTTGGGAGCAAATACCTCCTCTTCTAGCTTTACAGATCTGCAGACAGAGAGGGTGTGTGCGGGGTGGACTATATCCAGAGCCTTGGCCATATCTGATTTAGACAGTTAAGGTGATGAGATTTGGGATTTGGGGGCTGATGAGATTTGGGTATTGAGTGGCTACTGTAATGGAATGAGACATTTTGTGATCTTGGAATGGGTGGAATATATTTTCCAAGCAGGACAGATAGGAATCTGAGGACCAGACAGCAGACTGTGGTAAATGGGATCACCGCTCCCAAAGATGTTGGTGCCCTAATCCCCAGGACCTGTGAATGTTCCTGTAGATGGCAAGGGGGGCTTTGCATGAATAATGCACTTCGTGATGAGACTTACCCGGAGGCCTCAATCTAATCACAAAAATTATTTTTATTTTTTTAATTTTTTTAAAAGATTTTATTTATTTGACAGAGAAAACACAAGCAGGGGGAGCAACAGGCAGTGGGAGAGGGAGAAGAGGTTCCCTGCTGAGCAAGGAGCCCGATGGGGGCTCGATCCCAGGACCCTGGCATCATGACCTGAGCTGAAGTCAGATGCTTAACGGACTGAGCCACCCAGGGGCCCCTCACACGAGACTTTAACAATAGAGAACCTTTCCAGCTGTAGGAAGAAAGAAACAGGAAAGTCAGACAGGGCTGTATCAGGCCCTTTGATGTCCCATTGCTGGTTCTGAGATAATAGCTAAGAGCTAAATTGAGCACCACACCTCTGAGAGCCCAGCATCTTCAGTCCTGGCTCAGCAAGATCAGAGTATCGAGTAGTCCCACAAAGAGCCCTTTGAAAAAATTGTTTGACTTTACAGATCACCTCATCACAACCAGAAAGCACTCTGGAAGCTTAGAAACAAACCTTAGTCCTACAACCATGTGGAACTGAATTCTGCCAACAGCACCTACCAGTAGGAATCCAAGTTCCCAGAGCCTCCAGAAAGCCAGCCTGCCATCTTCGGGAGCAGCTGGAGCCCCAGGGGCTGGGGGAGAGCCCCAGTGGCCAGGGCACTGCATCAAAGGTGTGAAGGAGCTGGAGCCTGCCAGGGTAGGACTTGCCTGCAGAGATGCTTTGGTTCAGAGGGAAAGGAAGCCAGAGCCTTAAATCCTGACCTGCTGGCTCAGAGGTGGGGTGTCGGGGGGTACCCAGGCAGAGTCCAGAGAGCACTCTGGGCTAAGTGGCTGTACCTGTCTGGGCTCTCTGGCCCCCAGGCACCAGCTTCTGCTGCCTCCCACCTCTGCAGTCCCTAGCAGCCCAGCTTTGGGGCCTTCCATGTGCCCTGTTGGCCCAGCCTAGGAATTCCCTCCTCACCTAATGGCTCCTTGGCAGCAGCACTGACTCCCTGGACCTCTTGCACTATCAAGACACCCAGCCCTAGTGGCTG
The DNA here is from genome assembly GCF_002288905.1 of Enhydra lutris kenyoni. Taxonomy (NCBI): domain Eukaryota; kingdom Metazoa; phylum Chordata; class Mammalia; order Carnivora; family Mustelidae; genus Enhydra; species Enhydra lutris. The sequence goes on from NW_019154198.1 coordinate 724,484, forward strand.
TCCAGGCCCTGTTGGCCCTCGGCAACCTGCTCCCTCCATGGCCCATCCTCTGTGCTGACATCTGAACCCCCATCCCCATGCTCTCCTCCTGCCCCTCCCCGCCCCCACCACGTCCTCAAGGCTACTTCTCTCACCTCCTTATGCACTGCTGCCTCCTCTGCCCCAGGCCCCGTTACCCACCTCCTACCATCTGGTCTGAGGCTGCAGGCTGCAGACCCCTGGGCCCTATCCCTGGCATCTCGAGTTTTAGCTTCTCTCTGCCTGCTAAGACTGCTGCAAAATCATTCCTTCTCTGGGGCCCCTGGGGACTCAGTGGGTTAAGCCTCTGACTTCAGCTCAGGTCATGATCACAGGGTCCTGGGATCCAGCCCCACATCAGGCTCCCTGCTCAGTGGAGAGTCTGTTTCTCCCTCTGCCTTCTGCTCCCTCCCCCTGCTCATGCTCTTTCTCTCTCTAAATAAAATCTTTTTTTTTTAAAGGATTTTATTTATTTATTTTACAGAGATCACAAGTAGTCAGAGAGGCAGAGAGAGAGAGGGGGAAGCAGGCTCCCCGCCGAGCAGAGAGCCCGACGTGGGGCTCGATCCCAGGACCCGGAGACCACGACCTGAGCCGAAGGCAGAGGCCTAACCACTGAGCCACCCAGGTTCCCCTCTAAATAAAATCTTAAAAAAAAAAAAAAAAAAAAATCACTCTCTCTCCTTCACCCTATGACACAGAGGAAACACTGAAGTAAGAAGTGTAATCTGGGTGAGAGGAAGTGTTCCAAAGGGCCCAGGAAACTGTGGACCTCTGGGTAATGAGATCATACTGGGGTTTGAGGGAAACCCTAGGATGTGCAATACAATACAATACAAGAGGGCTGCTTCTCACTCATGGGTACTAGGTAGGGGCTTTTCCCATCACAAGTGTACCTAATTCAGGGTGAGTTCTAAGGGAGGAGGTATTTTCCTGGGCACTTAAATGATTCTCCAGGAACAAGTGAAAGTCACCCTCTGGGCAGATGCTCAAGTCTTTCCATCAGAAAGACAGCTCTCAGATGGTGAAGGTTTCATTCTCAGCCTTTCCGGTGTTTTTTTCTTCCTGGCAAAGACCCTCATTTCCTGTTTTCTGGTCAGTTTCTTTGGTCTTTGTTTCCTGCTGTTCGAGTATTAAGGAATTCTTCCAGAAATGTAGAACTAGCCACTGGGACACTGTTTCCCAAACAGGAGTGGAGCCCAGTGATTTCCTGCCCTTAGAGCCTAGAGACCAAAATCAGGGTATAAAACTAACGTGACTAGAATTTTGATGTGAAAGGATAGGGAGCTAGAGATGAGGGGGCACAGGGAAGGAGAAGAGGCAAAGAACTGAGGAAAGATTCACTGAACTGTTGACTGTATCTGGATCCATACAAGTGTGAGAGTAAACTGTCCGAAGTTTAGACAAGTACCACTAGAAGACAGTATATCGAATAATTCCTGCAGCTCATACAGGGCTGGGAATCATTTTTGTTCTTATCTGCCGGTGTGGAAACACCTATTTTAGAGTATACAGAACAACAGGTAGAATCCTTGGAAATATATCACCTAGATAGTGGGACTTAATTAAACACAGGCTAAGATTTGCTCTGGACTCACCCTGAAAAGAATTAAAAGCAAACATTCAAAGGAAGAACTGCTACCGTGTACCTTTACCTGAAAGCCATGACAAAATCTGACACTAAAGGGAGACTAGCAAATGCAACACTCAACAAGGTAAAATTTATCTTGTCTGGCACCCAATGAGTGATTTACTAGGCACACAGAGGAGCAGGAATATAAGACATACAGTGTATCAGGATTAAAAAAAATGGAAACATGCACAAAAAGTGACTGAAATGATAAAACTAGACAAGTATGTTAAAGAGCTTTTATAAATATCCTGTGTTTTGGGGCACCAGGGTGGCTCAGATGGTTAAGCATCTGCCTTCGGCTCAGGTCATGATCCTGGAGTCCTGGGATCGATCCCCAGAGCAGGGAGTCTGTTTCTCCTCCCCCTGCCAGCTGTTCTCTCTCTCTCTCTCAAACAAATAAGTATATAGATATAGATATAGATATATAGATGTATACATCCTGCATTTGTTCTTGGAAAGATGGGAAAAACAACTTGATTAAGCGAGAACTAGATGTAAAAACAGATACATGGTGGAATCTAGGGTTTTCTATATATTGTATCATGTCATCTGCAAATAGTGAGGATTTTACTTCTTCCGTGCCAGTTTGGATGCCTTTTATTTTTTTGTGTTATCTAATTACGTATGGACTTCTAGGACTATGTTGAATTAAAGTGGTGAGAGTAGACATCCTTGTCTTATTTCTGACCTTAGGGGGAAAGCTCTTTGTTTTCACCATTGAGTATAATGTTGCCTGTGGATATTTCATATAAGGCCTTTATCATGTTGAGATATATTCCCTGTAGACCTACTTTGTAGAGGGTTTTTATCGTGAATGGATGTTGTACTTGGTCAAATGTTTTTTCTTTTTCTTTCTTTTTTTTAAGCAGATTCTTTTTTTAAGTTTTTATTTATTTATTTGACAGACAGAGATCACAAGTAGGTGGAGAAAGAAAGGGAAGCAGGCTCCCTGCTGAGCAGAGAGCCCGATGCGGGACTCCATCCCAGGACCCTGGAATTATGACCTGAGCCTAAGGCAGATGCTTAACCCACTGAGCCACCCAGGCGCCCCCTCAAATGTTTCTTCATCATTTGAAATGATCATATGGTTATTATCCTTTCTCTTATTGATGTGATGTGTCATGTTGATTGTTTTGCAAATACTGATCCATCCTTGCATCCCAGGAATAAATCCAACTTGATCTTGTTGTAAGATTTTTTTTTAATGTATTGTTTGATTTGGTTGGCTAATATTTTGTTGAGGATTTTGCATCTTTATTCATGAGAAATATTGGCCTGTAGTTCTTTTTTGTGTGTGTGGTGTCTATGCAATACTGGCTTCACAGAATGAATTTGGAAGAGTTTCTTCCTTTTGCATTTTTGGGAATAGTTTGAGAAGAATGGGTATTAACTTCTTTAAATGTTCGGTAGAATTCATCTGTGAAGCCATCTCTTGTAGGCAGCATTTGATGGGTCTTTTTTTTTTTTTTTCCTGTTACCCTATGTCTTTTGATTGGAGCGTTTAGTCCATTTACATTCAAACTAATTATTGATAGGTATGTATTTATTTCCATTTTGTTACTGTTTTGTAGTTCTTCCTATGGATTTTCTCTGATCCTTTTTTCTGCTCTTTCATGGTTTGTTGGCTTTTTTTAGTGACGTCCTTGGAATTCTTTATTATTTGCACATCTATTAGTGAGGGTTTGTTTTCTTTTTTAAGATTTTATTTATTTATTTAACAGAGAGAGAGAGAGAGAGAGGGAACACAAGTAGGAGGAGTGGGAGAGGGAGAAGCAGACTTCCTGCCAAGCAGGAGCCCAACGCAGGTCTCGATCCCAAGGACCCTGGGATCGTGACCTGAGCCAAACGCAGCCGCTTAACAGACTGAGCCACTGATGTGTCCCACCCTTGGCCTTTTTGTGACAAAACAATTATTCTTTATTTTTTAAAAACATTATTTCAAGGGGTGCCTGAGTGGTTCAGTCGGTTAAGCATCTGCCTTCAGCTCAGTCATGATCCCAGGGTCCTGGGATCAAGCATGGCGTTGGGCTCCCTGCGCAGCAGGGATCTTGCTTCTCCCTCTCCCATTCCCCTTGTTGGTGCACTTTCTCTGTCTCTCTCTCTCAAATAAATAAATAAATAAACCTTTAAAAAGCAAACCAGAAAAAATCCCAAAAAACCTTCAGTGTCTTCTGCTGACCTTCCCATGATACTTTATCATTTTTTTAGACATCTAAACTAAGGCTGTCCTCTAGTTATTTCTGTTCACCTCACCCTCTTGGATAACTTTATTTATTTATTTTTATTTATTTATTTATTTATTTTTTAAAAGATTTTATTTATTTATTTGACAGATAGAGATCACAAGTAGGCAGAGAGGCAGGCAGAGAGAGAGGAGGAAGCAGGCTCCCCGCCGAGCAGAGAGCCCGATGCGGGGCTCAATCCTAGGACCCTGAGATCGTGACCCGAGCCAAAGGCAGAGGCTTAACCCACTGAGCCACCCAGGCGCCCCTAACTTTATTTTTTTTAATAAGATTTTATTTATTTATGAGAGAGAGAGAGTGGACACGCAGGGGGAGCGGCAGGCAGAGGGAGAGGGAGAAGCAAGAGCTCCTTTGAGCAGAGAGACAAACGTGGGGCTTGATCCCAGGACCCGAGGATCACGACCTGAGCCGAAGGCAGATGCTTAGCCGCCTGAGCACCCAGGCACCCCTCTTGGACAACTTTACTATAAATGTTAAGAGCTATCAGTGTTATGCACAAATCGCAGAAGTTTTTCAGGGACGATCTCAAATCCCTGTGCAGATATTGTCAGCGCAGTTACAGATGAAATGATACTTACTTGCCAGCAAGCAGGTGAGCTCGCTGAGTCTCAAACCTTTATCTTATTGTCCAGCTGACCCCTTGCTACACCTGTATGAATGCTGCCCCTGACGTCACCGTCCTGGCATCAACCACCAATTTGGTAAGTAGCTATCTTTTTCAAATACCTGTTAGACTCTTAGAAGAAACAGAATCCGTCTCAGCATCCCACATTTCCAGTGGGTAACAGTGTACGGATGAAAGCTTTCTGCCTGTGGGCCAGAACGTGGACCCAGAACCAGGCAAGGTGGCCGTGTCCTGAGGGCTCTGGAGAAACAGCTGTCGCCAGTGTCCAGCTCCTCTGGGACTGCCAGGCATTACCCCTCCATTTTTTCTGTGCCCTGAAGTCTCCTCCGTCTTGTGGCCGACAAACCCACTGACCCTGAAAGTATTTCCCCTACAACTCTTCTCTGTAGACACGGAAAGGGCAGAGAGAGCGTTTGGCAGCTCCCACCCCGAGGGGATACCAGGTGTCCATGAACACTCGGTGGTGCTGGCGCCGGTTTCTTCATCGCTGGGAGCCATTGCGCCTAACTGGTCTGTTAACGGAGCGTCTCCAGAATTCCCGCCCTCAGTGGACCCTAGTATACTTCCAACTCCCCTTTACAGAAATGATCTGCACAAACTACAGCTTTGAACTGTGCTTTGGTGTCGCTGTTCACTGAGTCGCGTCTTTGTTAGGGTCCGTGATCAAAGGAACGAGACTGATAAAAAGCAAAGTTCAAGCAAAGCTTTATTTCGCGCCAAGCATCAAGAATCAAACTGACCGGTCAGGGTTGTCTCTTACGAAAAGGTGACGACGATGACCCTGGCAAGTCCACTCCCAACGTGGCTACTCAGGATGAGGCCTTTCTGCAGATGAGCCACTCCGGACAAGGCCACTCCCAGGACGAGGCCGCTGCTGATGAGGTCGCTCCTCAGACAGGGCTGCTCCCCGGACAAGGCTGCTCCCCGGACAGGGGCTGCTCCGGTGAGGCCGCTCCCCGGACAAGGCTGCTCACAAAAAGAGGCCACTCTGGAGGAAGCCTCTTCCCTGAGGATGCTGCCTCCCGCAGGGCTGCTCACCAAGGAAGCCTCTTCCCAGACGAAGCCACTCGCCGGAATGGCGCAGCTCCGTCGAGGCTGCAGCTCAGGGTGTCAAGGCCGCTCCTGGCGGCGAGGAGGTTGCTGGCGTCTAGGCCGTTCCCGGTATCCACTGCCGAGGGCCGCGGTGTGCCGACGGGGCCGCTGGTGTCGGGGCCGCTGGCGTGCTGGGACTGCTGGCGGCTCGGGCCGCTGGCAGCTCTTATAGCTCTGACAAGAGCTATTACAACTCTCACAGCTCTTACAAGAGCTGTTACAGCTCTCTTTCTTCTGCTCCTTCTTCCTTCTTTTTCCTCTGACAGCTCTCCTCCTCCTCTCCCCCACCGCCTCGCAGACCAACCTTTATGGGGGTGGTTGAGCCCCGCCCCTACACAGGTAGCCAATTGAATCCCAGTTCAGCCCGTGGATATACGCAGGCCCCACCGATTGGACGTCTCCATCCGGCCTGCCCCGCCCCTACATCCGGGGTCCACAAGCTAGTACCTCTGGGAGGGGCAGGCCATTACAGTCTTAAGTCTGCACTCGCAGGGACTCTGCGTCCGAGGGCGCTCCGGGAGTCGTCTCACCCGTCCACCCTCAATAATAAGGTGACTTCTTATTCCCGCGTTCGGAGCTCTAATCGCTGGGTGCTCTCCCCTCTTCCTGAGAGCAGGATGCTTTTCATGAAGGCCCACGTGGAAACCGATGAGCAGAGAGGAGCTGAGCTTTGCCAGTCCTTAGTGGACGGATGGGATCCGTGACCACAGTAGTTTCCGGACTCACATGCTCAGTGGAATTCTAGGTAATGCAAACTTTGTTCATGTTCACATCAAGTCAACTGACCTATTGTCTAAATTCATTGCATGATTTAAAATAATTTGACTCAAAAAAATCAAAATAAAAATAAAATAATTTGACTCTTTCATTTCTCCCTTAACTTAGTTTGCTTCATTAATTAATTCAATATTTTTATCCTAAATGTGCTTCCCTCTTTCTTTTTAAAGATCTTATTTATTTATTTATAGAGGAGGGAGGGACAAGCAGACTCTGCACTGAGTTCAGAGCCGGACACAGGGCTCCATCCCAGGCCACTAGATTGTGACCTGAGCCAAAATCAAGAGTCAGAGTCTCTACCAACTGAGCCACGCAGGTGCCCCTCTTTTTATTTTAAGTGCTACTATGTAAATTAGAATATCTTCCAGAAAAGTTCTATGTGTGCTGTGTGTGCGTGAGAGAGAGAGACAGAGAGTGAGACTGAAGTAGATGTTGCTCTCTGAAGCCATTGCTGCTCCCCATGTCTCCTCTCTATCTGTGTGGTGAGCACTGTTGTCACAGCGTGGGCTCTCTGAGAAGCATTTGGTTTACTTAGAAATACATGGTGCCTTCTCTCTTACTTGCCCTTCTGTCTTAATTAATCATTTTCTCATTAGCTCTATAAAATACACTCACTAGGGGCGCCTGGGTGGCTCAGTGGGTTAAAGCCTCTGCCTTCCGCTCAGGTCATGATCCCAGGGTCCTGGGATCGAGCCCCACATCTGGCCCTCCGCTTAGCAGGGAGCCTGCTTTCTCCTCTCTCTCTCTGCCTGCCTCTCTGCCTACTTGTGATGTCTGTCTGTCAAATAAATTAAATAAATAAATAAATAAATAAATAAAAGAGATTCCTTAAAAAAAAAACTAGTGTTTGCTTCATCAGCATATTTCTTAAAAACTAACTAAATAAATACAAATAAAAGATTCCTCACTTTAAAAATTTTAGGTCCTTACAATAAAATTCGATCTGAGTTAAAAGTGAGGGTTAAAACTGTAAATGATGGGTCGCCTGGGTGGCTCAGTGGGAAGCCTCAGCCTTCAGCTCAGGTCATGATCCTAGCGTCCTGGAATCGAGTCCCAAGTTGGGCTCTCTGCTCGTCGGGGGGCCTGCTTTCCCCTCTCTCTCTGCCTGCCTCTCTGCCTACTTGTGATCTCTTTCTGTCAAGTAAATAAAATCTTTTTGAAAAACTGTAAATGATTAGGATGTAATATATAATCTACAACATTCTGTACTCAGAAGATCTATGAAACATTTTGAAATTTTTAGTCCACTTACTGTTTTTTAAACATTTTATTTATTTATTTGAAAGAGAGAGAGAGAGGGAGAGCACAGAGGGAGAGGGAGAACCAAACTCCTTGATAAGCAGAGAGCCTGATGCAAGGCTCCTTCCCAGGACCCTGAGATCGGGTCCCCAGCGAAAGGATTAACTGATTGAGCCACCCAGGCACCCCTTTAGTCCACTTAAAGAGCTCTAGTAATTAAATAGTGATTGTATTTAATTCACTTTTGTTTTTCTATAAACACAAAGAATAGTATAAAATATTTATCAGGAGATCCATAATAAAAATTAGACCATATAAGAAATTATAGAAAATTAGTTCCTTAATGATGAAATATCAAATATAATTTATCATTTAACTTGTATTTTCATAAACTTAATACCAGATGAGAATTTAATGTGTTTATTTTCCTCCTAAAAGGAGGAATGTTTATATTTCCTCCTACTATGTATTATTTTCCTCCTAAAATACTTTTTTATAAAATTTGCAGGAATTTTTGTCTTTTGGGGCGCCTGGGTGGCTCAGTGGGCTAAAGCCTCTGCCTTCAGCTCAGGTCATGATCCCAGGGTCCTGGGATCGAGCCCCGCATCCCGCATCTGGCTCCCTGCTCAGCAGGGACCCTGTTTCCCTTCCTCTCTCTGCCTGCCTCTCTGCCTGCTTGTGATCTCTGTCTGTCAAATGAATAAATAAAATCTTTAAAAAAAAAAAAAGCAAGCTAAAGTTTAAAAAAAAAAGAATTTTTGTCTATCAAATTGATTAGTGGGGTACTGAAAATTGTCAGGAGAGCTTCCTCTATACAATTTACGTATTAAAGATTTTAATTAGGTTGCAATAAAAAACCTTTCAGTATCCTTTTTTTTTTTTTAAGATTTTATTTATTGTTTGAGAGAGAGAGAGAGAGAGTGTGCAATAGAGCATCACAACCGTGAGGGAGAAGCAGACTCCCTGCTGAGCAGGGAGCTGGATGCGGGGCTCCATCCCAGGACTCTGGGATCATGACCTGAACCGAAGGCAGATGCTTCACTGACTGAGCCACCCAGGTGCCCCTCAAATGATATATTTCTTAAGTTCACTGGAAATGCTAGTAGCCATGCTGGACCTGATATGATTGATTGGTGCTATTTTCAGAATGTTCTTTTATTGACAAATAGATACCAAAAAAGGTCAAATGCTTTTCTTTGTCCCGGACCCAACGGACTGAAGCTCGAAACAGTGACTAACACCTCAGGCCACTTGCGTGTAAAGACTGGTAAGACCGTGCTCACTCGTTGCCCGCCACCAGTGGACGCTACCAGTGGACGTCTGCTAGAGCCGGCTTCATAGAGTCTGAAATAATGCGGAAACACTCCAGCGATCGGTAGCACCAAAGACCCTAGAGGGCACTTTAAGACTCCCCAGAAGTTGTCCGCTGCCTCTGTAAGAGGAACCGAACACCTTTCCGGACCCCAGAAGTAAAGGGTCATTTACCTTGGGCCTAGCCTTGCTGTTTGATCTTTTCTTTGAGAGTTCCTGGTGTTGGGCGCCCCTCTTCCCGCCTGCCTTGCCGAAGGAACTACATTACCCAGAAAGGCTTGCGTTGAGCGGCAGCCGCAGTAGTCCAATGAAAACCCAGAAATGGGACACTTCCGGCAGGGCAATCAGCCTTGAGGCGGGACTTCCGTCGTTTCCGTGGCGGTCATTTTAGCGGTTCTGGGGTCTTCGGGCTTGGTCAGTGGATCCTGAACACCGGTTGCGACCCAGGCGACGGATAGAGAAGGCATAAAAGGAGGCTTTGTCTCCGCTGTAGGAAGGTGGGTTTGGGGTCGGGGACTTCGCCGCCTGCGAGGATCGCCTGGAGACCTCGGTGTCCGCGACTGCCGGGGCCGCTCAGCTGTCATCACTTCGCTCCCCCGAGAGGCTCCGATGGCGGCGGCCGCGCCCAGGGACCCGGCTGAGGTAAACCCTTGTCTCCCGGGGCCTCCCCTCCGCCCCCCACCCAGACCCCAAAGGCCCGAGCGCGGGGCGCCTGCTCGCGACCCTGCGGCCCAGGCCCGGGTGTCCAGAACAGGGAGGCGCTGGTGGGCAGGGGCGCGTGTGTGAGCGCCGGCGGGCTGCGTGCGGGAGCGGGCTCCGGGCTGAGGGGCCGCTGGGGCGGGGGCTGCAGGGGGCCTGAGGGGGAAGATTCTGCCCTTCCGCCCTCAGAGGGCGTGAGGCGGAGACCCCTGGACTGGCGGGCCGAGGTGCCGTACCTCGGTTCTGAGGGTCCTGGGAGCCGTGGAGAATTTTGAGGAAAAGAGACGCGGTCTACGCTGGGGTTTGAGTAGCCTCCGAAGTCTGCTCAATAGAAAAGTTGTAGACGGTGATGAGGACACAGGGGGAAGTTGAGTCTTTTCCCAATGACACACAGCACAGAGGTTGGCCGGCCAGTCTGACCCAGGTTACCTGGCTCTGGTGCCCCGCAGGGACACAGGGAAGGCCTGAGGCCCTGGAAAGTCGCCATGGCCACATCTCTCGAAGACCTGCCTCTTCCCACAGGTTTCCATGGTTGCAGAAGTGCTTTTGGAACCTACACAGGTGAGTGGACGGGTACCAGTCCCTCCTGCTTCCGTACCACATGTTGTCCAGATCCGCGGCGTCATGAACTCTTCATCTGCCGTTCTCCCAGCCCTTGAGTTTGGGGACCCTGAAGAACCCGAGCTCAAAGTCGAGTCTAGGCCAGGGCTTATACGAAGGGGTTCCCATTTGGGCCGATCAAGGGAAAGAGATGTGTCAGTATGTGGAACTGCCTGGAGATGAGGCTCAGCGCATTCAGGTGATTGCAGGCCTCCTTTCTTTCTGGTGAGAACAAACCGGGGCACTGCGCCAGAGTCGAGCTCGGAATGACTGCCTCTGAAGTTAGGCGTCCATCTGGAGGCAAGGGAAAATCTGGATCAGTAGAAGAAGGTGGTCTTTTTTTTTTTTTTTTTTAAGGTTCTATTCATTTATTTGAGAAAGAGGGAGAGACAGAGAGAGAGAGAGAGCACAAGAAGGCAGGGGGAGGGCAGAGGGAGAGAGTGAAGCAAACTCCCTGCTGAGCAGAGAGCCCCATGTGGGAGTGGATCCCAGGACCCTGAGATCCTGACCTGAGCCAAAGGCAGATACTCAACCGACTGAGCCACCCAGGCGCCCCAGCAGGTGATCTTATATAGGTCTTAGCACATTCCATTTGATTGCAGAGTGGGAAACAGAGTGAGCACAGCGATTACGGGAGTAAAAGGAAAGAGCAGACACCAGTGACACAAGAGTCTGGTATCTCCTCTGATTTGGGGATCTTGAGAGGAGGAGGGACGTGAGGTAGATCTGTGGGGATATGGAGTATGGGTCTTCAGGAGTGAGGCTTTTCGTGGTTTCACCTTTCTCTATCCTGGCAGGGAAGTGTGACTTTTGAAGACGTGGCCCTCTATTTCTCCTGGGAGGAATGGGATCTCCTAGACGAGGATCAGAGATGCCTGTACCATGATGTGATGCTAGAGAACTTTGCACTCACATCCTCACTAGGTAAGGCCCTCACACCCACCTCCATGCCCTGGGAGAGGCTCTACCTTTCTCTTTTCCGTAGGTGCAGCTCTGTCTCACCTCTGAATGATGGGTACTGCTGCCTTCCCCAATTCCCTGGGTAGGTGCTGTGGTTTCTAGAGCTGGACTGCATGTCCCCTTCTCTCCCTTTATTGCCACAACACCTGCTGCTTCAGACCCTCACAGGGAGGGATTCAGGATCCATAGCCTTGATGTCAGCCTAATGGATTGTCCCCACTGAGTGGTCTAGAATGGTCTTGGCCTCCTTGTAGAAAATAATTTGACCATATATGCAAGAGTTTATTTCTGGAGTGTTTATTCTATTGCATTGGTCTTTATTTGTCTTTATGACAGTATCACAGTGTTTTGACTACTTAGCTTTGGAGTAAAATTTTAAATTAAGAAGTGTGACTCCTTCAACTTTAGTCTTTTTCAAGGTTGTTCTGGCTTTTTGGTATCCTTGAGATTCCATGTGAATTTTTCTATTACTACAAAAAAAATTGTGCTTTTGATAGGGATTGCATTGAATCTGTAGATGGTTTGGAGTAGTATTGATAACAGTATTAAATCTTTCAATCCAGGAATATAGAAGTCTTTCCACTTATTAATTTAATTCCTTTTATCAATGTTTTGTAGTTTTTTGTGTTCATATACTTTACTTTCTTGGTTAATTTCTAAGTATTTTATTATTTTGATACTGTTATAAGTGGAATTGTTTTTAGTTTCCTTTTTAGATTGTTCATTATTAATGTACAGAAATACAACTGGTTTGTTTTTTTTTTTTTTTAAGTTTTTTTTTTTTTATTTGTCAGAGAGAGAGAGGGAGAGAGCGAGCACAGGCAGACAGAATGGCAGGCAGAGGCAGAGGGAGAAGCAGGTTCCCTGACAAGCAAGGAGCCCGATGTGGGACTCGATCCCAGGACGCTGGGATCATGACCTGAGCCGAAGGCAGCTGCTTAACCAACTTGAGCCACCCAGGCGTCCCACAACTGGTTTTTTTAATATCCTATTTGTATCCTCTTATTTTGCCGAGTTCACTTATTCTAAAAGTTTTTTAAGTCTTTAGGCCTAGTTTTCTGTATATGATGTATGCACAAGCAAAGATAATTTTACTTATTCCGTTCGCTTTGGATGCCTTTCTTTTTCTTTTTCTTTTCCTTTTTTTTTTTTTTTTTTCTGTCTAGAGCTTCCAATACCATTTTGAATAGTAGTAGTGAATGTTGGCATCCTTCTTCCTGATCTTGGAAGAAAAGCTTTCAGTCTTTCAGCATTGAATATATTAGCCATGGGTTGTGATCTTTTACTTTTACTATGTTAAGGTAGTTCCTTCTGTTCTTAGTTTATTGACTATTTTCATCATGAAAGGGTGTTAAATTTTGATAGACTTTTTTTGTGCATCAGTTGAAATGATCATATAATTTTTCCCTCATTCTGTGAGTGGGATGTATTACATTGATTAATTTTTGTATGTTGAACCATCCTTTCATTCTAGAAGTAAATCCCAGTAGGTCATGGTGTATAATCCTTCAGTATGCTTCTGAATTCAGTTTGGGAGTATTTTGTTGATGATTTTTTTACCTTGATGAATCATCAAGTATATTATTGGTCTTCTGTTTGCTCCTAGTGGCTTTGTCTGTTTTTTATAAAAATGGGTGTTTGTTCTTCATTAAGTGGTTGGCAGAACTCACCAGTGAAACCATCAAGTCCAGGCTTTTCTTTTTCTTTTTTTCCCCAAAGGAAAGCTGAGTTTATTTTATTTTATTATTTTAATTTTTTTTTTTTTTTTTAAGGATTTTATTTATTCTTTTGAGAGAGAGAGTGCGCAGGGGGAGAATGGGAGAGAAAAGCAGCCTCCCTACTGAGCAGGGAGCCCGATCCAGGGCTCGATCCCAGGACCCTGAGATCACCACCCAAGCCGAAGGCAGGTGCTCAACCAACTGAGCCACCCAGGTGCCCCAAGTTTATTTTGTTTTTAATATTTTATTTATTTATTTATTTTTTAAAGATGTTATTTATTTATTCGACAGACAGAGATCACAAGTAGGCAGAGAGGCAGGCAGAGAGAGGGGGGAAGCAGGCTCCCCCCTGAGCAGAGAGCCGGATGCAGGGCTTGATCCCAGGACCCTAAGATCATGACCTGAGCTGAAGGCAGAGGCTTTAACCCACTGAGCCACCCAGGCGCCCTAATATTTTATTTATTTATTTGAGAGAGAGAGATATCACAAGCATGAGGGAAAGGTAGAGAGAGAAGCAGACTCTTCGCTAAGCAGGGAGCCTGATGTAGGACTCAATCCTAGGACGCTGGGATTAAGACCTGAGCTGGAAGGAGACAGTTAACTAACTGAGGGAGCATCCAGGTGCCCCAAGGCTTTCCTTTGTCAGGAGGTTTTTGATTAGTGATTCAGTCTCCTTACTAGTACTCTCTTATGATCTCTTTTATTTCTGTAGAATTGGTAGTCATGTTCCCACTATAATTTTTCATTTTGTCACTTTGAGTCTTTTCTTTTTAAGGCCAATCCAGGTAAAAGTTTGTCAATTTTTTTTTTAGAGATTTTATTTTTAAGTGATCTCTAAACTCAACGTGGAGCTTAAGCTCAACTCCGAGATCAAGAATCATGCTCCACTGACTGAGCCAGCCAGGCACCCTAAAAGTTTGTCTAAATTTTGATAGCTTTTTGAAAGAACCAATTTTCAGTTTCGTTGCCTTTTCTTTGTTGTTTTTCTTATCTCTATCTCAGTTCACATCTTTAGTATTTCTTCTTTTTTTTTTCCTACTAGCTTTGGGTTTATTGGCTCTTTTTTTAGTTCTTTAAGTTTGTAAAGGTAGGGGCACCTGGGTGGCTCAGTGGGTTAAAGCCTCTGCCTTCGGCTCAGGTGGTGATTGCAGGGTCCTGGGATTGAGCCCCGAATCAGGCTCTCCTGCTCAGCAGGGAGCCTGCTTCCTCCTCTCTCTCTCTCTCTGCCTGCTTTTCTGCCTGCTTGTGATCTCTGTCTGTCAAATAAATAAACAAAATCTTAAAAAAAAAAAAAAAAAAAGTTCGTAAAGGTAAGCTGTTGATTCAAGAACTTTCTCCTTTTTAATGTGTTTACAGCAATAAATTTCCCCCTTAGTGCTGCTCTTGCTGCTTCACATAATTATTGCTGATACCATCTTTTCATTTGTCTCTAAACCTAAGTATTTTGTAATTTCCCTTATGACTCTTCTTTGACCCATTGGTTGTTTAAAAATTATTTGTTTAATTTTCATAGGTTTGTGAATTTTTTTTTAAGATTTTATTTATTTATTTGACAGATAGAGATCACAAGTAGGCAGAGAGGCAGGCAGAGAGAGAGGGGGAAGCAGGCCCCTGCTGAGCAGAGAGCCCAGTGCGGGGCTCGATCCCAGGACCCTGAGATCATGACCTGAGCCGAAGGCAGAGGCTTAACCCACTGAGCCACCCAGGTGCCCCAGGGTTTTTTTGGTGAATTTTCTGGTGAATTTTCCAGTTTTCCTTCAGGTTTTGATTTCTAACTTCACCCATTTTGATTGGAATGATGCTTTGCATGACTTCTGTCTTTTTAAATCTAGTAGCACTTAATTTACGGAGCATATGCTTTTTCCTGGAAAATGTCTCATGTGCAATTGAGAAGAATGTATATTATGTTGCTGTTGGGCAGTGTTCTGTATATTCTGCTAGTTATACTTGGTTTTTTGTATTGTTCAGGTCCTCTGTTTCCTTACTTTGGTGTGTTTATTCTATATTTTTGAGAGTGGGGAATTGATATATCCAGCTATTATTTTAGAACTGTCTGTTTCTCCCTTCAGTTCTATCAATTTTTGTTTCATGGTTTTGATGGTCTTTAATTTATTTCTTTTTAATTTGTTTATTTATTTGACGCATCACAAGTAGGTAGAGAGACAGGCAGAGAGAGGGGGAATCAGGCTCCCCGCTAAGCAGAGAGCTCCATGCGGGGCTCGATCCCAGGACCCTGAGATCATGACCTGAGCCGAAGGTAGAGGCCCAACCCACTGAGCCACCCAGGCGCCCCAATGATCTTTAATTTGATAAGAGATCTTTATTTGGTCATAGGTGCCTAAATGTTTATAATTATTATCTTTTCTTGTGTCTTGAACCTTTTATTAATACATAATAACTTTCTTTGTCTCATAACCTTTTTTGGTGTAAATCACTTTGTTGTCTAATATTAGTGTAGCCACCCCTGCTCTCTTTGGATTACTATTTGCATGGTCACTTCCAAGCAGTCACTTTGAACTTATGTCTTTGGGTCTAAAGTGAGTGTCTTGTGGGCCGCATATAGTTGGGTCACATTTTTTTATCCATTCCACCAATTTTGTCTTTTGTTTAGAGAGTTTAATCTATTTACATTTATAGTAACTACTGATGAGCAGGGACATCTGTCATTTTGTTATTTGTTTTCTGTAGGCCTTGCAGCTTTTTTCCCCTCATTTTCTGTATTGCTGTCTTTTGTATTCAGTTGATTTTTTTTTTTTTTTTTTTTTGTAGTGAAATGTTCTGATTTGTTGGTTTTGTTTTGGAGGATTTTTTTTGGTATACCTTCTAGAGGGCTTTGTTTTTTCTTTTTTGGGTTTTTGTTTTGTTTTGTTTTGTTTTAGTTAATTATGGGGTTACATTTAACATATAAAATTATAACAGTTAATTTGAATTTATGCCAGCTTAGCTTCAATCATATTTTTTTTTAAGATTCTATTTATTTATTTGACAGAGATCACAAGTAGGCAGAGAGGCAGGCATGGGGGGTTGGATCAGGCTTTCTGCGGGGCTCAATCCCAGGACCCTGAGATCATGACCTGAGCTGAAGGCAGAGGCTTACCTACTGAGCTACCCCGGTGCCTCTCAGTCATATATATATTTTTTAATTTATTTATTTGACAGACAGAGATCACAAGTAGGCAGAGAGGCAGGCAGAGAGAGAGAGAAGAGGAAGCAGGCTCCCTGCGGAGTGGACAGCCTGATGTGGGGCTCGATCCCAGCACCCTGGGATCATGACCTGAGCCAAAGGTGGAGGCTTTAACCCACTGAGCCACCCGGGTGCCCCTCAGTCATATTTTTTTAAAACTCTGCTTCTATACGACTCTGTTCCTACACCCTTTAGTTACTGATGTCATGAAATTACATCTTGTATGTGTTGTATGTCCAGAAATTTGGATCAGTAATTGTTATTTATGCGTTAATCTCTTAAACACAGGAAACAAAGAGTGGAGTTGGGTTTTTTTTTTTAAGATTTTATTTATTTGGCAGAGAGAGACACAGTGAGAGAGGGAACACAAGCAGGGAGAGTGGGAGAGGGAGAAGCAGGCCTCCCGGTGAGGAGGGAGCCCGATGCGGGGCTCAATTCCAGGACCCTGGGACCATGACCTGAGCGGAAGGCAGATGCCCAACCGACCGAGCCACCCAGGTGCCCCCCAAAAGTGGAGTTATAAGCCCAACTTATTAGCTTTTATAATTGTTTTTGTATTTAATTTAACAGAGATCTTTATTTGGTCAGATGGCTTTGCGTTACTGTCTAGTGTCCTTTCATCTCAACCTGAAGGAACCCCATTACCATTTCTTGCAGGATACATCTAGTAGTAAAGAACTTCCTTGGCGCTTACTTATCTGTAAGGTCTTAATTTCTCTCTCTTTTTTTTTTTCTTTTTTTTTTTTAAAGATTTTATTTATTTATTTGACAGAAAGAGATCACAAGTAGGCAGAGAGGCAGACAGAGAAAGAAGGAAGCAGGCTTCCCGCCGAGCGGAGAGCCCGATGTGGGGCTCGATCCCAGGACCCTGAGATCACGACCTGAGCCGAAGGCAGAGGCTTTAACCCACTGAGCCACCCAGGCGCCCCTCTCTCTCATTTTTTAAGGGCATTTTTGCTTGTTATAGGATTCTTGGATTTTTTTCCTTCAACCCTTGGATATATCAACCCACTACCTCTTGCCTCTGTGGATTCTGATGAAAAATCTGATCATCTTGGAGATCCATTGTATGTGATGAGTCACTTCTGTCTTGTTGCTTTCAAGATTCTCTCTTTGCATTTTGCTTTTGACACTTGGACTATGATGTGCCAAGAGTGAGTTTCAGAGTTTAGCCTGGTTGGAGTTCACTGGGCTTCTTAAATGTTAATATTTGTGTCTTCCATCAAATTTGGGAAGTTTTCAGGCATTGTTTCTTCAAATAAGCTCTCTGTCCTTTTGTTTCCCTCTTCTTCTAGACTAACACATTGCATATATTGGTTTACTGATGGTATCCCATAGGTTCTTATGTTCTGTTCAGTTCTGGTCAATCCTTTTTCTTTCTTTTCCTCAGATTTGATATCTTCAGGTTCACTGATTACTTCTACCTACTCAAAGCTGTTTTTGTATTCCTCTAGTGAGTTCTTTCATTTAGTTATTATATTTTTCAGCCCCCAAATTTCTTTTTGATTATTCTTTATATTGCCTATATCTATTGATATTTATGTTTTGGCCATGCAACATTTTCTTGACTTTGTCCACATTTTCTTTTAGCTCTTTGAGCGTCTTTTAGACAGATGTTTTAAATAAAAGTCTTTGGGGGCGCCTGGGTGGCTCAGTGGGTTAAAGCCTCTGCCTTCAGCTCAGGTCATAATCCCAGGGTCCTGGGATCGAGCCCCGCATCGGGCTCTCTGCTCAGCAGGGAGCCTGCTTCCCTTCCTCTCTCTGCCTGCCTCTCTGCCTACTTGTGATCTATCTGTCAAATAAATAAATAAAATCTTTAAAATAAATAAATAAATAAATAAATAAATAAAAGTCTTTGTCTAGGGGCACCTGGGTGGTTCATTTGGTTAAGCATCTGCCTTCAGCTCAGGTCATGATCCCAGGGTCCTGGGATGGAGCCACACATTGGGATCACTGCTCAGTGGGGAACCTGCTTCTTCCTCTCCTACTCCTTCTGCTTGTGCGCTCTCTCTCTCTCTCTCTCACTGTCAAATAAATAAAATCTTGAAGAAAAAAATAAAGTCTTTGTCTAATAAGTACACAATGTAGTCTTTCTCAAGGACACTTTCTCTTGATTTTTTTTTCTTTTTCTTTTTTTTTTTTTTTAAAGATTTTTTTTTTTTTTATTTATTTGACAGACAGATCACAAGTAGGCAGAGAGGCAGGCAGAGAGAGAGAGGAGGAGGAGGCAGGCTCCCTGCTGAGCAGAGAGCCCGATGCGAGGCTCGATCCCAGGACCCTGGGATCATGACCTGAGCCGAAGGCAGAGGCTTTAACCACTGAGCCACCCAGGCGCCCCTGATTTTTTTTTCTTTAGAATGGATTAAACTTTCTTGTTGCTTTGTGTGTCCTGTGATTTGTTGTTGTTCTTGTTGTTGTTGAAAACTGAACATTTGGAGGTTGTTTGTTTAATGGTTGTAGGGTGTCTACTGGAGATCGGTCTGAGGTATAAACTTAAGGTGTCCTCTGTTTTTTTCTAAGACTGTGCCTTTCCCTGGGCATGTATAATGATTTTCTCTATTCCTCCATATATGTGATTTTGAATATCCTAGTCTTGAATTTCTGCCTCCCAAAAAAGGAATAAGAGAAACAGGAGGTGGTGGAATGGATAGATATCTGCCCTTTAAATCTCCTATAAAATTGCCTGAGTCAGGGAGGGAGAGGTTTTGCAACAATGGCTGCCCACCCGTCTGTTACACCTCCACCATCAGAAGCATAGATCTGTGATACTTGGAGGACAGAGTCCTTATTGCCCACCTGGACTCCAGCAAGCTGCTCTAGAAAAATGTGTATGACTGCCTGCTGTAGGACTCAAGAGCTAGACAAGTTGGGATGTAGATAACTTAACACATTGCTAAGAGCTGATATTGACCAAAGTTAAAGCAATTTAGCAAGTTGCAAGCATTCATTAGACTCTAGAGTTGCAAAATAGTTAAATCAGATTGAGTCTGTCAATGCATTTGTGGTCCGGGTGAGGAGACAGGCTCCTGGTGCTTACTGCCCCACCATCTTCCCTCTAGCTGGGCATGGAGGTACTTTTTATAGTATGTTTCCTGTGATCCATTGTGTGCTGAGTTGTTCCAGGCCAATATTAACCACTGACCTATCCTATCTTATCCTTAGGATTTGGATCTTCCAGGTCCCATGCAGTTGCTCAGCTGGGGTTAGGGGAAGAGTCTCCTGTGCGTCACAGGATGGATATAATTCCAGTCTCCACAAGATGCGCCCAGAGAGGGCCTGATCCAGGTGAATGACAGATGGGGGAGAATGTGATATCAGACCTTTGTTCAAATCACACCAGGAACCTATTGTGTTTGACTTGTGTTTTGGTGCCATTGCTGGTGGCCACAACTCACTTCTACCTTCCCTTCTCCATTCTTGACACTTTGCTGACTTGTCATTTTTATTCATTCTCTAGCCCCAGGCCAATCCCCACCTCTCTGGACCTTTTTTCTTACTCCTCACACTCTTCTCTCCACAGTGCTTTCTAACATTGCTGTATTCTAAAGTGTGCACATATCTTTTAATAATTCTTTTTTTTTTTTTTTTTTTAAAGAGAGGGGTGGAGAGAGAGGGAGAGAAAGAATCTTAAGCAGGTTCCATGCCCAGCGTGGAGCCTGCCGTGGGGCTCGATCTCACTAACCTGAGATCACAACCTGCACTGAAGTCAAGAGTCAGACACTTAACTGACTAAGCCACCCAGGCGCCCCATCTTTTATGAATTCTTAAAGCCAGTTACTTTCTTCCAGTCAGATTTTCCTACATGTGGACATAGACTTCTGGCCAGCATCACAGTCACAGCAGATGTAATCCTGCTAAAAGCCATTAACAGTAGAATGGGTTGTAGAACATGTGTTTCACCCCAGCCCAACCCTTTTCTTGTATCTTATGCCTAATGAGGCCTCCCCAGTTCTGTGACCTTGGGGACCCAGTAGTACAAAGCAGCTGCTTCCCAAACCTAACCCCAACTTCCTTTTCCTGAAAACAGTTCCTTATACTGGTTCTTTAATGTGTCAGATGTACATTCGTGATGGGTTTTGCCCCTTCCCAGTAAAGTCAACATGTATTTCATCATCACTTCTTTGCTTTCAGGTTGTTGGCTTGGAGTGGAGGATGAGCATGCACCTTCCGAAGAGAGCATTCCTATAGGAGTTTCAGAGATTGGGACTCTTAAGGCAGATTCACCTTCCCAGAAGGCCCAGCCCTTTGAACTGCATGGCCCGATCTTGAGAAGCATTTTGTACTTGGCTGAGCACCAAGGAACATATCTTGGGGAAAAACCATATACATCTAGGAAACAATTATGTTTAGATGCCAACCTTCAGCAGTACCGGGGGCAGCGCACTGGAGAGATACCCTTCAGAAATTCTGTGGACAGAGCCTCATTTATAAAGAACTATACAGTCCAGGTGTCAGGGAAGCCCTTTACCTGTGAGGAGACAGGGAAGGACTTCTTAGCCAGCATGGGATTTCTCCAACAACAGGTCACTCACACTGGGGAGAAGCTGAACAATGAGTGTAAGGCTGTCTTTCACAGTGGTAAAAGTCATCACAACTGTGGAGAATGCAAGAAAGCCTTCAGCTGCGCAGACACACTTGCTCAGGACCAGAGAGTTATCAGTAGAGAAGGACTCTATGAGTGTGGCAAATGTGGAAAAGCCTGTACCCGAAGATGTAACCTCATTCAGCACCAGAAAGTCCACACTGGAGAAAGACCTTATGAGTGCAATGAATGTGGAAAATTCTTCACCTATTACTCCAGTTTCATTATACATCGGAGAGTTCACACTGGAGAAAGGCCCTACGAGTGCAATGAATGTGGGAAATCCTTTAGCCAAAGCTACAGCCTCAATAGCCATAGGAAAGTTCACACTGGAGAGAAGCCTTATGAGTGCAGGGAATGTGGAAAATCTTTCAGCCAAAGGTCCAACCTCATTCAACATCAGAGAGTTCACACTGGAGAAAGGCCTTATGAGTGCAGTGAATGTGGGAAGTCCTTTAGCCAAAACTTCAGTCTCATTTACCACAGGAGAGTTCACACTGGAGAAAGGCCTCATCAATGCAGTGAATGTGGGAAATCCTTCAGCCGAAGCTCCAGCCTCATTCACCACAGGAGACTTCACACTGGAGAAAGGCCTTATGAGTGCAGTAAATGTGGGAAATCCTTTAAGCAAAGCTCCAGCTTCAGTTCACATCGTAAAGTCCACACAGGAGAGAGGCCTTATGAGTGTGGGGAATGTGGAAAATCCTTTAGCCATAGCTCCAACCTCAAGAACCACTGGAGAGTTCACACTGGAGAAAGGCCTATTGAGTGCAGTGAATGTGGAAAGTCCTTTAGCTGCAAATCTAACCTCGTTAAACACCTGAGAGTTCACACAGGCGAAAGGCCTTATGAGTGTGGGGAATGCGGAAAATCCTTTAGCCAAAGCTCCAGCCTCATTCAGCACCGGAGAGTTCACACTGGAAAGAGATCTACTGAGTGCAGAAAATGCGGGAAATCCTTTAGCTCCAAATCTGACCTCCTTCAACACCAGAGACTTCATACTAGAGAAAGGCCTTAGATAATTACACTGGAGGAGAAAAGTTGTGAGGAAGCCATCTACCTAAATTTAAGCCCATACATCTGAAAATCCACAGTGGAGAGATCTCCCTTTAGTTGAAGTATGTGGGAATCTATACAGGAGCTGTGTTACACTTCTAACCTATCCAGGGCTCTTGCCAGGTTTATGTCACTGCCAGTTTCTGTGGAAAAGTTTTATCACCTCTACCACTCAGCGTTTACAGTGTGCATTAGTGCTTTAGTTACCACCACAGTGTGCTCAGGGAAGCTGACCTTTTTCCCTCCCTTTTGCTGGAGGAAATAGTGATTACTCTTAGCCCTTATAGGGCCTTCATTCTCTTCTCTTGTAGAAGTTAGAGCATGGCCCAGAGGACCCAAGCTGACTTCTGCTGGTAACTTGCCAAGAAGGACCACATTTTCAAGGATGTATTTGTTCTGTGTGACACTCCTCTTGGATTTTCCTGCCCTCCAAGTCACCAACCTGGGATCTCCCTGCCTCCTATTCCTTTAGATTTTGCAGTAATAAAGACTTTATTGTTTAAGCCATCTTTGCTCTTGGGGTTCTCTTCACTATGTGAGGTGATTTGAAAATGCCTGGGTTCTGTCGGCATTACGGAGTGAACACCTTTGTTGGGGTTCCCAATGCTTTGTGTGCCTCAGATGAGAGTCTGGAAAGAAAATAGCTCTCTTTCCAGCTTTTCCAACAATTTACATTGTTGCCTGAGGTCTCATAGGAAAGACTGCCAGGCCTTGTCCTAATTTGTGGACTGGGTTTCAGGATTTTTTTGTGGGCTCAGAGAACACCCTGAAGAGTCAGGAAATTGTGACAACCTTCAGTGGTTCTGAGAACTACAGGAATTGTTTTTCTTTTTCACAGTGGATGTCACATAACGCTCAGTAGTGTTGAGTCTCTACCCCAGGTGCTACAAAGGAGCCATGTACCCTGATACCAAGGATTCATTAGGCAAGTGTCATGGTGAGAAGACAGAGCCCCCGGGGAACTATAATTGGTACAGTAACAATGGAGGAGTCTGAAGCAAAGTAGACGGCACATGCCCCTTCTAGCATTGCATCAACAAATGCCCCAGTGACTGTGATTGTGCAGGATAGGTATGTATAGAAACTCAGGACCTCCAGGTATGTGCATCTTTTGTCGCTGAGATCTTTGATAAGCTACTGGTTCTGGTATATTCACCTAAAGCCATTTCTACACACATAGGAAAACAAGCATGCAGAGAAAGGAGATCCTTTAGTCCCTCGGTGTGGCTCTGTGACCTAGCCAGCATTCCTGTTCAGTGAGTGGTATGGATTTACTTAGTCATAAGTATTTGCTACCACTAAGGCAAGGCCACTTCTCCAAGGCCATCGGGAAAGAGATAGAGTCAATACAGGGCTGCAGAACCTGATTTTATGAAAAGAGGGAGGGACGTCTTTTGTGTTTTTTTGTTTGTTTGGAACTATTTCATAGAACTTTATTCAGGTTTTGTTTTTGTATTTGTTTTGTGTTTTTTTGTTTGTTTGGAACTATTCCGTAGGACTTGATTCAGGTATAATTGACATACAGTATATTCCACCTATTTGAGGTGTACAGTTTGTTAAGTTTTGATGTACATACAAATCTGCAAAACTTCATCATGATCATGATTATGACCATGTCCATCAGCCCTAATTTGCCTCACATCATTTTATAATGTGTCTTTCCCCTCTCCAGGCAACCTTTGATTTACCTTCATTTATAATAGTTTGTATTTTCTAGAATTTTATATGGTCTGAATCATAAAGTGTTTTTTTTTTCTGGTTTCATTCATGATTTGTAATTATCTTAAGATAATTAAGATAATTAATTCTTCAGTGATACTAATATAAGTGTTTCACCCTGTTGCTGCATAGTATCTTTTCTATGGATATACCATTTGTTTATCCATTCATCTGTTAGGAGCCTTTGGTACCTCGTTTGGGCGATTGCAAATAAAGCTGCTAGAACACTTACATATAATTTAATATGTACATATGTATTTTTCACTTCTCTTGGGTTAGTAACTCAAAGTAAAATGCCTGAGCCATAGGATAGGTGAATGTTTAACTTATTAAGAAACTACCAAAGAGGGACACCTGGATGGCTCAATGGGTTGAAGCCTCTGCCCTCGACTCAGGTCATGATCCCAGGGCCCTGGGATTGAGCCCCACATCTCTCTGCTCAGTGGGGAGCCTACTCCCCCCACCTCTGCCTGCCTCTCTGCCTACTTGTGATCTCTGTCTGCCAAATAAATAAATAAAATCTCTAAAAAAAAAAAAAAACTACCAGAGTATCCAAAATGATTTTTTGTTTTTGCATACCCATTGGTAGCACATGAGCATTCCAGTTCTTCAACATCCTTGCCAATACATGGCATCAGTCTTTTGATTCAGTCTTTGGAATTTACCTTTTTAACAAGCAAGCAGTAATTTTTTTTTTAAAGATTTTATTTATTTATTTGACAGAGAGAGATCACAAGTAGACAGAGAGGCAGGCAGAGAGAGAGAGAGAGAGGGAAGCAGGCTCCCTGCTGAGCAGAGAGCCCGATGCGGGACTCGATCCCAGGACCCTGAGATCATGACCTGAGCCGAAGGCAGCGGCTTAACCCACTGAGCCACCCAGGCGCCCCGCAAGCAGTAATTTTAATTACATTTCCCTAGGGATTTATGATGTTGAACATTTTTTTTCTTGTGTTTATTTGTCATCCATGTATCTTGATGTCTGTTCATATCTTTAGACTATTTTCTTTTTTATGAATTGCGGCTATTTTCTTTTTTGTTAACAAAGGAATAGCTTACGTTTATTCCTCAGGTGTTTCTGTGGTAAGTAGAAGGTAAGACTACATGCACCACACACTTTCAAGTTTAATCTACATTATTTACGTATTTTCCATCATGTTCTTAAGTCCAGACTTTCAGTGATACATGTAAGTCCTGGTTTGTAGTGTCTTTCAAGTTCGCTGGTGTAAATATTCCCACTATGGCAGATCTCAAGCTGCCAGTGTGATGTCACTGAGCACAGTTGGGAAGAGTTGCCAGAGACGTAGCATCCTGTTTCCACCCTTCTAATCCAGTAGCTGCAAATAATTTGTAGAACATAGGCAATAATAAAACATACTAAACTGATTAAGACATGACAAGTTGAGATTTACTAAAGCTATAATTAGGAGCTATAAACTGCACCATAGTTAAGATATACATGTTAATGTTTTGGAATATCCTTAACACCCCTGAAACCAAAAATTTCATTGAAAACACAAAAGAAGATCTATAATACTGATGACAATTCAGTTAAATACTTCAATTGTTGAAGAAAAAAAAAAAGCAGGCAAGATATTTGAAATACAGGAAATTCTTGGAAAAAGGCCAAACTTTGAAATTGTTTTTCTTGCAAAGTATCAGCAAGAATGCAAATTAACAGTTGAGATGCAATTTCCCAACACTTTATTTTGGGGTTAAAGCATGTTTTTATTGTGAACTTTATATGAAATTTTTTTTCATGTTTTTATTATGAACTTTATATGCTTTTATTATGAACTTTATGTGAAATTTATATCTTTGTTTTTGTTGACCAAAAAACGCAAGTAATCCATCATAATTCTCAGCTTGGGTTTCCATAAAAATGATCGGCAAATTTCAATAAATTTGAAAACATTCAGAGGGAACATTTGAAGTGTGGTTATGCTCTCTACATTCTTGATATTATCACCCATATTTTACTGAAGAATGAGTCTTAGCGTCTAATTTCTAGAGTTTTCCAGTGCATATAAATTAAAGTTCATTGAAATCTGTCACATTTCAGTTGCCTGTATTTGGTATTTTTTTAATAACAAGAATGTTAGTAGCACTCATGTTTGGAGAAGATAATAGCTGTCTGTTGTCTCCCTGCCTCAGATCCAGGGCTGGATCTCAGAGAACACATCTCGCTAGCTGTAATCACAGTTGTCTGCAGGCATCTGGCAGGGACTAAAATAATTTATGTAAATTTGTCCTCATGTATTTAAATGAAAAATTTAAAGTAAGTTCAAAGATGAAATAAGGAAAGGAAGTAGTAGGCAAAAGTCAGTAAGCAAAACAACAATTGAACCAATTGAATAAGAAAAAAGAAACGGGGTGCCTGTGTGGCTCAGTGGGTTAAAGCCTCTGCCTTCAGCTCTGGTCATGATCCCAGGGTCCTTGGATCAAGCCCCGCATCGGGCTCTCTGCTCAGTGGGGAGCCTGCTTTCCCCTTCTCTCTCTGCCTGCCTCTCTGCCTGCTTGTGATCTCAGTCTGTCAAATAAATAAATAAAATCTTAAAAAACAAACAAACAAACAAAAAAAAAAACGGAAAAGGGCCAGGAATCATTTTGAAGGTATATCAAGAATATATGTGTATATATATTTTTAAGATTTTATTTATTCATTTTTCAGAGGGAGAGAGAGCACAAGCAGGGAGAGTAGCAGGCAGGAGGAACAGGCTTCCCACTGAGCAAGGAGCCCGATGTGAGACTTGATCCCATGGAGCCTGGGATCATGACCCAAGCTGCAGGCAGGCACTTAACTGACTGAACCACCCAGGCGTCCCCAAGAATACATTAACATATAAATTAGGTAAGGTTCATTGACTTACAGCAAGTAACCAGTTTTGTTTATATCTGAGAAACCACAGTAGATATTTAAGAATCCTCAGTGGAATGTCATTTCACGGTAAGTTACTACCACCTTAGTCCTGTCTGTTAAAATCGCTATACTCGATGCCTGGGTGGCTCAGTTGGTTAAGCGGCTGCCTTCGGCTCAGGTCATGATCCCAGCGTCCTGGGATCGAGTCCCACTTCGGGCTCCTTGCTTGGCAGGGAGCCTGCTTCTCCCTCTGCCTCTGCCTGCCATTCTGTCTGCCTGTGCTCGCTCTCTCTCCTTCTCTCTCTCTGATAAATAAATTTTAAAAAAATCTTAAAAAAAAAATGGTTATTTCAAAAAAAAAGATTAGATGGATATGAAGTAGAAAAAAAAATCGCTATACTCACATAAGTGAAGTGAGTGAAGCCATCCAGTTGTCTGCTGGCAAATATTTTGCTGTTCTGTATGTTCTATTCAGTGCTTATTTCAACACCCTTTCAATAATATTCACTCTCAAGGTGAATTCAACAATTTATCACTTTACTCAGTTTCCCATGGGATACCTCAGAAGTTCAACCACCACATATAACCTCTACTGGCAAAACCCTGATTGGTTTTAGCTCTCCCCAGGCACCCACGTATTCCACTACACTGATGACATCCTCCTCCGAGGGAACTTGCTGGGCACACAGTATATGTGAACAATCACTGTTGCACTTGCAGAGAGCGAATGGGCTCTGGCCCCCCTCCCTGTAAAGTTCAAGGTCATGCCACCTCAGTGAGTCTTAGGTTCATCTAGTGTGCCTAAGGGCCACTGTACTCATGTTGTTAAAAGGCAACTTCTAATTTTGTCAGCTTCAGTCAGTCAGTTTTTTTTTAAAGATTTTATTTGTTTATTTGACAGAAATCACAAGTAGGCAGAGAGGCATGCGGGGAGGGGGCGGGGAAGCAGGCTCCCTGCTGAGCAGTGCGCCTGATGTGGGGCTTGATCCCAGGACCCTGGCAGAGGCTTTAACCTACTGAGCCACCCAGGCGCCCCAGCTTCAGTCAGTCTTGAGCGACCAAACCTAGTGATTCTTTCTGGCTCTGAAGGCAACATATTCTCCATTTACAAATACCTAAGGTTTATTATGCATTCACCCAAAAATTAGCCTACTAGTGGGATCTTTACAACAAAAAGCCCTAGATTCAGTTCAGATGGCCCTACAACAGTCCCATCTTTTAGTTGCCTACTGGCAACGTGGTAGAAGTTCTGTGCTCACCTCCTGTGTTTCTTAGAGTGTCTGGACCACTCGTGCAGACAGTTGGTTACCTGTAAGCCTTTCCGGTGCAGAAAGCTGCCTGCTTTGACCACATTACATGCCCTTTGAGGGACAACTGCTGGTTGCATGCTGAGCCCTTTTGGAAATGGAAGCTCTCCCAGGACCTGAACCTGTGCCACTCTGCACTCAGTTAGCCATTATTTCCTTGGTCATGAAGGCAACATCCCATAAGCTCAGCATGACCATCAAGGCTTTGATATGGGATGGAGTCCAACCGGGACCCGCTGGTGTATCCCACCTGAAAGAAGAGGGCTTTACCTGTCCTCAGTCTCTGGCCAGATCCCACAGTACTGAAGGAGGGCACCCTTCTCCTGGACCTTTGATTACCCGGGGATAGCTTTAGGACAACTAAGTGAACAACAAAGGGAGTCACATGCTTTATTGCTGATAATGCCACCAGTACATGTGGTGGAATTCTCTGAAGAGCTGCTGCTTTTCTTCCTTTAAACAGGACATCCCCAAAAATGGACTCAAGGGTCAATACAAGTGGCCTAACTCCAGGCAGTCACTTGGCATTGGGGAATGCCCTGGCCAACAGATGACCCCAAGGACACTTTACAGGCTCCTGTGTCATTGCCACTTCTAGTTCTTTGGTGCAACCAATGGCAATAATAAAATCTCATTCAAAACTTACCCCTCTGGGGTGAAGAACTTTACCCCAAAGGTACTAATTAAGATCACCTGTGTCTTTGCCCATGCCAAATTTCATGCTGTTAGGGCCTCATTTAATTCCAAAGCTGATAGATTGGGACAACTTTCAAATCCTTGGTTGAAAACTGTCAGACGACCCCATTCATCTTTCTTTGCAAAGCCCATTAGACCATGAAATATCAGTCCTAGAGGAACCTCAAACCTTGAAATTTGGGCTAAACTCAGAGGGCTTCCCCCACTCTCCTGTCATGGCCGACATGTGACACGTCAATGCACTCTATGTGGGAACACTGTCATTGGCAATACAATGGAGGGGCGCCGTCCCAGAGGGATCTCCTAAGGTCACCAGCAAATCAGTTTTATCAGGCGTCTGCCCGCCTCTGCCAGTGCCACTTATTATGACTTGACAGTACTGAATACCTACTCATACACCTTATTTGTCCACCCCACTACACGTGCCACTGATGGAGCTGCCATACAAAGCTTTACAAAAACACTCATGCCCTTTAGAGTTCCAGACATTACCAACATTGAATGAAGAAGCTCTCACTTTAGAACAAGGCATTCAACAGATGTTTCACCTTCCCTATCTGTCCCAGGCTGCTGGTCTTATAGAATGCCTCAACACTTAAATCTTTTGGAAATTATAGACAAGTGATCTTATAAATGGGTCTGCCTCCTACCACTGGACCTCATTATACTAAATCCCCAGGCCTTGGGTCCCTCTACTCAATATCAAAATGCACTGAAATCAGTTGCCTTCACCTCCCTTCTCCAGTGACATCTCACATATCAGCATCTACAAGGATCATATTGATTAGGCATTCCTCCCTCTTCCTCTTCCTCTTTTATCTGTCTTTTTTGGACTTGCCCCACTCCTGAGCAGGATGGAAGCCAGGTCAAGGCTTGAGTTACTGGGATATGATCATCTCACTATCGAGTGTCCCTTTGGCTATCTGCCAGAGTTATTTGGCACCCTGATAGGTGTTGATTTGCGTAGCCTATACCACATGCTTTGCCAAATAATCCTGGCTATAAAAGATACTTAATTTCGAATGCCTATAAAAATCTCACTTAGGGGGCGCCTGGGTGGCTCAGTGGGTTAAAGCCTCTGCCTTTGGCTCAGGTCATGATTCCAGGGTCGTGGGATCGAGCCCTGCATTGGGCTCTCTGCTCAGCAGGGAGCCTGCTTCCTTCCTCTCTCTCTGCCTCTCTGCCTACTTGTGATCTCTGTCTGTCAAACAAATAAATCTTTTTTTAAAAAAAATCTCACTTAGGAAGTAGGGATCATGTGTCCAGAGCTCATACCCACAGCAGTGTGAATACCAGAGAAGCCAAGAAAGACTAAAACCGGACTTATCTAGTAAGATACTCCACTAAGGAATGCACGTTCCCTCCAACTACATAGACCTGAAATGGGAGTATTACCCAGTCCACACTAAGCCCATGTGGTCAGCGCGCCCTCAGTGCCTCCGGTTATAGCACTCCCACAAGACAAATATGTCTCCCAGCCTTCCGGCTTCTCATAGCTTGGCTATACCTACTTTGTGTAGATAATAACATGGGCCTGGAACACTGCAGGCCTTGAGCAGACCCCATCTGGCAATGCAACAGCCATCTGGCTGTATTTTGGCACACTGACACCCATGCCCTTGTAAACCCCACTGCCACAGCCAACCACTGGTTAGTGCCATAATTTTGTTCCCATTTCACTGGCAAAATTTTGTGCAGTTGGACATGCCATAAGTTTTCCTTTAACTGCCCGACCATGTTGAAGCCTACTCAGATGATCTTTTTTTTTTAAAGATTTTATTTATTTATTTGACAGAAATCACAAGTAGACAGAGAGGCAGACAGAGAGAGAGAGGAGGAAGCAGACTTCCTGCTGAGCAGAGAGCCCGATGTGGGGCTCGATCCCAGGACCCTGAGATCATGACCTGAGCCGAAGGCAGAGGCTTTAACCCACTGAGCCACCCAGGCGCCCCTACTCAGATGATCTTAAACTTTGCTCATAGCAATACCCACACCCAATTGATCTATTTGGATGGGCACATTTCTAAACTTTGATTGTTCTCCTGGCCTTCCCTTCAAAAAACAACTCCCAACTAGTCAGGATGGTCACTGTAATGTCATGACCAAAATGCTTACTGACACATAGAAATTTTTGGTTGCTCATGTCAAATGCTAAGACCAAGATTTGAGCCCCCAAGGACTATTTTTACAAAGACCCCTCATTTCCGCAGGCATATTTTGCTCCACCTCAGACTTCTCTTCATTTGATTTGCACCATCTCCATTTGGGGGCTAAATACAAACTTTGACCTTCTGCCAAAAAAAGTTCTGTATCTTGATTGTGGAGGTAATTAATGAATCGACACCTATGATGAAAGTGCACAGAACTACACACACACACACACACACACACACACAAGCACGTGTAAAATGGTAACTTTGAAAAAGGTCTGAAGACTTAACCAATGTTAAATTCCCAGTTTGATATTAAGATTATGTCAGATGTTACCATAAGGGAAACTAAGTGAAAGGTATTCTGCACTATATTTGCAACTCCCTGTGAATCTGTAATTATTTCGAAATAAGACATTTTTTAAAATATGATGTGTCTGTCTTGCTAAATCTTTCCCACAGCTTCCTAGAACAGTCAGACTAAATCCAAGTTTCTCATCATAGCCTGTGAAAACATGTTCGTCAGCCCCTTCCCTTCATCCTCCAACCATCACTCTCCTCTTCCAGCCCTATTGGCCTTCACTTGATTCCAAACATGCCAAGTTCTCACTAGCTTTGGAGTCTTGGTACTTGCTTTTCTCTTTGCTGAGAATCTTTCCTCACCTTTGCACTGGGATAGGGTCTTCACTGAGCTGTATAATATCATCTGTTATTTAATGTCTGCCTCACTTTCTGTGCTGTACAGTTTTATGTCCATTTTTCCACTTTTACAGACATGAACCCTGAAGCCTGGGAAGAATAGATGTGACCAAGGTCAGCCAGCTGGTAATGGTCACAACTCAGATGATTTAGAATCCGTCTGTCCCCAGAGTCAAACACTTAGCTCCTCGCCCCCTCCTGCCCCCTTTCACACATGAACTGGAATTAGATAAGAAGATAAAGAGCCAAGCAATCCAGTTCTAAGCTTCGCCTTCAGTTATGTTATGAAGACAATAACATCTTGAGGTTATGTTTACTTAAAAAAATAATGAAATAAAATATAAATGGAAATGCAAAAGACCTATAAGAGTCAAAACATATTCTTTAAAATAGAACAGATTTGGACCTTAAAGATCTGATTTCAAAACCCATCAATATCAAAAGCATTATAATTCGTATGGATGTGTGCATCATCTTTATCAACAACTGCCTGACAGAGATCTAAAGCTCTCCCTCTGAGTTGTTAACGACTAACAAGAAATATGAAGCCTGGAATGTGACTCTGGGTGCCCAGTTCTGATGGGCCAGCCTGAGGTGAAGGAATCAGAAATTTGTTCCTTTCCTCTGAGCGTTACTAATTGGGGAAAGATTGAGGGCCACTGGGAGAAGGAAGAGAGCTTTTCAATTCACACTGTGGTCTCCTTCACCGAAATATCAATCTCTTTTTCCCTGTCCTGCCCCAGACCCTGCCCCATCTGCTTCCCTTTAAATGAGCTACACCATTTCCCAGTGAGGAAATTCTGGCCTCTCTTTACCACTCCTACCAACCACTATACATATGCCCTTGGGTCACGTTGTCACAGTGCCCACAATAAGGATCACATGCACATCCTTCTTCTTGGCCTGAGTCACCCATAGTGTGCGTCTCACATGCCTCAGAGTCCAGCAACTTCCGGATCTCGTGTCCGTGCCTGATTCAAGCCACTGAATCTCCTACCATGTGTCTTCTGCTGGGTCATCACATACTTCCCCCTCATTTTGGTAATACTTACATCCAGACCTTGATAACTGTACTTTCGTTTTCTTTACGTATTCCACAGTGATGTTTAGTAGCATTGTGTGTTAGTTACTTTCACAAGCATAAACCAGAAGAATACCCATTCCCACAGGCCGGATCACGACCTTAGCTCTTTTATGCTTTCTGTTTCATTCTTGTATCCTTTGCCTTTCAGATCTCATCTTCATTCTGATCGTCTGACTCACTAATTAATTCTGTAAATATCTCATTCTATTTATTCTACAAGACAGTCCTGTCTTTTTTTTTTAAGATTTTATTTATTTATTTGACAGAGAGAGAGATCACAAGCAGGCAGAGAGGCAGGCAGAGAGAGGGGGGGTTGCCGGCTCCCTGCTGAACAGAGAGTCTGATGTGGGACCCAATCCCAAGACCCTGAGATGACCCAAGCCAAAGGCAGCAGCTTAATCCACTGAGCCACCCAGGCGCCTCCCAGTCCTATCTTTATAAATGTTTTCCATGACCAACATTTTCCTAATTCTTTTTGGCATATCTTCTTCCTATGGCTTCTGTCTTTCTTCATCTCCTTGATTATTTTTTAAAAGATTTATCAATTTGTTTTAGAGAGAGAGAGCAAGTGGGGAAAGGGGCAGAAGGAGAGAGAGAATCCCGAAGCAGACTCCCCTTTGAGCGTAGAGCACGACGCAGGGCTCCATCTCACAACCCTGAGGTCATGACCCAAGCAGAAACCAAGAGTTGCTAACCAAGTAAGCCACCTAGGCAGCCCTCCTTGATACTCTATTTGCTTATTTGAATTTATTTGTACTCTTCCATCACTGTTTTCCAGATGTCATATATTGTTTACTATGATTTTTTTGTGATTTTTTCCATATCTAATTACTTTCACTGGATATATGAGATGCTCTGTCTCATGTGCATATGGAGGAAAGGCCAAAATCAGGCTATGTGCTCTGGCAGATGCAGTGAATGTGGAACAAGGGCAGGGATCAGAGAAGGGAGTCCCGCTCCCTCTATACTAGGCAACCAGGTCATCGATTTTCAGCTTAACTTGGCCAGGGTGCACGTATCACCTGAACTGTCATTAAAGGTCTGTGGGAGGAAAGAGAACGGCACAACAGCCCAGGGGCAGCTGATAGCCTGACTGACCACTCCTCCAATCCTCTTGACCTGATATTGCTGCCTATTCCAGCACCACAGACAGGAGGTGGTACATGAAGGTATTGGCTGTCCCGCCCTGTAGGTGGTAAACGAAATGGCTTTCTTCAGCTTGTCCTCAGCTCTGGGCTCTCATCCAGACAGGTCCGAGATGGCCTGCATTTCCCTATATTTTGGAACAGGACTCCGGAATTTGCTCTCATCTGTGCTTTCCTCTAACTTCTAATTTCTCTATCTTGATTTTGGGTTGTAGGCAGCAGCCCTTGAAAGAGCACTACCTCTCCTGGATCCCAGAGCCATCTCCACATCTCCGCTCTATACTTCCTTCTGTGGTTCATCTGACACTGCCCTCTCTACGGCCACCATGGCTGTTTAGGGCACAGACTCTCATATCTGTGATATTTATTTCAAACAGACACATAAGTAATGAGAACTTACAAGTGCCCGGCTCTATATAAACCACTCCGGATAGAGTATAGAAAAAAATCTTCTGTCTGTGAGTTGGTTAAATTCTATGGGGAGTGACAGATGATAAACAAGACAAGTAAGAAGAATATAGTTTGTCTGATGAAGGTCATTGCTGTGGAGAAAAATAAAGCAAAGAGGGTGACTAAAGACTGCCTGATGGGAGTGGGGTCCCAAGATGGGAGGAAACATGTCCGTTGCAGACCTGGACAGAAGTTGAGGAGCAAAGGGAGGGGGAAATAAAGACCAAAGACAAGAGTGAGGCTGCCAGTGAGACGTGTGGGAGCCTGTGAGGCTGTGGCAGGGGGCGCCGCTGAGGCAGACAGGCCACTGAAGCCGGATCAACAGGATCTCTGGGCTGCTGTCAGGAAGCTGGTTTCGCAGTGTCTGTGACACTTAGAGCGGTCCAGGGGCCCTGCCGTTCTCCACACTTGCTCCTGTCTTTGGCGAGCAAAGTACCTAAGCAGAGAGCAAGTGTATAAACTCAGGACAAGTTACAGACGTTTTATGTCTGTTGAATCTGGTGACATA
The DNA here is from genome assembly GCF_002288905.1 of Enhydra lutris kenyoni. Taxonomy (NCBI): domain Eukaryota; kingdom Metazoa; phylum Chordata; class Mammalia; order Carnivora; family Mustelidae; genus Enhydra; species Enhydra lutris. The sequence continues at coordinate 758,836 of NW_019154198.1, forward strand.
AAAGCCCTTAAACTTTGTATGCCTTTGTTTTCTCTTTGGCTTTGCATTTCTGCTAACTCATTTTTATTGCATTTTTGTGAAACCGTGAGTCTGCAACATTTTAGGGTGTGGGGAGGTCCTTTGCCAAGGGCGGTTTGCACTGTGGCAGAGTGACTCTGGAAGCCATTGGGGAGTTCTGCAGGGGAAGGACGTGGTCAGATGGTTTATACAGGGTCCTTGTGACAGCTACTTTGAGGACAGAAAACTGGCAGGAGGACAAGAGCGGACCCCACCAATGAGGCGTGGTGGGGGCTGCACAGTATGAGGTGGGGTTGTTTCACTGTGGATATGGCTTGAAAGTAAAGGACAGACATAATGTTTGGATTGCCCCATAGCTCCCTTCCCTTACTGTGCCTTCTGCTTCCCCAACTCTCCCTCATCTTGTATGAATGACTGGTGGTCATTCCCACTACAAAGAGTCAGGAAACAGAAATGCTGGCTTTCCAAAAGTCTATTCCTGCCACTTTTCCTGCACCCCACCCAGCCTCGTTTCAAACCAGGGATCTCTCCCCGTTGTAACTCCTCCATCTCTGACAAATGAGTCTCAGACATCGTGCACTTTCTCAACATAAAATAAGAATCCATCTCTCCCTTTCCATTGAAATGACCTTAGTCTCAGCCCTTGTGGCCTTTTCTCTGGACTAGGAGCACCTCCTGGAGGTGCAAGTCCCCTTCTCACCAGCCTGGGATTGACGCAGGGAGAAAGAACAGTAGCCTTGTTCTCTGCCAAACTTGCCATCCACAAATCTCGGAAAATTAGAAAGTATTAGCAAGTTTGTGTGAGACTCACCTAAGACAAAACTTGGCCACAATTTATGTGAGACTAGTGTTAATCTTTCTATTTCCATTCTGTGGCAGTCTTGTTACATTTCACTGCAGAAATAGTGTGTTCCGAGGCACCTGGGTGGCTCAGTCAGTTAAGTGTCTGCCTTCACATCCAGTCATGATCCCAGGATCCTGGGATCAAGTCCCACATGACGCTCCTTGCTCTGCAGGGAGTCTGCTTCTCTCTGTACTTCTCCCCCTGGCTTGTGCTTTCCTTCTCTCTCTCTCTCGCTCTCTCTCTCTCAAATAAATTTTATTTTTTAAAAGATTTTATTTATTTATTTGTCATGGAGAGAGCACAAGCAGGGAGAACAGCAGGCAGAGCAGGCAGAGGGAAAAGTAGGCTCCCCACTGAGCAGGGAGCCTGATGTGGGACTCAATTCCAGGACCCTGGGATCATGACCCAAGCCGAAGGCAGATGCTTAACCGACTGAGCCACCCAGGAACCCCCATAAGAGACTCTCAGTCATAAGAAACATACTGAGGGTTGCTGGGGGTGGGGTGGGGGAGGGCACGTGATGTACTGAACTATGGGTATTATATAAGATTGATGAATCACTGACCTCTATCTCTGAAGATAATAATACATTATATGTTAATTATTGAATTTAAATAAAAAATCAAAAATTTTTAAAAAGAGAGTGTGTTTGTGGTCAGCTGTCCCTGCAGCAGGGATATTTTGGGGTTTTTAAAGATTATTTATTTATGTATTTATATGAGAGAGAAAGCAGGAGCAGGGGGAGGAGCAGAGGGACAAGCGGACTCCCCACTGAGCATGGGGGTCTGAGCTCTGGCCAGGGCGGGGCCCGGGCCAGAGGCAGGCAGGGGCTCCATCCCAGGACCCTGAGATCATGACCAGAGCCGAAGCTAGACACTTAACCAACTGAGCCCCCCAGGGGCCCTTCTAGGTTGTTCTGTGATAACATATTGGAGAGGTGGAGCTGGAGTCAGATGAAGATTCCATCAGGGATTTCATCAGTGAGCCTTTTTATCCAATCACATCTGTGAATGCATCCTTGAACCCACACCCTATAAAAGGGAGGAGTCTTAGGAAGACCGGTCCCAATGAATCCAGCGCGGAGAGTGAGTCACAGAGCTGCTCGCTTTCAGCCCAGGATTGCCCAGTTTGAAGTTCAGTCTTCTTGAGGTGAGTTTGCAGGATGAAAGGAAGATTTCTGATTTTGTGTGTGTGAGTATCCATGCATGTGTATGTAGGCACAGCTCTGGGAGGAAAATTCCTAGGTGCAAAGTTACAGGGATCCCTCAAGTGTGGGGGACGATCTATTGTGTCAGCTTCTCTATAAAACCTGGCCTGATTGCAGGGGACCTCTCCTTGTGAAAGTCTTCTTGTATGACTCTGTTATCGCGTGAATTTTATGTTTCTAGTAATTCATTTTTTTAAAGATTTTATTTATTTATTTGACAGACAGAGACCACAAGTATGCAGAGAGGCAGGCAGAGAGAGAGAGAGGAGGAAGCAGGCTCCCTGCTGAGCAGAGAGCCCGATGCGGGGCTCGATCCCAGGACCCTGAGATCACGACCTGAGCCGAAGGCAGAGGCTTAACCCACTGAGCCACCCAGGCGCCCTGTAGTAATTCATTTTTTTAAAGATTTTATTTACTTATTTGACAGAGATCACAAGTAGGCAGAGAGGCAGGCAGAGACAGAGAGGAGGAAGCAGGCTCCCTGCTGAGCCGAGAACCCGATGCGGGGCTCGATCCCAGGATCAGGACCTGAGCGGAAGGCAGAGGCTTTAACCCACTGAGCCACCCAGGTGCCCCTCTAGTAATTCATTTTTTTTTTAAGATTTTATTTATTTATTTGTCAAAGAGAGAGAGAGCGAGCACAGGCAGACAGAGTGGCAGGCAGAGGCAGAGGGAGAAGCAGGCTCCCCACAGAACAAGGAGCCCGATGCGGGACTCGATCCCAGGACGCTGGGATCATGACCTGAGCCGAAGGCAGCTGCTCAACCAACTGAGCCACCCAGGCGTCCCTAATTCATTTTTTTTTTTAAATGAAGCTCTTTCTTTCCTTTTTTAAAAAAATATTTTATTTATTTATTTGACACAGAGAGAGAGATCACAAGTAGGCAGAGAGGCAGGCAGAGAGAGAAGGGGAAGCAGGCTCCCTGCTGAGCAGAGAGCCTGATGCGGGACTCGATCCCAGGACCCCAAGATCATGACCTGAGCCAAAGGAAGAGGCTTAACCCACTGAGCCACCCATGCACCCCTTCTAGTAATTAATTTTTATTACAACTTGTGGACATATTGGCCAACAGCAGATTGGGATGAGTGGGTAGGAGCTAAAATTTAAAAGTGAAGTGTCAGCAGACTTTACTGAGTGCTTATCATGCACCAGCAAATACTCCAATAGGGCTTCATATGTATTAACTCTTTTCGCTCCCATCCCAACTCTGGGTGCTGGGTGTCATCAGAGATCAGAGCCGCCATGACATAGACGAGGACTGATGGGTAATGTGCCTATAGTCACAAAGCTCGTGAATGCCAGACTCCAGATTAAGAACCCTGCCAGCCTGGGCTTTGTTTTGAGATATAATTTTGATGTATAATATTATGTTAGAGGAGTACAACATATTATTCAATATTTGTATATATTGCAAAATGATCACCACAGTAAGTCTGGTTAACGTCTGTCATCTTACATAGTTTCAATTTTTTTTCTTGTGATGAGAACTTTCTTTTTTAAAGATTTTATTTATGTGAGAGAAAGAGTGTGTGAGAGGGAGAGAGAGAATTAACGGGGGAGGGACAGAAGGAGAAGTAGATTTCCCACTGAGCAGGGAGCCCTGTGATCACCCAGGACCCTGGGTTTACAACCTGAGCCGAAAGCAGACGCTTAAGGGACTGAGCCATCCAGGGGTCCCTGTCATGAGACTTTTTAAAAAAGATTTTATTTGAGAGAAAGAGCACAAGTAGGCAGAGGAGCAGGGAGAGGGAGAAGCAGACTCCCTGATGAGTAGGGAGCTTGATTTGGGGCTTGATCTCAGGACTCTGGGATCATGACCTGAGGCAAAGACACTTAACTGACTGAGCCACGCAGGCACCTCTGATGAGAACTTTTAACATGACAGTCAGGTTTTAATTCCAGGGTCTTAGCTCTAATAATGCTCTACACCTGTGTCTGTGTAGGATTAAGTGATGTCTACAAATGTAAGGTAATCCAGAAAAAGAACCTGGGGGAAGGGGCAGATGAAGAAGAGGACGTGGCTTCTACAGAAGAAAGGAGAGAAAGGGAGGGAGGCTGATGTATGTGGATATAAAGAACCAGCCACAACACCTAAGGTGGGGCTGGAGGGGTGAGATGGCCCTGGCAAGACCAAGAAGGTCTTGGTATTTTTCTTGAGGGCTAGAAGGAGGAATAGAGGGGATAAAATGGAGTGTGACCTGACCAGTTGAGGATTTTAGAAAGGTTGATTTGAAGCCTTGTGATAAATGAATTAGGAAAAGCCAAGAATGTGTTCAACTTTCTCATATTGGATTTTTCCAGAATCCGCTGCCTCATTAACCGATGGGATCAGGGTGGCTGGCTAGTCTGATCAGAGCTTGACACAAATCATGAAATGACATCGACTAACAAATTAATTAGGTCTTTGTGTGCCCACATTTTAATCCTGCCACTCATATTTTTCTGATTTTTGTGGCATGAAATTTGTTTATCTATTTGAGAGAGTGCAAGTGAGAGCGGCCAGGACAGGAGTAGTGGGAAGGGGCAGAGGCAGAGGGAGGAGCAGACTCCCTGCTGAGCTGGGTTCAATCCCAGACTCTGAGATCATGACCTAAGCCAAAGGCAGACGCTTAACCAACTGAAAAACCCAGATACCCCTGAAATTTGTTTTTTAAAAAAAATCTTTGGAATGTTAACTACATACAAAATGGGCGAGGGACACTAAAATAGAGCAATAATATAGAAATAGAATTAAATCTGTTTATTTATTTATTTATTATTCATTTGACATCCCAGTGGTGTGCCTGCAGTTTTCCAGGTAACAGTGATGTGCAGACAGAAATCAATATTGAGCAATGCAAACTCAATTTGATCTCTACTGGATCCTACACTTGAGTGGAAGGGATTAGAAATGAATCAACGTAACACTGTAACTTTGAAAAAAGCAGTGAAGCAGGGACAAATGTTTTTCACAAGGAAGGATAGTTGTTAATAGGGGAAAAAAACAGCAAAGAAAAAGTTTCCTAAGAAATGTATCACTGGGCACCAGGGTGGCTCAGTGGGTTAAGCGGCTGCTTTCAGCTCAGGTCATGATCTCAGGGTCCTGGGATCGAGTCTCGCATCGGGCTCTCTGCTCAGCGGGGAGCCTGCTTCCCTCTCTCTCTCTGCCTGCCCCTCTGCCTACTTTTGGTCTCTCTCTGTCATATAAATAAATAAAATCTTTAAAAAATAAAAAAAAGTGGGACGCCTGGGTGGCTCAGTTGGTTGGGCAACTGCCTTCGGCTCGGGTCATGCTCCTGGAGTTCCCACATGGGGTTCCCTGCTCTGTGGGGAGTCTGCCTCTCCTTCCAACCCCCCTTCTCATACTCTCGCTCCTTCTCTCTCATTCTCTCTCTTTCAAATAAAAGAAAAAAAAAACTTTGAAAAAAAAATGTGCCGCTCGAGTGGCGCCTGCGTGGCTCAATGGGTTGAGCCTCTGCCTTTGGCTCAGGTCATGATCCAGGGATCCTGGGATTGAGCCCAGCATCAGGCTCTCTGCTGGGAGGGGAGCCTGCTTCCCCCGCCTCTCTGCCTACTTGTGATCTCTCTGTCAAATAAATAAAATCTTAAAAAAAAAGAAAAAAAAAAGAAATGTATCACTGGACTGACACAGTGAGCATAGCTGGGGGGCCGTGGGTGGGGTGGGTGCATCGTACAAATGTTTGTGTCTGAGGTAGGAGGGGTTTTGACACAGGATGAGGTCATTTGTATGGATTCCCATCTGTCTCTTCTGTTTCATTCACTTTATTCTCAAAATTTTTCTAAGAGTTTCTTTTCTTACAATAACTGGCAGAACATATTTGTACCAGATCATTGCCTTTATTCAATTGTATGTCCAATTATAATTTTAGACTCCATTTGCTGTTTAAAATTGAACATTTTATTGCAGTGGAATGCTCATACAGAAAATGAAAAAGTAGTGAAAGTAGATAGCTTGGTGGATTTTTATAGAGAAACACTTCTGAATAACCGCCTCTAAGATCAAGAGGTGGAATGTTGCCATCTGAAACTGGAAGTCCGGCATCCCAGGAATCGTATTTAGTTCTGGGATGGGGTCCTTCTATGGAGCCCTCCATATATGTACCTACCCCGGGATCTACTATTGTTTCCAAAAGTAACCAACATCCTAAATAATACTGATAATATCTATATGCTTTTGAAGTGGCATAAATGGGAATAAACAAAATGTATATTTTGGTTTCTGCATTATTTCATTCAACATTTTGATTTATGGCTATTTCATGTTGTAGGAAACAGTTCATTCACTTTCAGCACTATCAATGAATGATCATTCAATGATCAATGCTAGTCATACGAATAATCATATGACTCTATGAGTTAATGATAATCTATTCCATTTAATGTTGGACATTTAGATTGTTTACGATTTGAGAATTTTATGAATTATAATGTTATAAACATTCAGATATGTCTGTGATGTAGGTGAGTACATTTTTCTGTTGAACAAATGCCCTGGAATAACACTGACGGTCACATCCTGAATACATAAACACAGACTTAGTCGATACCAGTCACAACATTTCCACAGTGAGTACTCACCAGTAGTGACCAAGAGTGCTAGGTGTTCCAGTCCATGTCAACACTCAGTCTATTTGATTTTTGTCTTTCTGGCAGTATTTTATAGCATGCTATGGTAGTTTTGTTATAAGATATCTGCCTTTGACAAGTATTTTGACCATTTTCCTAGAAATCAATCTTCTGTTTCATTGATTTGAAAAAGTTTTTGCAAACTCATTCTGTGTTTTACCTATATATTGAAAATATCTGGGCGCCTGGGTGGCTCAGTGGGTTAAGCCGCTGCCTTCGGCTCAGGTCATGATCTCAGGGTCCTGGGATCGAGTCCCGCATCGGGCTCTCTGCTCAGCAGGGAGCCTGCTTCCCTTCCTCTCTCTCTGCCGCCTCTCTGCCTACTTGTGATCTCTGTCTGTCAAATAAATAAATAAAATCTTTAAAAAAAAAAGAAAGAAAATATCTTCTCTACTGTGCTGCATTTTTTAAATGAATAAATGACTTCACTTGATGAACACTACCTCTCATTTTAATGTAGTCCAGTATGTCGGCCTTTTCCTTGGGAAAAGAACTTCCTGCTGAGTTCTTTCTGTAATGTCTAAAAGACAGCTTTTTCTACTTACTATAAGTTCTTAAATATATTCTTCCAGGTCGTCTTCTAGAAGCTCTATTTTACATTTCTCAGATTTTTAAAACCCATCTAGAACTAATTTTTGTAAATGGGGTAGGATGGGGGTCAAGATGGATTTCCCCCTTTATGAATATTCAGTTGACATAGCACCATTTATTGAAGACAAAAAATAAGCTTTCCTGTCAGCACATGCACTTCAGTGTCATGTTTTATAGAAAGCAGGTGACCGTATAGATAACAATCTACATAAGGCTAACATTCTGCTCTGTTGCCTTATTTGTCTATCCTTGTGCCATTGTCAAGGAGTGTTAATGAATATAGTCTCATAATCAGTTTTGTTTTGTGATTCTGCTCTGTTGCCTTATTTGTCTATCCTTGTGCCATTGTCAAGGAGTGTTAATGAATATAGTCTCATAATCAGTTTTGTTTTGTGATTATGTAAATCCTCAAACATTATTATTCCTCAGAATTATCTTGGGTATTTTTTTTTCTAATTTATTATTTTTTATTTTATTTTATTTTTTTAAATTATATTTTTTATTATGTTCAGTTAGTCTTGACTATTCTTAGCCTATTTATGTCTACATAATTTTAGAATCAGCTGTCAGTGTTCACACACACACACACACACACACACACAGACAAACCACTTGTTGGATTTCCAATGACATAGCATTGAATTTATACAGCAACTTGGGGATAATTGATGTTTTCCAGTTGGAATTGAGTCTTGCAATCCACAAACATAGCTACTCTTTATACATATAATATCTGTAATATTGTGTATTTCTTTAAAGGGCTTGCACATTTTCATTGAATTTTTCTTAGATATTTTATGTTTAATGGCGATATATAGAGTTGAGTATTTTTTTAAATTTAATTTTCAGCTGCTAGTGTCATAATGTAATCCGAACGATTTTGGCAAATTGGTCTTGTATCAGACATCTTGCAAAAATTCACCTTGCCTAATATTTGTAGAATGTTTCATACTTTCTTGGAAACAAAATCAGGACATGTATAAAATAATGATATTTGAAATATTTTCTTGCCTTTTTTACTGACTAAAGAGTAGTCCAATGTTGCATAGAATTGGCAGTGGCCATCCATCTCTCAGTTTTAAGGGGAAAACATTTAAGGATGAGTTTGGGTGTATTTCGCATACTTTATGACATGAAGGAAGTTCTCATTATCCCCAGTTTACTAATATCTTTTGGTAATGAACACCAACTTTCATTAAACACCTTTAATGTATCCAAGGAGATGATTATATTGTGTTTTTCTAAACTCTATTCATGTGGTAATTGACTTTTTAATTTTAACCCAACTTTTCATTTTGAAAGTAAACCCCAATTGGGGCACCTGAGTGGCTCAGTAGGCTAAATGTTTGCCCTCCACTCAAGTCATGATCCCAGATCAAGCCCCGCATTGGGCTCCCTGCTCAGCGGGAGCCTTTCCTCTCCCCATGCATGTGCTCTCTCTCAAATAAATAAATTTTTTTAAAGATTTTTTTATTTATTCATTTGACAGATAGAGATCACAAGTAGGTAGAGAGACAGGCAGAGAGAGAGGAGGAAGCAGGCTCCCCACTGAGCAGAGAGCCCGATGTGGGGCTCGATCCCAGGACCCTGGGATCATGACCTGAGCCGAAGGCAGAGGCTTTAACCCACTGAGCCACCCAGGCGCCCTGCAAATAAATAAATTTTTTTAAAAACTTAAAAAAAGAAGGTAAACCTCACTTGTTTTGTGATTTATTATTTTCTATATATGTCATTGGATTTGATTTGCAAATGTTTTGCTTTCCATTTCGCTACCTACCATTTGTGAGAGAACTTGACCTGTAGTGTACCTTTCTTTAATGTACTTATAAACTTTTATTATTAGGGAGTTGCTAAACTCATTAAAAGGGGAGTGTTCCCACTTCTTATGCTCTGGGAGTATTTGTGTAAGATTAGCATTCTTTCTTACATGTCTAGTAGAATTTATGCATGAACTTATCTGAAACTGAATTTTTAAAATTATGCCTGTGCTGTAATTAGTTCTGTATCTCTTCTATTTCTAGCTTGCACTCTTTAGGTATCGATGAGCTGGTGCAACAGAATTCCGGAGAAACAAATCAGGAGGAACTGAATATCTGACGTTGAATCTCTGAGAATTCCTGTTAAGAATGGCTTTAGACCTCAGAATCTCATTTCAGGGAGAACCATCTAGGAATGATCCTGGGTCAGAAAACTTAGAGCATAAACCCTGTCAAGGGCAAGCCATTCAGGAGAAAGAGGAGATCTGTGAGTTCCCGAGGACTCAGCTCAGTTTATTACAAAACAGTAATAACTTATGTGCAAGGCAGGAACTGCAAAATCTCTATAAGTTATTTCACTCATGGCTGCAGCCAGAAAAACACAGCAAGGATGAAATTATTTCTCGTTTGGTCCTGGAACAGTTTATGATCAATGGCCACTGCAGTGACAGGGCCATGTTGAAAGAGAAATGGAATGCCAGTGGCAGAAACCTGGAGAAATTCATGGAAGATCTGACTGACGATGGCATGAAGCCACCTGGATTAGTGAGTAGAGGGTTTCAGCTCCTGGCCTGAGGGTCAGAAGTGTATAAGGATTAAGTACAGCCTGTTGTAATTGCCCAGGAGTAGAGAAGGAAGAGTTATTGTAGACCCACTTACTAGTTCTCATCAAAGAGATCCTTTGCCATGCTAAGTAAGCAAAATGAGAGCAGATGTTTTATAGGCATCTGTTCAGTAGGACATAGAAGAGCCAACATATTAATTGATTTTAACCAGTGAGATGGTAGGAGGACTCACTAAGAAAATGACAGTAGAGCAGAAACCTCAAGAATGGGGAGAAATGCCTTAACACAAGATCATTCTTCCCTCAGAAATCTTGAGTATTCATCTTTTCTCATTGAAAATGACACACTAATTAGAAATTACCATGAACTTTAAGGCCAGCAGGGATAAGGGCAGAATAGTGGATGTGGCAGCATGCGGTAGTGGGATCTTGGGAAAGCCGCACTAGGGAAGGTCTTCTACAAAGGCTTCTGTCACTCAACAGATCCATATACCGTAGTGATGAGGTGTTTTTTTTGTTTTGTTTTGTTTTGTTTTTTACAGGTCCACATCCACATGCAGGGACAAGAAGCCCTCTTTTCTGAGAATATACCCTTAAGAGAAGTCATTGTTTATTTCATGAAACAGTTGTCAGCAGGGACCTCAACAGAAGAGAACATGGGGACACCCTCCTGGACTCCCCAAGATAATTCCCTGGAAACAGGACAAGGTGAGTGGGGTAAGCCGAGGTACCAGAGGGATTCATGCGGCTCCTTCTTGGGCACGACTTCACCGAGTCACTTTATCCCCCACAGGAGAGAAAGCTAAAGAAAATGGTGACAACATTTATCACATAAATGACAGTATTACCAGTCAAAGCCGAGAAATACCTTCCCTGCTCATTATCCAGGAAGAGGACAGTGTTTCTTTGAAGAATCCGCTTAGCTCCAGAAGAGCAGCTCTAGGCACATCCGGGTCCCAGGAAGGGGCCCTGGAAGGACCCTCCTATCAAGATGTCCTTACAGAGGGGGGACCAGGGTTTCTCTCTCAGCCAGTCCAGGTCACCCCTGAGCCTGTTCCTACCCACCAGAGAACTGAGGGGAAATCCCCATGTGGGGGACAGCAAGGAGGACGCCATGAAACCCAAAAGTCATACAGATGTGAAAAGTGTCCTAGGTTCTTCAGGTATCTCTCTCAGCTACAAGCCCATCAGAGAAGACATAAGAACGAGAGGACATTTACTTGTGCTGAGTGTGACAAAGGCTTCTTCCAAGCGTCAGACCTACACGTGCATCAGAAGATTCATGCAGGAGAGAAGCCTTTCACGTGCAGCACGTGTGAAAAATCCTTCAGCCACAAAACCAACCTTCTGGCCCATGAGAGAATCCACACAGGAGAGAAGCCCTACGAGTGCTCCCTCTGCCACAGAAGCTACCGCCAGTCGTCGACCTACCACCGCCACCTGAAGACTCACCAGAAGAGGGCCTCCAGAGGGCTTCCTTCCACACCAGGAGCTTCCTCAGGTGCAGCCCCAGTGGAATGATGTAGAAATACGAATGCAGATGCGTGCATTTCCATGGCACTTCCCTGTTTAGAACGTGTCATTTCCTGATTATATTGCCCGTGTACTGTCTTCACTAAAATGTGAGGTGAGGGAAGAATTTCTCAAGTTCGTTCACTAGAGTATCTCACGTGCCTAGAAAGGTGGCTTACAGATTTCAGGTAGCCACAAAGAGTCTGCTGCATGAATGCACGAATGTGTAATGTTGGTGCTTATTCCTAAAACCCAGCAACGTTCAACCATAGGACACAAAGAGCAGCTCCCAGTGGTCAAGGGATGCTTTCCCTCCTGCTCCCCTGTCCTCTGTCCTCACCCTTTGTCTTTACTGGGCCACATGAGCATGAAAAGGTAGAAAGCGGAGGCAGAAACCCAGAAATAGGCCTTATCCTGTAAAGGGAACCTTTATATTTAAATGTTACATCTCTGTAATACACTGGAAACATTAACAGCTAAAATGGACCTGATATGATTCGTGACCGCAAGTCTCAGAATGCTATTTTATTGACAAACACCATGAAAGGTCAAATGATTTCTGCTCATTTCTTCCAGAGATGGCAGGTGTGGGGGAATGAGGAGCTTATTTGCAGAACTACTTTGAAAGGGCAGTTTGGAGGAAATGGAAAGATTCTGTGCATAGCTGGGGCAACAGCACTTGTGCTGGTTACTTGGAATGTGTTTGTGCGTTGGTTTCTGCTAGGAAACTGGGCTCAATGACGCTGACAAACTGGAAGGTACCATATGAAAATGGCTTGAATCACAGAAGGGGGTATTCTATGGGGTAAATTGTGACATTTCTCTCACTGCTTCCATAAGAGGACTATGGGGCTACAGATAATGCTCACTGTGTGGAGAGGAACATTTATTTGTCCTCTTTCCTGGTTTGTCTCCAGGGGTTTGCTACTGTGAACATTCTTGCACATACCTCTTGGTACAAGGGAAAGCTTTTGTTTGGAAAGACCTCTGTGAGGCAGGTTGTGAAATAACAGAAAATATATATGTCGGTCTCTGTCCCTAGTTCCAGGCACAGAGCTCCTAAAGCCCTTGTAATTTCTTAAGTAATGAGAGCAATAGAAACATCTTTTGTTTTAATACTTGGTCTTCTAACTGGATCCTTGTACAGAACCCCTAAGTCATCTGGAATTTCCTGGGTGATAGGAATGTCTTCCATTTCAGTGAGGCAGTTCCTGGATAGCTTCAGGATGGGGACTGGTCCCAGGAAGACCAAATCATGAGCTTAGAACTTTCAGCCCCACCCTCCATGAAGTGGAGAGGAGCTAGAGATTGGGTTAATGAGCAGTCATACCACACAGAGTTTGGAGAACTTGGTGAACAACCACGTGCCAGGATAGTGACACACCCCCAATTCCATGGGGACAGAAGCTCCTGCACTGGGGACCCTTTCAGACATCGCCACAGCCTGGCAACACAAATGCACAAATACAGAGACTCGTGAGACAGGCATGCAATATGGATGCCCAAACAACACACAGAATTGCACAGTCTCCAAGGACCAAGTGTGATGAGAGGAATGGGTGTGGCGATAGTCTGGCCTGGAGAAAACAACCTATCCCATCTCTGCATATTTGATGATGGGCTGGTGGGAGTCAGAGCAGAAAGTTGGGTGCATACCTTAGTACAACCTGGAGGCTCAGGCAGGGTTAAACATTGACAGGTGGGGGGGGCAAGTTGGAGCCTAGAAGTCTTTACACAGAAGTGCTTGTCTCCAGGGCCGAGAAGCCTGTCTGATTGGGAGAGGAAGGTGGGAGGTTTACGGGCTTTATGGGAGCAATGGAAAATTTCTAGCAGGTTAGCAGCCATTGTTGGAACAATTTGCAATTTACCAGGAATGGTGAGGAAGAGCTGTAAACACTAAGGTCTCCTGCAATAGCTGCCGGCAGGGACATGTGAGGGTCTCAGTGGCTACTCTCAGTCCTTCAGGGCCTCACACTGTAATAGTGACAGTGATAACTGGGTGACAGCTTAGTATGGGGGCATAGAGTGGAGGGGCCACCCAGGAGCCATATTTAGGCTTCCTCCTTCCGTGGGGAGGAACTATTGCCAATAGTAGTGAGGGAACAGATGGTCTAAGGTGACACTGATGATGTGGAGAGCCTCAGGTGGAGATGTTGGTGTGGGGTTACTTGGTGGTCCCAGGCTCCATAGACAATCTGGCAGGTGAGGTGTTTGGGAATCCTAGCCCAAGTCCCGGGAAATTTCCGCTGGAGAAGAACAGAAGGGAGCAAGGTGAGTGGGTCCATGGTGGTGTAACCTGTCTCCAGCTCAGCGGTGTAACCGCTGAGCAACCTTGTGGAAGTCCCTTACCCTCTTTGAGAGATAGATCCCTCCTTTGAAAATTGGAATCATAGTCCGTCCACACTGTCTGGTTTTGGGGCTGTTGAATGAGATAATCCTCAAGAGAGCCCATCAGCATTAGGTTCTCATGAAAAGAGTGGGGGCCCTCAGAAAAGGGGAAGTGTGCATGTGTCTGTAGAGTGCCCTCTACAGGGAGGGAGACCATATTAGGACAAGGCTGCCTCTGTCGTGGGGACATCAGAGTCTGGGATAGTACTTGGTCCTGTTTGAATCAGTCACACATTTCCTAGGCAGCATATGCTGATTAACAATCAGAGAGGCAGAGATGATTATGAAGTAGGACAGGAAGGGACTGTGGCTGTGGGAGTGCTGTTGTGACAGGTGTGACAGGAAAAGTGATGTGCACGTGGGGAGGGAGTGTGAACTCCTGTCCAAGGGCCCTCAGTGCCATCACAGTGAGGGTGAGCCCGGGTATGGTGGTGTCTGGGGAAGGCGATCTGGGAAACCCAGGAACACTGCCTGGAAAGCGGGGGGTGGGGGGGTGGGGGGTTGTGGCCTTGCGCAGAAGGTCCAGAGCTTAAGTGCCATCGGTCTGTCCACCTGCCTGTTGCTAAGGGGTGACACAGCAGTCAGTGTACCATTATGAGACACTAATTGAAAAAAGATAATGTTTATTAGCTTCCACTAGGCGTGGACATATCAGTGTCTGACGGACTCTATGAATGATGTGTCTGTTTGGTTTGCGGCCTTTGGGAAGATCCAGAGCGACATCCTTAGCCTCCAGGACTATGCTGACTTCGCTGGGTCCGAAAGGTCTGCATACACTTGGGTGGTCGGCTGCAGCGAGAACTGCAAAGAAACACGATCACGTGCTCTCAAAAAAAAAAAAAAAAAAAAAAAGCGAAGCCGCACATCGGCCTTTTCCCAGCACCACTCCCACCAGACGCCGAGCCTTCGCCGCAGGACGTGGCCGACTCTCCGACTCCCAGCCGCAGAGCCGTGGGGACTACTCCGCCCAGAATGCCCGGGGCCGAGCGACAGCGTCGCTGTCCAATGAGCGCTTCAGAAGGGCTCTTCCGCGCGTGCCCGTACCGCGCGGGTGGGACTTCCGGCTGTTTCCGCACAGTGGCCATGATAGCTGCTGTCGGTTTTGCGCGCCCGGTGAGAAGGTCTGGCTTTCTGCGTCCATACTGACTTGACGCGACCGAGAAGCGGCGAGAGGAGGCCCCGTCCGCGCTGCACGCTCGCGGATCCACAACTCGGCAACGCGGCCCGGGCAGCCCCTCGCCGGGGCGGAGACCGGGACCACCGGCCCGGTGCTCCCCGCCCACCGAGCCCGATGGCCGCGGCCGCGCCCAGGGACCCGACTCCGGTAAGCGCTCGTCCCCTGGGCCCTCCCCGCCGCCGCCCCACCCAGCCCCGAAGGCCCGAATGCAGGGCGCCTGCTCGCGGCCCTGCGGCCCAGGCCCCGGTGTCCGGGAGAGGGAGTCGGGGGTGTCCGGGCTTTTGTGGGAGCGCCGGCGGGCTGCGCGCGGGAGCGGGCTCCGGTGGGGGGCACGTCGTGAGGGGCGATGTTGAGCCCTGAGGCGCGGAGCTTGAGCTGCTGCCTTCCCGGTCGGTGGATCCTGGGTCTTGTTGGTCTAAGGCTGGGCTCTCCCCAGTTCCCGCCGCATCAGAGGCAGCACGAACGAGTGGGAGGTGGCCTGACCCGCCCCCCACCCGCCTGTCTTCTGCACTGTTGTGTCCCGGGATCTTAAGTGCCATTCCCCAAGTTTTGAGTCTGGGGACCCTGGGGAAACTCCAGGCCCGCGCCAGGAGTTCTATGAAGGGGGTTTCCGTTTCCGGCAACCAGTGTGGGTGCAAGGCTATGCGGGGACTGGTAGCGGAGTGTGCGCACGCCCGAGTTAACACTCAGCTGCACCTGTTCGGAACGCACCGTTCTGTTTTTTGGCGGGTGAGAGCAAAGAGCAGGGGACAGCAGTCGGGCCTGGAGTGACTGCCTGAGAAGTTGGGCGTGTCCTCTGGTGGTCACGCGAGGCTTGGGTGTGCGCAGCTACCTGATGTTACCAAGGTCTTCATAGGATCCATCCCGCTGTGGCACGGAGTGTAGACTGCGGGCTGCGGGAGGAGGCAGGAAGATCGGGGTGGAAGCTGTTGTCAGAGTTTAGGTGAGGGTTACTGGCCCAGAGTGCTGGCTTAGGTGTTACTGGATTCTGGATATGTGTTTTGAAAAAGTGACCACTGATTTGCTAATGTGGACCAAGACAGGGTGAAAGGGAGGCTTCAGGGATATCTGTAGGGTTTTTGTATCTGCAGCTGTAAGAATGGAGCTCCATTGACTGAGATGAGGGAGTTGGTACTGTGAGTGATGTTGGTGGGAGATGTTCTGGAGAGCTCTGAGTGGATGCGTTGAGTGAGCAGCCAGACACACCAGTCTGGAACTCTGCGGAGCGGTTCAGAAGGGAAACATCTAAAAACATCATGGCTATTGTGTGGGCCCAGGTGAGTGAGCTGTGGGTCCCAGTTGTGAGAAGTTGTGAGTCTTCTGGTTGTGGTGGTAAAGGTGTTACGGTGCCAGGAAGTTGGGGGAGGAAGGAGGACCAAGACTGGATACTTAGAAGATGGTATGACTTCAGAGAGGGATGTGAGTGGCTATGAAGGGAGAGTGCGTCAGGAATAGGATACTTGGGCAGGTGGCCAAGGTTTTCAGTGGAAGAGTAGACATGAGAGGGACACAGAAGCTCAGAGGACGTAATGACACTTGGGCCTGTGCTGCTGGTGCTTCTCCAATTTGAACTCCATCAGGGTTTTGTGAGGAGTGGTAGGGCTTGGGGTGTCTCATCCTGGAGGAATAAGGTCACGTGTATGTGCTGATGTGATCATCTGTGAGAGTCACTAAGCCTAGGGTAGGCCACCAAGGAGCCTTGCTTTGGAAGAGGGTTGGATGGACAGAGGAAGATGGTGATTGCTGAGTGGTCACGTGCTGCACAGGTGGAGGAGGACCTTGTCTGGTGCAAGATGCAGTAACTCAAGGCCTGGGTGTAAGTTCTCCTCCCCACTCTTCTGCTGTTGGGAAGGCCTCCTACTAATTAAACAACCTTTTCATCAAAGGTGCATTTCCTGCTTATCCCTTTGGATGGGTTTCAGTGCCCTGCCAGCCCATGGAGTTACTCAGACAAGCCAATCCATCCTCTTACAGGAACCTCACCCTCTTAATCCTATGAAGCTTGCATTCCACAGCTCCTGGTTATTCACTCTTTTTCAGAGTGCCACCCCATGTGGGCCTGTGTGGGTGTGGTGTCCCTCTCCCAGGCTGTGAATATCTGTGATTACTAAAATGTTGTCCATCTCCTCTGTCCGTGGTCAGGTGTCATGTGTTGACCATCCCCATAACCCTAAGGTGGGACTCCTGCCCTCAGCAGTGGGGTGAAGAGGAGGTGATAAAAATACCAGTGACTTGCGGGGGAGCCCAGGGAGATTTCTGTGGTGTGGGACAATGAGGTGTGGTGACCATAGGCATGTGGCTGTGGAATTCAGGCTCGAGAACGATGTGTACTTGGGGAGGGAGTATGCCTCATTGATGCCAGGGCCCTGGTTTTCAGCAGAATAACCTAGATGGCCAGGAGGATCCCTCTGTGCCAGGTCCACAACTTAGACATTCACTCGTCTACCTGCGTCTTCTTGTGTCAGCAGGACCCTCTAATCAGTGGGCCCACGAGGAGACAGTGGCATCACGGCCCCCAGGCACTGGGGTGTGGTTTTTCCTCTCAGTTGGGATGATCGGGGGAGGATGGGCATAGGGTAGATGTGGGTGGGAAAAGGGATATGGGTTCTTGGGAGAGGATCTTTCTGTGGTTTCATCTGTCCCCATCCTGCCAGGGCAGGGTGACCTTTGAAGACGTGGCTGTGTACTTCTCCTGGGAGGAATGGGGTCTCCTTGATGAGGCTCAGAGATGTCTGTACCAGGATGTGATGCTGGAGAACTTGGCACTTATAACCTCCTTGGGTAAGACACTCAACCCCATCCCTGTGGCCTGAGCTAGTCTCTGACCTTCCCTTGGTCCCCAGGAGCAGTCTATCTTGACATAGGGACCATGAGCCACTGGTTCCTTCCCCAGTTCCAGGGGTAGGTGCTGTGGTTGGTAAGGCTGACGTCAGTGCACCACCCTTCTTCCTTGAACAGCCCCAGCAGCAGCTTTCCTGCCGAATTTCAGGGAAGGAATCAGGGTCAGGAATCTTGCAGTGAACCCAGTGGATATCCCCTTATTTGCCCTTTCCCTGACTGGGTGACTTTGTCTCGATGCAAGATACCTGCATGCTCCATGTCTGTTTCCTTTCTCTGCTGAGGCTTCCTCTTGCCTCCCTGTGCCAGGACTTGCTGTCTCTGACAAAATTATTATGTCTATGGACCATGGGCTATCCTCATGAAACTCTCCTCCAGACTTCTCTTTAGTTCTCTTTGCCATGGGCTGTTGTGTGCTGAGTTGTTCTGGGATACCGATGGCTACTCAACTGTCTTTTCCTTAGAATTTGTATCATGAAGTTGTCGTGGGCTTGCTGATTGTGGGAGTGGGGTTGGATTGGAGACCCCAGGGTGGTTCATGGTAGGTACATTGACATACACACAACACAAAGGCTGCAGAGTGGTACCTGGAGGAGACGATGTCAGTGCTGTATTCACATTAGACCAGAAGCCTATTTGTTTGACTAGTATTCTGATGCCAGGGGCCACATTTCATTTCTGTCTTTTCTTCCCTTTTCTTGGCACTTTGCCGATTTGTCAACTCTGTTACTTGCTTCTAATTTTCCTTCTGGTGTGGGGTTAACCTCGCATTTCTGAGATCCCTAGCCCACTTATTTTCTCACCAGGCCATCTGCAGCACTTTGCACACTGGCTGCTGTTGCACCATGAAGTGTGCCCGTGTAAGGAGTTCAGAAAACCACCTGCCAGGTTACAGTCCTATTTCCTTGGGACTCGACACACCCTTCTGCACGGAATAGGTGTGTCAGCAGGAGATAGGTTGCTTTGGAAAGTTGTTGGCAGAGGAATAAACTGCAGACCACTTCTGTCCTCTGGGTCACACAGTGCATGCTTGCCTCCTTCTCCTCATGAGGCCTCTCCCATTCTCTGCTCTTTGGAGCCTGCTACTGCTGAGCAGCCCCATCTTCCACCTGAGCCATCTCCCTGGTCCTGCAAACCATCCCAAGCACTGGTTCCTGGGTCTGCTAGACACACATCTGGAGCTTGCATAGTAGCGGCCCCTCCCACACAGCAGTGTGCACTTCACCAGCATTTCTTGCTTTCAGGCTGCAGGCAGGGAGCAGAGGATGACCAGGCACCTGAGCAGAGCGTTTCTGTACAAAGAGCGTCACAGGTCAGGACTTTCCGGGCAGTTGTGTCTCCCCAGAAGGCCCATCCTCGTGAGGTGTGTGGCCAGGACTTGAGAGACCTTTTGCTGTCCAGTGAGCACCAGGCAACACTTTGTGGACAGAATCTCTACAGTATTGGGGCACACAAGGGACAGTTTTATTTCGATGCAGACCTTTCGCACCAGGAGCAGCACACTGGAGAGAAATGCTTCAGAAGCAACACGGGCAGAACCTCTTTTGTGAAGGACTACAAATTCTGTGTGTTAGGGAAACCCTTTTCCTGTGGGGAGGTGACATCTTGGCCTGTGAGGGACATCTTGGCCACCTCGAGATTCCCCCAGCATCAGGCCCCACCCAGCAGGGAGACGTCATACAGGAGGACTGAGTATGGGGCGTCTTCCCATGGAAGGAAACTGCAACGCAGCTGGGCAGAAGGCACGAAGGACTTCAGTTGCAAACACACACTTGCTCATCACCAGAGAGACCTCACTAGAGAAAGATGCTTCATGTGCAGTGAATGTGGGAAATCTTTTAGCAAGAGCTACAGCCTCAGGGACCACTGGAGAGTGCACACTGGGGAAAAGCCTTACGAGTGTGGGGAATGTGGGAGGTCGTTTCGGCAGAGCTCTAGCCTCATTCGGCACCGGAGAGTTCACACTGGAGCAAGGCCTCATGAGTGTGACGAATGTGGCAAATTATTTGGCAACAAGTCTAACCTCATTAAACATCGGAGAATTCACACTGGAGAACGGCCGTATGAATGTAGTGAATGTGGGAAATCCTTCAGCGAAAGCTCTGCGCTCCTTCAACACCGCAGTGTTCACACGGGAGAAAGGCCTTATGAGTGCAGCGAGTGTGGAAAATTCTTTTCCTACCACTCCAGTCTCATAAAACACCAGAGAGTTCACTCAGGATCAAGGCCCTATGAGTGCAGTGAATGTGGAAAATCCTTTACTCAAAACTCCAGCCTCATCGAACACCGTAGAGTTCATAGTGGAGAAAGGCCTTATAAGTGCAGCGAATGTGAGAAATCTTTTAGCCAAAGCTCTGCACTGCTTCAACATCGGAGAGTTCACACTGGAGAAAGGCCTTATGAGTGCAGTGAATGTGGGAAATTCTTTACTTACAGTTCTAGTCTCCTCAGACACCAGAGAGTACACACTGGATCAAGGCCTTATGAGTGCACTGAGTGTGGGATATCCTTCACTCAAAACTCCAGTCTCATTAAGCACAGGAGAATTCACACTGGAGAAAGACCTTACGAGTGCAGGGAGTGTGGGAAATCCTTTAGCCATAGTTCTAGCCTCATTAAGCACAGAAAAGTACACGCTGGAGAAAGGCTTTAGGAGGACAGTGACCTTGGGAAACGTTCATCCGCGTCTTCCATTTCAGTGACCATTCAAATATTCACGCTGAAACGGCTCTGTGAGTATCTGAATGTGGGATATTCTTTACCTATGAGTCCTAACTCCTAAAACATGACAGTGTCCCCCTCGATGAAGGCCCGTGAGTGTGGAGAATGTGGAAAATGGCTAACCAAAGGCTAACCTCACCACACTCCAGAGAACTCACAGTCATGAAAGCCCTTACAAAAGCCTTGAAAATGAGAAAGCCTTCTACTGAAGGACTTGACGTCATAGGAGTTCACAAATTTCAAATGGGACAACTACCTTAACTGTGCAGGTATTTATTTGATGAGAGTAACAGCACTGGAGGAAATCCCTCATGAAGGTGCCATTTGCCTGTGTTGACGTTCATACATTCAAACATCGACATAAATCCCAGGTATGTAGCAGCTGCACTGCAGTCTTTGAACCTGCCCAGGGCCGTATCCCAGTGTCAGGGCAATTGCTGGAGGACTAATGAGCAGCCTGAGCACTTACTCCTTCCCCATTTTTCTTCTCTGAGGAGAGAGCATGGATCTCACCCAGTTTTGTCCTAGAGGACCGTTGGTGATTTGAAAAGGAGGATGGCATATCAGGGATGTATCGTCCTTGTGAAACTCTGAAGGCATTTCCCCAGCCTCCAAATCACCAACCCAGGAACAGTCTGCCTCCCATTGCTCTTGCTGTACGACAATAAAGATCATATTTTTTAAGCCACCATTCATCTTGGGGATTCTGTTCACTCTGTGTGTGTTGAAATTAACTGTGTTTGTGGGCATGAAGGGGTGAAGAGAGTTGTGTGCCTCAGAAGGGACTGTATGATGGCAGAAGACAGCTCCGCAGCTTTGACCTAGTTTGCATGGCTGCTCCAAGCCTTTAAGGAAAGACTGCAGGGCTCCGTGGTCCTGAGTTATAGCTGGATGCCAGGATGTTTTGTGGGGTCACCCTGAAGTGGGAGCTGTTTCAGCCTGAAGTGGGGGCTGTTGTTGGTTGTTGTTTCACAGCCTTCAGTGCTTTTGAGCAAATGGTCTTGTTCTCTTATTCACAGGGGCTATTGATGGTGAAGGAGGTCTATTCTCCAGGCCCAGCAGCAGCGCCAGGGGCCTTGATCCCCTGAATTCTGTAGCGTAATGTCACTGATTTTAAGATTATAAAGACTAGGGACACCTGGGTGGCTCAGTTGGTTAAGTGGCTGCTTTTGGCTCAGGTCATGACCCCAGCATCCTGGGATCGAGTCCCACATCAGGCTCCTTGCTTGGTGGGGAGCCTGCTTCTCCCTCAGCCTCTGCCTGCCATTCTGTTGCCTGTGCTGGCTCGTTCTCTCTCTCTCGGACAAAAGAATAAATAAAATCTTAAAAAAAAAAAAAGATTATAAGGACCAGGGGAATGACCATTGGTCCAGAAACACTGGATTAATAGAGAGTGCAGGAGACCAATAAACAGGTTGCAGTGTACCTGTTTGGAAAGGGCATGCACAGAGTTTAGGTGGGAGGACTGTGAAGGATGAGCGGGTAGAGAAATTCTCAGGACCCCCAGATGGATGTATCTTGTGTAGGGCCTGTCAGGAGAAAGTACGCTACTAGGTTTTGTGGATTCCTTGGTCCCTCTGGGTTGTCCACCAAAGGCCATGGTTGTGCATGGCAGCGAAGCAAGGACAGAGACGGGAGAGATCTCTTGGTGCAGCCATGAGGTCTTTGTGACTCAGCCAGTATCCATGTTGAATGAACTGGGAATGCCTTCATTGCTCACCTGTTTGTACAGATGTCTTCTGATGAGGAGAAAGATGGTGGAGTCCGTATGGTGGCCAGACCTAATCTTCTAAAGCGTAGAGAACCCAACTTAATTTGAACCGTGTTGTTAAGTTTCGGTAAGGTACAAATGACATGCAATGTCCATCATTAAATTGTGCAGTTTGACACTGACTTTCATATAAGCCCATGAGGCCATCAGTCATGATAATAAAGTTTTCCATCACCCCCACCTTTCCTTTGTGTTCTTTAATAATCTGTCCTCGAGGCGGCCATTGACTTTTCGTCATAATCAATGAGTTTGCACTTTCTAGAATTTGTATGATTGAAGTTGTGAAGTGTTGTGTCCTCCTTTTCCTTGGGTCCCCTCGTGAGACACATTTATTTTACAGTTCATCAGTGGTGCTTACACGAACAGTTCACTGTATCTATGAGATATCCATATAGCACTATTTATTTACTTATTCATCTGTTCATGGATATTTTACGTGTTTCCACTTTTGTGGGCTGCAAGTCAGTCTGCTGCAGAAGGGGCGCCTGGGTGTCTCAGTCGGTTCCAAGTTCCGACTGCTGGTTTGGGCTCAGGTCACCATCTCATGGTTGAGACTGAACCCAGCGAGCCTGGTGTTGGGCTCCGCCCTGAGCGTGGAGCCTGCTTAAGATTCTCTCTCTCACTCCCCTCTGCCCCAGCCTCCCTCACCCCCACTGCACCCCCCCACCCTGCTTTCCCACGTGCAGTGGTGCTTTCTTGCCCCTAAGTAAACAACTATTTTAACATATGACAAATGTTATTAATGCTCCATTTTCTCAATTTGACTCACAAATGTTGTTTCTTAAGCCATGTGTATTGCAGTTAAGATCCAGACTGTTTCCCAACGCCCTACAGTAGCTGTCTCACATGTCTGTTAACCCACGGGTCCCACTTGCCTTGCTACTGTAGGCTGAGGCCCTTGTTCATTAGAGCTTGCCGCGTCCTGGGCGCTGCTTATCGAGTCTCGGAGGCTGTCCGGCTGACCACCCGCGCCCACAATCCTGCACACTAGCTAGTGAGGAGACAGGTGATGAGGTTTGTCCCCGCAGGCGTGTGTGGTGGTGACTGATGGGATGTGGAACGGAATCTTCCTCCCCCCGTGGGTCCTCTCCACACTTCACTATTTGAGACGTGTGCTCACCAGCACCACCATGCAGTTAATTCTGCCTCTGACCACCCGGAGACAGCATCCCATCGCACGGGGTAAAGGCTCAGTCCCACAGGATGACTGTCCCCTTCGCATGCCAGGCACAAATCCAGGTTGCCCCCTGTGCCTCAGACTGACTGGCTATAAACCAGAGGCTCCCAACCCTTGCTCTCACTCCATTACCTTGCTGGGGTGGTTCACGGAACCCTGGGGAAGTACGTTCACAGGCCGATGAAGAACAACATGGGGTGAGGTGCAGAAGGGCCTCCGGTGCAGGAGCTTCTGTCCTCAGGGAACCTCAGTGTGCCACCCCCAGGCGTGTTCACAGACTTGGGGGCTCCTCAGCTGTCCGCGTTCGGGAGTATTTACAGAGCTTTTCAGCTCCAGCTCCAGCCCCTTCCTGGAGGCCAGTGGGTGGGGCTGTGAGTTCCAAGCCTCTAATCCCCGCCCTTTCTGATGGCCACGCCCCACGCTGATTCTGCTTAGGGCCCGCACCCTAACACACCTCTTTAGCATAAATTCAGGTGGGCTCCAAAGGGGGCTCCTTAGGAATGACAGAAGGTACTCCTATCACTCAGGAGATAACAAGGGTTGTAGGCGCTCTGTGCCAGCAACAGGGCACCAGGGACCAAGACCCGATAGATTTCTTACACCACATTATGGAATAGATATTAAGCCGGAATGTGATGTGCACCAGAAATCAGCTAAGAAATTACAAAAGACTTCCAGGAAAAAAATCTCACCGTGTCATACAAAAAGCAGATAGAACCCATTACATACATATTTAGAAGAGAAATAGACCGTGTTCTCAAGTAAGGTCACTTGAGAGCATCATCTTCACACAAAGTTCATCCTAACTTCATGTTTGTAATTGGGGTGACCATGTGTGTTAGCTTATTCACCTTATTCAAAGGAAAAAGAAACTTACTTGCATGACAGCAAGTACTTTCTGGAATTAACACAGGTCATGAACACAGGAGTAAGGGAGCCCTAGTGGCCAAAGGCCTGTGTAGTCCTCAAAGGGATTAGGAGGTGCTTATAATTTCTCTAAACTAAATGTTGTGAGAAAAGGGAGGGGGAGAGTCTCTCCTCTTAATCAACAAGGAGAATTGAGACTCTTATTTTTAATCTGCATTTCACATAGCTGAAAACACAGAGGACACCTGACATTCTGCCAACTGATGGATCTACCTAAGAAGATACCCTACTGAAATAATCTCTCAGGTAAGCAACTTGGGAGTCTAAATTGCATTAGGAAGCCTATTTGGAAGAAGTATAAAATGAGGGCCACTGGTTAACCAGAATTTTTCCTTTTCGTCCTGTGTATAAACAGTATTTGCAGGGTCCACTTAGGAACTCTGGCATTAAGTACTTTATTATAAGCTCAAAACGTCCTCCCTGGTATTTCATTTTCAACTCTGTCTCTTTATCCTATTCGTAGACCTCCTGTCCTTAGTTTCCCTCAATCTGCAGAATTCTGAGCTGGCCAAAATTCTTAAGTGTCACTTGAGTATATACCTTTGTGCAGGAGACACGTATCTGGAGAATGGACACTCAACTTGGTTTTGCTAAGGTCTGTGGCATCGTCAAAGACTTCTCAAATTCCACAATGGAGAAGAAAAACTTGTTGAATCATTCATTCGTGTCTTCTGCATACACATACAGGAATCCCTCTCCATCTTTGATTGCACCAAGAGATGCAAAAACATGATTGGAACAAGTCTAAAGACCTGGTCTGGAAAAGATTTGAAAGTTAATGAAAACTTAAGGCCTAAGATCAAATGAAAAATAAAACTCATTTCAAGTCTTATTGATATATGAAGAAGGGCCTGTCTTAACACAGTATAAAGAAAGTTAACTACTAAGTTTCTAATGCTTTACAAGGGATGAGCTCTTTACGCTGCCAAAGATATCAGGCTCACAGTTATTTTACAGAAAAAAATGTCAAGCTGTGATTCTGAATCATCGCCTGACTTCTAGATCATCAGATAAACACCACCTCTTCTCAGGCACTATCCTCTTTGCAATATTCTTCCTGACACTCTACACTTAGCGAATGTTTTCTTCATCCTCAGACTAGTTCTTCTTGTACTTTATCACATACACCTAGTTGACCTTCCAGAATTTATAGTAACTTAAATTGTGTAATAATTTGTATAGATATAGGTTTATAGACTGTATTGGATAGTACACAAATTTAGCTTTTTATTTTTTTAAAGATTTTATTTATTTGACAGAGAGGGAGGAAACACAGGCGGGGGAATGGGGGAGGGAGAAGCAGGAGAGGGAGAAGCAGGCTCCCTGTTGAGCAAGGAGCCCAGCTTGGGGCTCGATCTCAGGGCCCTAGGATCATGACCTGAGCTGAAGGCAGATGCTTAACGACTGAGCCACCCAGGCCCACCCAAATTTAGCTTTTTTTTTTTTTTAAAGATTTTATTGATTTATTTTGACAGACAGAGATCACAAATAGGCAGAGAAGCAGAGAGAGAGAGAGAGGAGGAAGCAGGCTCTCTGCCGAGCAGAGAGCCCGATGCGGGGCTCGATCCCAGGATCCTGGAATCATGACCTGAGCCGAAGGCAGAGGCTTTAACCCACTGAGCCACCCAGGCGCCCCCCAAATTTAGCTTTTTAAAAAAATTCTGCCAAAGCTACAAGGCATGCAGGGAAGACTTTTTTTTTTTTTTTTTTCAGGGAAGATTTTTAGAAGGTGAGCATATTAAATGGAATCAAGAGATTCAGTCAGCCAAATAGAGGATGTGGCAAATTTTAATGGACAAAATGCTTATAACTTTATCCAATAAATAATAAAGAAGTGGCTTCCTTATTGCCCACGGTAGCCACGGTGGCTACGAGTTTACTACAGTGGGCTTCAGGTGCTCTCCACCTGTGGCTTGGTGAAGGCTGTAGCTCCTGTGTGACACAGTGGAGACCATGGAAAAAGGCTAGTTATCATCACACCTTCTGGATTCCAGGATACTTGTTTCTTTGAATGTAATGAAATTCTACATTTTTGTGAGTGGGATTCCAGAAGCAACCGGTATAACTTTAGTAAATTGTACTGACTGGTGAAGCTGAGTTAGCAGGAAATCCAGAAGGCTTTATTAGAACACTGGCAATATTTCAATCCATCAAGATGGACTGTCTACTTTCTCTGATGGTCCTGAAAATAATTATGAAAAAACAATGGCTATCCTGCAAATTAAAGCTGGACTATAGTTAAAAGAACTGGTAGGATTAATGTGTGCCAGATGGTCCCTGGTAGCAGTATCTGAGCCTTGATAAGGCACTTACTGATCAGTCTTCCAAAGGAACTCATAACAAATAACCTTTTATTTCTCCAAACACGAAATGTGTTGTCTTCAGAGGAAAATACATTAATAAACATAATCTGTATTCTTGCTCTGAGATGAAAGGAAAGATCCTCTTCAATTGCTGTTTCTCAGTGTTCAGATTAAGGTTTTTGCATGATTTCAATCTTTTATTTTTCCATTACCTGTATCGAAGTATAATTGGCAAATGAAACTGTAATACAATTAAAGTGATGATTTCATATATGTATACACTGACAAGGGAAGATTAAGACTTTTAATTTGGGGACTTCAGCTTTGTATTAAGAAAGTTAAAAAAAAATTTTTAAATGCGGAGAAATTGGGATTTGTAAACTTCTGAAGAAGTAACTTTAAGGGGCAGCTGGGTGGCTCAGTGGGTTAATGCTTCTGCCTTCATTTCAGGTCATGATCTCAGGGTCCTGGGATGGAGTCCCACATGGGGCTCCCTGCTCAGCAGGGAGCCTGCTTTCCCCTCTTTCTCTGCCTGCTGCTCTACTTGTGATCTCTCTCTCTCTGCCAAATAAATAAATTTAAAAATCTTTAAAAAAAAGAAAGGTAGTAACTTTGAAACATTCATGTTTTATTTGACAAATGGAAGCAGAGAAGTCTAACTGAGTTAAGTACCAGGAGGTACAGTTGATACATATGTTTGTACTGTAGACAGACATCTGCACTATTCAAGGGCAACTTGGGATTTGAAATTACAGAAGGAATATTGATTGAACTATATAAAATTATTAACACCTTAATTTATTTTTCGGTGAACAAAATAAAAGAGGTAAGGTGAATACTCAAAAGACACATGTATTAAAAGCCATACGATTGGTATGATTGCATTCAATCTGCCTTCAGTAGCTAATTCAATCAATAAAATTTAGCATAACATATTTAAACATATTTTTTGGTATGTATTCAAGTTATCAGAGTTATGAAAGTCCTGATATTTTTGAAATTCTTAAGAGGTTATGCAGTGACATATCTACGTTTACATGTAAAATAACCCACCAGTATGCATGGGGATACAAGAACCACCACAAAAATGATGATGATGGAAGGCTATGTGTGATAGGGTTAATGAGACTTCTTAGCAGTCTTATTCACAGATATATATGTAAATAGCCAATACAAAAGTTAGAATATCTCCTTGTATCAATAATTTTATACATTGAAAAAGATGAATTGAAAAGGGGAGGAGGAACTTAGCTTCAGGAATGCAAACATATATGAAAACATCAAAATGTGTATTTAAAATGTGCAGTTTGGGGCTCCTGGGTGGCTCCAGTGGGTTAAACGGCTGCCTTCAGCTCAGTTCATGATCCCAGGGTCCTGGGATTGAGCCCACATCAGGCTCCCTGCTCAGTGGGGAGCCTGCTTCTCCCTCACCCTCTGCCTGCAGCTCTGCCTGCTTGTGCTCTCTCTGTCTCTGTCAAATAAAGAAATAAAATCTTTAAAAAAAATAAAATAAAGGGGTGCCTGGGTGGCTCAGTGGGTTGAGCCTCTGCCTTCAGCTCAGGTCATGATCTCAGGGTCGTGGAATTGACCCCACATCAGGCTCTCTGCACATGGGGAGCCTGCTTCCCCCCCCCCCCCCCCCGCCTACTTGTGATCTCTGTCAAAGAAAGAAAGAAAAATCTTAAAAAAATAAAATAAAATAAAGTATGTGTGGTTTAAGTCAAGCATACTTAAACTCTTTTTACAAAACAAATATTTAGGGGCAGCTAGGTGGCTCAGTCAGTTAAGCGTCCAGTTCCTGGTTTCAGCTCAGGTTGTGATCTCAGGGTCTTGGGATTGAGCCCATTGGGCTCCATACTTAGCAGGGAGTCTGCTTTCCCTCCTCTCTCCCTTTACCCCTCTCCCTCCCCCCACTCATGCACACTCTCTCTCTGAAATAAATCTTTAAAAAACAAAAATAAAAAAACAAAAACACCCACAAATATTCAAAACTTGCCACTTACTGGTCATTTTACAGTTTTACTACCTATGTTCTTAAAGTTATCTATGGTCACGCTCTCAGTACTTTGGGAACAGAAACACAATGAGTTGCTACTGGAATATTTTACCAACTCCGTGTTCAGTGACATCACCTCGGCAATCTGACATTTACCATGAGGGTTACCATGGCAACCAGGGGTTGCCAAAGATTAAAACCTAGGCCTGATTTAATGTGTTACTAAGTTAAGAAAGCAGAGGAGAATATGCTGATGCACATTAACATATTCATAAGTCTGGAGCATGTGGGCTTTCAGTTGTGAGAAGGACAAAAAGTTGAGGGAGAAAAATTTTCTAGTACTCAAAAACAATTGTTCCATGTAAGAAATACAGAAGTACATAAAAAGAAAACAGGCAAAAGATTGTAAGCACACATTTTATCAAAGATAAACATAGAACAAATAAATGACAAATGCTCAATATCACGAACACTTTGGGATATGGAATTAAAACCAAAGTGATTTACCACTACATACTTGTTTCAAGGATGTCACGGAACTTGAATTGACATGTGCTACTGGTGGGAAGGCCAAAGAGCATAACCATTATAGATCAGTTTCCCACTTCTTAGAATGTGAAACACTCACCTCCACTCTGGCAGTTTCAGTTATTACAACAAGAGAAATAAAACATAGCCACATAAAGAAATGAATGTAAATATTCACAGGAGCTTTATTTGTAAACACCCCAAACCTGGAAATAACCTGTATGTCCAGAACAGATGCACGGATAAAGCCATTATCCATAGAAGAGAATGCTACTTGGCAATAATACAAAGAATTCTAATGTACCTCACATTCAAGGGTTTTCTCCAGTGTGAACTCTCCTGTGTCTGAGGAGGTTAGATTTGTGGCTAAAAGATTTCCCACCTTCGCTGCATTCATAAGGTCTTTCTCCAGTGTGAACCCTCTGGTGTTGAATAAGGCTAGCATTTTGGCTAAAGGATTTCCCACATTCCCCACACTCATATGGCTTTTCTCCAGAATGAACTCTCTGGTGTTGAATGAGGACAGACCATTGCCTAAAAGATTTCTCACATTCACTGCACTCATAAGGTCTTGTGCCAGTATGAATCCACTGGTGTTGAATGAGGTCAGATTTTCGGGTAAAGGATTTTCTACATTCATTGCACTCATAAGGTCTTTCTCCAGTGTGAACTCTCTGATGTTGAATAAGGATAAATTTGCGGCTAAAGGATTTCCCACAAACACTGCACCCAAAAGGCCTTTTTCCAGTATGAACACTCCGGTGTTGAATGAGGTTAGAGAACTGTCCAAAGGACTTCCCACATTCACTGCACTTATAAGGCATTTCTCCACTGTGAACTCTCCCATGTCGAATGAGGTCAAAGATCTGTCCAAAGGATTTCCCACGTTCGCTGCAATTATATGGCCTTTCTCCAGTGTGAACTCTCTGGTGTCAGAAAAGGCTAGAGCTTTGTCTAAAGGATTTCCCACATTCAGTACACTCATAAGGCCTTTCTCTAGTGTGAACTCTATGGTGTTCGATAAGGTTGGATTTGTAGCTAAAAGATTTCCCACATTCACCACAGCCATAATGCATTCCTCTAGTGTGTAGTCTCTGGTGGTGAATGACTTTAGATCTCTGGATAAAGACTTTTCCACATTTGTTGCATTCATAAGTTCTTTCTCTAGTGTGAATTCTCCAGTGTTTTATGAAACTGAAGTTATGGGTAAGAAATTGTCCACATTCTCTGCATCCGTAAAGCTCTTTATCACTGTGAATTCTCCAGTCTTTAATAAGGCCAGAGATCTGGCTAAAGAATTTCCCACATTCACCACACTCATATGGCCTTCGTTCAGTGTGAATTCGCTGGTGCTGCACAAGTCTGTAGTTGCAGCTGAAGGCTTTCCCACACTTGCCCCCCTCATAAAGCCCTTCTCCGGAGCAGACACTCCAATGTTGATCAAGTGCATGGTTGTGGCTGTTAGCTTTTCCACACTGACCCCCATTGTACTGACTTTTCCCGCTGCGACAGGCCTCCCCACTCTGGTTGCCACCGTGTGGCTCCTCAGTGTTGGAACTGGTCTGGAGCTGAAGATGTTTCAAGGTGGCTGGGGAGCTCTCTCCAACCTTCCTACATGTGAAAGGCTGCCCTGACATACAGAAGTTGCAGCTTGTCACACATAAGGCCCTGTCCACATCTCTTTTCCAGGGCTTCTCCTGACTGCCATGCCTCTGTTGCTGGTGAAGGTCTGTATGGAAAGAGAAGCATCTCACACATGGGGCACCCAAGTATGGTTTCTGCCAAGGGTATACTGTTTGGCACGCAGCAATGGTGTGAAGTATCTTTCGACACTGGAATACACATCTCACAGGACTGATCTGTGTGGACAGACCTGCCTGAGAAGCCCTGATCTGGGACTCTCCTACAGACAGCCTGCTCAGAAGGGGCCTCCTCATCCCATGCCTACAACATGAAAGCAGAAATGCTGAAGAAATGCACATTGACTTCGGTGGAAGGGGGGAAGCCCCATTTCAAAGGTGTGTCTGACACAACAAGTTGCGTCCAGGTGATTGCTCCGAGAACAAGGCAGCTGGGGGCAGGTTGAGGTAGGGGCTGCTTAGCAGTATTAAGCCTCTGAAGAGACCAGAAGATACCTCAACAGACAAGACACAAGCATAGGGTGTACCACATAGAGGAAGGGCCCCTGCCTCCTCATTCCTCCTCCAGTTGGACCTTATCTGCCAGCGACACGGGCACACTGTGTGGGAGGCTGGCTGTGGCCTGTCCCGATAAAACTCAGCTGGACCTGAAGAGCAGGTTCAAGGATGACGTAAGGAAATGTGCACACCTCCTGACACCACGTGCATGTCACTGTTGGAGGACATCGTAAAGGGAGGAGTGCAGAGGAACCGGAAGCCCAGGAAGGCCACAAGGGTGTAAGGAGCTGCAAGTCTCAGGTGAAATGACAAGTCAGCAAAGTGTTAAGTATGCAGAAGAAAAGGTAGAAACAACACGTGGCTGGTGGTACCTGCACCAAAACACTACTGAACACATGGCAAGTCGCCAGGATGATGTGAACACAGCCCTGATGTCATGCCCTCCCCCAGCTGACACTCTTGAGGGCCAGACCTCCACTGAGACCATCTTTGCCACGTCCACCCTGTAAAACCAGTGTTTTCCCTGCACTCTCCACTGTGTAATTCCTCAGAACCTGAATGATGCAAGTCTTTTTTTTTTTTTTTAAAGATTTTATTTATTTATTTGACAGACAGAGATCACAAGTAGGCAGAGAGGCAGACAGAGAGAGGGGTGGAAGCAGGCTCTCCACCGAGCAGAGAGCCCGATGCGGGGCTCGATCCCAGGACCCTGAGATCATGACCCGAGCCGAAGGCAGAGGCTTTAACCCACTGAGCCACCCAGGCGCCCCTGAATGATGCAAGTCTTAACGAAAGACGCACAATGAGTGGCCCCGAGTGGCCCCCACTGGCCCCGTGCAACTTGTCATGCAGTAATATTCAGGAAAGAAAATAAAAATACAATTGAAGGAGGGTCTGACAAGAACGGCCCATGGTTCATGTGAATGATGACCATGACCTGGCACAAGCAGTTGCAAAGAACTGTTAGCTAGAGGAAAGGGGCACAGCTGGAAGCCAGGGATGTGGACACAGTCACCCAGCCAGGGAGAAGGCAAACAAGGTGGGATCCATTAAGTTAACTTCAAGACTCCTGACTTCCAGACCCTTCCCTGCACTTTTTGAAGTAACAGGTATGAGGGATGCTTGGGGAGTCGATTGCTCCGGGCACTATACACAGCTCAGCACTGAGACCCACAGCACACATAACAAGAAAGTCACAGAAATGAGCAGAGCCCACGGTCCAGCTGTGGGAAAGAAAGAGAGAATTCTGGGGAAAAAAGGAAAAGCAGGACATCACTTCAGGACACGAGGAGCAAGGTGACAGTCTTACCCAGCGAGGCCACAAGTGCCAAGTTCTCCAGCATCACACTGCAGTAGAGGCGCCTCTGAGGTTCATCAAGGAGTCCCCACTCCTCTCGGGAGAAGTACACGGCCACATCCTCGAAGTTCATATCCTGTTGTAATGTGGACAGTTCATTCTATGATCAACATCTCTCCTAGGAGTCCAAATTCATTATAACCCCACCCTCCACATCTACCCTCAGCTCAGTCTACTCCACACCTCAGAGGAGATACCAGGCCTGGGTGTGTCCTTGGAGTCACCTACTCCACACACTCCTACTGATACTGTGTCTTCCCACAACAACAGGCAGACGGACAGATAGACATCTGAGCTGGACGTGGCATGGCAGTCATGCTGCCTCTTGTCAGTGTAGTCGGTGTCACAAACACAGGTTAGGGAGAAGCTGGCTGTAGGGAGGGTGTGCACAATCTGACTCTTGTATTACCAGGCAATACCACCAAAAACTCCTGGATCATCCCTCCAAGATGCAAAAAAATGTGGCAATATCCTTCATCCTTATGACCCCAATTCTAGGGTCCTGTGGTCATGTGTTCACACTCACTCTCTTTCTGCCACACTTCTCACAGATGCACTCCCACAGCTATAGCCCCCTCCTTCCCTACACCAGAGTCAGCTCCTTGGTCTTTCTACATGTTACTCAGCATATATGGCCCAGAAAAAGCCTTGCAGTTTCAAGTAGGATCAAATACTACTCCAGACTGATGGTTCCCACTGACAGGAAGCCTTGAGTGCTACTAGGAAAGCCTCCCTCCCTGTTCTTGCTTTAGCCTCACTACCAAGAATAATACCAGATTTCAGATACCCACAGCTCTCCTCCACATGTGTGACACATGCACTTGATGTGCTCTCTCCAGTCACACTGTCCTCTCTCCATCTAACCTCATCCAACACTCAGCTCCACTGGCCTCGCACCGCACCTCCAGTCAGTCTCATAAATGACTTGTACCCCAAGCTAATGCACCAGCCTCACCTGAATACTTGGGCCCCACCAAGGGACACAGTGAAATCCTGGTAAGTCTGCAGAACAGAGAACAAGCACCTCAGCATCATGTTGTTTGAATTACTCCTATACCTCCACACCCATCTCCTGTCCACTTGTCCCCTGGAGCTCATGGCCACATACCAAACCATACACTCTCCCCTCCTTCTCTATGATCACTTCTCTCCCTGATCCGTGTTCTGACACCCACCCCCACGGCCAGGGAGCCAAGCAGGAAACCTAGTTCTCAGACCCACCCTCTTCTTCCTGGGCTACTATGACCATTATCCTGACCAAGATGCCCCATATCTACAGCTGCTCCCTGGTCCACATATTCTCCACCTTTTGGAGAAGTCTACATCCCAAACTCCTCCTCTGAGTTCCAGAGGCGCACAAACTGTTCTCTGAACATCTACTCTTAACGGACCAGAAAGAAATCTTCTGATATCCCCAATGAAAATTACTCTATGAACTTCCCCATCTCAACTGATGGGGCTTCCATCCTTCCATCTGCCAAAGCCAAGCCCTCAAGTTATCCCCCACGTCTCTCTACCTCAAAATTAGAAAACCCAGAAAGCCACACCTAGAACACTAACACTGATCCAGCCATTTCTCCATGGCCACCACCCTGCTCCGGCCACCTCACAGTTGCCCAAACTACTGCAGTAGCCTCCTCCCTTCTCTTCCTACCACCAATTTCACACCTCTACTCCTCTCCATGCTGCAGCCCCAGGGAGCCTGATGAGACCTGAGTCAAGTTACATGCCTTTACTCCTCCAAACCTCCCAGAACACCCAACACCGGAGTGTCCAGACCTGACTCCTGCCTCACTCCTCCCAGTTCCCATGGAAAAGAATGGACACCTGCAGGTCCCTGAGTCCTCCAAGCCTTTGCACATTCTTCTACGTGCTATGCCTGGGATCACCTAGCCCAGCCTACCACCTGGTGACCTGAAGAGGACTGCATTCCTTCTGGGCTTCAGGCCTCCGCGCATTCTCGCTGGTGCGGTGATCTTTACAGAAGGCACCTTTCCTGTGCCAACTGTTATCACCCCTCTTCCCGCCTGCTCATCCTGTGAGCAGCTTCGGAAACGTGGGAGAACCCGACTTCAGACGCTGTCCCTCTTTTGCTCCCAAGTCTCCCCGGCTCCAGCCTTCTGAGAATGAAGGAAAACTCCTGAAGCACAACTTCCCCTTACACTCTCTGCTGCCTGTAGACACAAGAGCCTGGGTCTACCCAATGCTCCCGGGTCGGTCGCACCTCTAAGTCCGTGCACGAACCTGTCCCCTCAGCTCGGAGCCCGCTCCCGCGCGGAGCCCGCGGGCGATCACCCCTGGGGCCCCGCCCACCGGCGCCTCCCTGTCCCGGGCAATGGGGCCTGGGCCGCAGGGTCGTGAGCGGGTCCCCCGCGCTCGGGCCTTTGGGGTTGGGGACGGCGGGGAGGGCCCGGGGAACGAGCAAACATTTTACCTGAGCCGGGTCCCTGGGCGCGGCCGCCGCCATCGGACTCGGCGGGCGGAGCAGGGCTGTGGGGCAGGGAGATCTTGATCCCAGCCCGCTGCGGGTCACCGTCTCCAAGCCTTAGAGCGGCCTCTTTGTAGCGGGGACAACGCCTTCGTGTCTTACTCACCGGTCGGCGGCTCCGAAGCCTCAGCGATCAGACTGCGGAAAAGCCAAAATGCCCGCCACGAAGAGGACGCCGGAAGTCCCGCCCTAACCTGGTGCGTCCGCACGGAAATGCTCCTGTCCTGGGCTTCACTGGGTCAACTCCGCCACCGTTAGGCACATTGCCTCCTGGGTAATGTAGTTTCCTCAGCCGCACAGGTGGTTAGAGTGTCCAAGTCCTTAACCTCCGCGAACAAAGGTTTCGTGGTGCCACGGGTGTCTGAGAAATAAGAGTCATCTAGCCTTCGGGGAAAAGAAGCTGTTTATTCCCTTTTTTCCCCCCTTAAGATTATTTATTTATTTGACAGAGAGAGACACAGAGAGAGGGAACACAAGCAGAGGGAGTGGGAGAGGGAAAAGCAGGGTTCCTGCGGAACAGGGAGCCCGATGTGGGCCTGGATCCCAGGGCAGAACCTGAGGCAAAGGACGACTGAGCCACCCAGACGCCCTGTCCTTTCTTAAAGGGACAGTTCACAGACATCTGGAGAGTGTTGTCTGCCACTGATCCTTGTTAGAGACATTTCAGACTCCATGAAGCTCAGATTTGTCCCTTAGGCCAAAAGTATTTCAGTTATTCTCAATACTACAAATTTAAATGGACATAATCTCTTTCAGACTCAAAATGCATCCATTCTTAGCTATTACTAATAAATATTTTCTTGCTCATCAAATGCATGTGATCAGAGGAGTTAGTCGATTTTGTAAATCTTTGGTCAGAGCCACGACTTGGAAGAAACACTGATGTTCAGGCCGCCCTGAAATGGGAGGACGAGGAGTTACCTCTGCATCTGGTTCCCGAAGAGAAACTCTTTCCCGCCTGTATATTCAGTGATATGTCCAAATCACAAAGCAACACTACTTATTCATTATTTCTTCATATCTTAAGATATATTCAAATCCTTTAGAAATCTGACATCTATCTCAAACGGAGAACAACTTATTAAATTCTGTTTGTTATGTGATAGTGGCTACAGCGTTCCGGGGGCAGAATGCGTGGACAAGAGTCATCTAAACACCACTGTCTCATCTCTGTGCTGAGGATAGCTTGTTGTTCCTTCAAGTGATTGCTGGGACTGTTGTGCATGAGGAATTGATGATATATCATAAAAAAAAAGTTGTGAAATGCAAAACTGCAGAGCTATTAATAATGATTATGTAATTACTCAAAGATAGTGGCAGAAATAGCTCTGGGGAAATATCAGTGCAGGGTGAAAAAAGTAAGACATCAGGTAATTTTTATCAGGACAGGCTTAAGTCTGAGAAGAAACAAGAGTTGAGCTGGAGTGCCTGAATGACTCAGCTAGTAAAACATGAGGCTCTTGATTTTGGGTTGTGAGCTTACTAAAAAAAAAAGAGAGAGAGAGAGAGAGAGAATGAGAGTTAAGCTGAGTCCAATCTTGGCATTGTGATTCTTTTTAATCAGTTTCATCCTAGTGGATTTGTAGTCTTTCTCACTGTAGTTTTAACTTATAATTTTGTAATTGCTAGTGTTCTATAATTTTCTAGGCCTAATGACCATTAAAAATGTCCTTCAATGAAGATTTTGCTCAAATACGCTGCCATTTTATTTTTTCCCTTTTTCTATTATTTTTAAAAAAAAAGATTTTTCATTTATTCATTTGAGAAAGAGAGAGCACACAAGCAGGAGGAAAGGCAGATGGAGAGGGAGAAGCAGACTCCCCACTGAGCTGGGAGTCAGAGGTGGGGCTCAGTCCTAGGACCTGGAGATCATGACCTGAGCTGAAGGCACCCTATGATTTCTTTTATATATATTATTTCAGTTAGATGTTCACAAATGTGTTTATACCATTCTGTGTTGCAATTTTTAATAAGCATTTTTTGAGCTATCCAATGTTTTTAGGGTCATCTTTACTTTTACTAGCAATTCTTCAATATTCCAATGTTTTAGTTCATGGTCCTTTTATTCAGTTTTCTCTATTCAATTTAATGTTGAGGTTCTTTCTCCTGACTGAATTCTAACTAATAACAGAATCGTCCTGGCAGTAGTCCTAGGAAATAAACTCCTACGGATGGGATTTGGGAATTGGTTGACCAAGTCCTTGAGCTTGAATCAAGTGCTGAACGCCTAGCCAATAGGAAAGGGGATGCTTATGACCCAGGGCAAGCAGTAACATCGTAACGAATCTCTTAGCTAGGGTTGACTATGATGAAGCGGCAACTGCAGCACACATCTGGGACCAAGTGGGTGCTACCATGAGTATTAAGGCAGTCATGGTGTCTACAAGGAGTTTGGGCTGGGAAGGATTTGAATTCACATTATGGCTTACAAAGTGAAAATGGTAAGCTCAAGGACATTATCTCCCAGCCGAAGTCCCCGTATAAGAAAGAGAGATTCTATGATAGCCCTAAAAGAAACTCTGACGTCTAGAGCTGCAGGATTCCCACTGCTGAAAATGAAAGCATTACATCGATAACTCACGAAGTTACAATGACCATTGAATACACAGTCTCACAATGTTTCTCATGTGAAAGGGCGCTGGTTGATGAAGTGCGATTCTGAATGCTGGAACATGGACATCTGGTTGGAAAAGAAACTGACAATATGGATTCTAAGTTAACCTGAGTTTCTCTTACCAGGTGTCTGAAGAGACGAGCCTTCCTCTGCTAAAACTACCTGGGGCAGATAGCCTGTCCAGCAATGCTAATTCTCTACAAGACTCATCACAACAACCTAAAACTAGTATCAACTCAACATGATTCAGGGAAATAAGAGGAAAGAATGGCTTGATTAAAAAAGAGACCCTCACAGACCCCAAACCTGCAACCTTCCTGACCTGGAGCCCACTATGCTTTGGGTCATGGAAACGCACCCCACAAGCTTGGCACAGCTACCGAGTTCTCCTCAAGAGAGCATGAAGCTGAACTGAGCCCTCTGGTGTCCACCTACAGGAGGGGAGGTGTTCTCTGTCCTCAGTCCCTTCCCTGATGCCATGCTGCTGGAGAAGGTCTCCTCTCTCCCAGACACCTTGGCTACTTAGTTAGGATTAAGTGAGGGAAGAGTAATGGGAGTTTGTAGATGTAGGGAAGGCACTGCCAGCCATCAGATATGGTGGAGCTCAGTGAAATGTTGCTGCATTCCACCCCTAAGCTAGGATGTTCCTGAGTAAGAACAGGACTGACAAAAAACAAACCTGGCCAAATATCAGGTAGTTGTCTTAGGACCGGATACCCTGATTAACAAATGATGCTATCTGAAATATATCGTAAACCATCGGGCCATTACCTAAAAGTTGTCCACATCTGTAAAGAACTTTGGGACCATCTTAACTCACAGACACCCAAAGTATAAGTATTTTTACTTATATAAAAATAACCACATTACAACACCTTCCAAGGACACTCCTTATTCCCTTGGGAGTTATAGACATGACTGATAGTAACTAATGCCAAGGATTTTTAACACAACTGGGTTGAATGCCCATTTTTCAGGAATATGTCTCC
Source organism: Enhydra lutris kenyoni (assembly GCF_002288905.1). Classification (NCBI taxonomy): domain Eukaryota; kingdom Metazoa; phylum Chordata; class Mammalia; order Carnivora; family Mustelidae; genus Enhydra; species Enhydra lutris. Next base: position 797,588 of record NW_019154198.1, read on the forward strand.
TCCACAAAAAGTTATAAACTGAAGGACACAGGAATTTCAGCCCACCCAGAATACCATAACGGTAAGGAAAAGAAAGGCTACAAATAGAATGAGGGACAGGATTTAGCAGGATTCATTGAGGAAATACTAAGCTTATCATAAATTACCTAATGACAGAGTTCCTAAGTGGAACTCCAGTACTGTTTACACACAGGACAAAAAGGAAATAAAATTCTGATTAACCAGTGTACCTCTTTCTACACTTGTTACGAACAGGCTTCCTAATGCAACTGAGACTCTGAGTGGCCCACCTGAAAGATTATTTAGGTCCATCAGTTACTAGAATGTCAGCTACACTCTGTGTTTTCAAGTATGTGAAATACAAATTAAAAAATAAGAGGCTTAAACTATGGAAAGAATCTAGGTGTCCATCAACAGATGAATGGATAAAGAAGATGTGGTGTATATATACAATGGAATACTATGCAGCCATCAAAAGAAATGAAATCCTGCTGCTTGCAACGACGTGGGTGGAACTAGAGGGTATTATGCTGAGCGAAATAAGTCAATCAGAGAAAGACAATTATCATATGATCTCCCTGATATGAGGAAGTTGAGAGGCAACATGTGGTGTTTGGGGGGGTAGGAAAGGAATAAATGAAACAAGATAGGATCGGGAGGGAGACAAACCATAAGAGACTCTTAATGTCACCAAACTGAGGGTGGCGGCAGGGAAGGGGATAAGGAGAGGGTGGTGGGGTTATGGACATTGGGGAGGGTGTATGATATGGTGAGTGCTGTGAAGTGTGTAAACCTGGCGATTCACAGACCTATACCCCTGGGGCTAATAACACATTATATGTTTATAAAAAAAATAAATAAAAAATTCCATTAAAAAAAAGAGGCTTAATTCTCTTTGTTGAAAATGGGGAGCCGCACCCCTCCGTTCTGTCACAGCATTTAGCTAGAGAACATGCAAACACTCCTTATCTCTTTAAAGCATCTCTTTAAAGACTAGACAGGGCTTTTGTCAATCAGGCTCTTTCCCCCCACCCCCCATGCGTGACCAGGATTGTCTTTCTTTTTCTTTCTTTTTTTTTACTTCCAGATTGTCTTTTATCAGCAAATGGGAGCCGATTTCTTTAAGAGGGAAAGAACTTGGGGTGTCTAGCTGGCTCAGTGGGTAGAGTGTGCAACTCGATCTGGAGATCATGAGTTTTTGCCCAACGTTAGGTGTGGAGCCTACTTTAAAAAAATGGAAAGATCTTGGGGCGCCGGAGTGGCTCAATGGGTTAAGCCTCTGCCTTCGGCTCAGGTCATGATCTTAGAGTCCTGGAATGGAGCCCCCCCATCGGGTTCTCTGCTCAGCGGAAAGCCTGCTTCCCCCCACTCTCTGCCTGCCTTTATGCCTACCTGTGATCTCTCTCTCATTGTGCGTCAAATAAATAAATAAAATCTTTAAGAAATGGAAAGATCTTGGGATGCCTGGGTGGCTCAGTTGGTTAAGCAGCTGCCTTTGGCTCAGGTCATGATCCCAGCGTCCTGGGATCGAGTCCCACATCAGGCTCCTTGTTCTGTGGGGAGCCTGCTTCTCCCTCTGCCTCTGCCTGCCACTCTGTCTGCCTGTGCTCACTCTCTCTCTCTCTAAAAAGAGGAAAAAAAAAAAGAAATGGAAAGATCTTGAGAGCCATCATTTTGAAACGCAGACATCAAGGGAGATAGCAAGTCTGTCTTTCAGTTCCTGTGGGAGGACAGGAACCTAACTTTGGTAAGTGCCACTACTTCCTGTGATACAGATAAAAGAAGTTTGTTTTGGGACGCGTGGGCAGCTCAGTCAGCTAATCTCTGCCTTCAGGCTTGGGTCATGATGCCAGGGTCTTGGGATCTAGTCCCACATCTGGCTCCTTGCTCAGTGGGAAGCCTGCTTCTTCCTCTACGTCTAACTGCCGCTCCCCTGCTTGTGCGCGCTCTCTGACAAATGAATAAATAAAATCTTCTTTTAAAAAAAGAAGTTTATGGGGCGCCTGGGTGGCTCAGAGGGTTAAGCCTTTGCCTTCGGCTCGGGTCATGATCTCAGGGTCCTGGGATCGAGCCCCGCATCGGGCTCTCTGTCAGCGAGGAGCCTGCTTCCCCCTCTCTCTCTGTCTGCCTCTCTGCCTACTTGTGATCTGTCAAATAAATAAATAAAATCTTTAAAAAAAAAAAAGAAGTTTATCTCTGGATAAACTCAATAAACTAACATGCATGATACCCCAAACAGGTAAAGTTAGGATAATTTATATGTGACAAATGATGCTGTCAACTGACCTTACCTAATGACTAGTTCATCTGAAAACATGAACGTAGTGGGTTCTATCTGCTTATCTGGGTAACAGTGATATTTTTTCCCCACAGGTCTTTGCAAATTCTTACATGATTTTTTTAAATTTATTTAGAGATTTTATTTATTTATTTGAGAAAAAGCGCTCCAACAGGGGAAGGGCAAGGTGGAGCATCTCAAGCAGACTCCATAGTGAGTGCTGAGTCCCATGTGGGATCAATCTCAAAACCTGAGATCATTACCTGAGCTGAAATCAAGAGTTGGATGTAGGGGCGCATGGGTGGCTCAGTGGGTTAAAGACTCTGCCTTCGGCTCAGGTCATGATCTCAGCGTCCTGGGATCGAGCCTCACATCGGGCTCTCTGCTCAGTGGGGAGTCTGCTTCCTCCTCTCTCTCTCTCTCTACCTGCCTCTCTGCTTACTTGTGATCTCTCACTGTCAAATAAATAAATAAAATCTTAAAAATAATAAATGTTTTAAAAAACAACTGTAGTTATTATTTAAAAAAAAAAGTTGGATATATAACAGAATGAGCCACCCGGGCACCCTGCTTAGCTGATTCCGGGTACACATCACATTCCGGCTTAATATCTATTCCATAATGTGGTGTAAGAAATCTATCGGGTCTTGGTCCCTGGTGCCCTGTTGCTGGCACAGAGCGCCTACAACCCTTGTTATCTCCTGAGTGATAGGAGTACCTTCTGTCATTCCTAAGGAGCCCCCTTTGGAGCCCACCTGAATTTATGCTAAAGAGGTGTGTTAGGGTGCGGGCCCTAAGCAGAATCAGCGTGGGGCGTGGTCATCAGAAAGGGCGGGGATTAGAGGCTTGGAACTCACAGCCCCACCCACTGGCCTCCAGGAAGGGGCTGGAGCTGGAGCTGAAAAGCTCTGTAAATACTCCCGAACGCGGACAGCTGAGGAGCCCCCAAGTCTGTGAACACGCCTGGGGGTGGCACACTGAGGTTCCCTGAGGACAGAAGCTCCTGCACCGGAGGCCCTTCTGCACCTCACCCCATGTTGTTCTTCATCGGCCTGTGAACGTACTTCCCCAGGGTTCCGTGAACCACCCCAGCAAGGTAATGGAGTGAGAGCAAGGGTTGGGAGCCTCTGGTTTATAGCCAGTCAGTCTGAGGCACAGGGGGCAACCTGGATTTGTGCCTGGCATGCGAAGGGGACAGTCATCCTGTGGGACTGAGCCTTTACCCCGTGCGATGGGATGCTGTCTCCGGGTGGTCAGAGGCAGAATTAACTGCATGGTGGTGCTGGTGAGCACACGTCTCAAATAGTGAAGTGTGGAGAGGACCCACGGGGGGAGGAAGATTCCGTTCCACATCCCATCAGTCACCACCACACACGCCTGCGGGGACAAACCTCATCACCTGTCTCCTCACTAGCTAGTGTGCAGGATTGTGGGCGCGGGTGGTCAGCCGGACAGCCTCCGAGACTCGATAAGCAGCGCCCAGGACGCGGCAAGCTCTAATGAACAAGGGCCTCAGCCTACAGTAGCAAGGCAAGTGGGACCCGTGGGTTAACAGACATGTGAGACAGCTACTGTAGGGCGTTGGGAAACAGTCTGGATCTTAACTGCAATACACATGGCTTAAGAAACAACATTTGTGAGTCAAATTGAGAAAATGGAGCATTAATAACATTTGTCATATGTTAAAATAGTTGTTTACTTAGGGGCAAGAAAGCACCACTGCACGTGGGAAAGCAGGGTGGGGGGGTGCAGTGGGGGTGAGGGAGGCTGGGGCAGAGGGGAGTGAGAGAGAGAATCTTAAGCAGGCTCCACGCTCAGGGCGGAGCCCAACACCAGGCTCGCTGGGTTCAGTCTCAACCATGAGATGGTGACCTGAGCCCAAACCAGCAGTCGGAACTTGGAACCGACTGAGACACCCAGGCGCCCCTTCTGCAGCAGACTGACTTGCAGCCCACAAAAGTGGAAACACGTAAAATATCCATGAACAGATGAATAAGTAAATAAATAGTGCTATATGGATATCTCATAGATACAGTGAACTGTTCGTGTAAGCACCACTGATGAACTGTAAAATAAATGTGTCTCACGAGGGGACCCAAGGAAAAGGAGGACACAACACTTCACAACTTCAATCATACAAATTCTAGAAAGTGCAAACTCATTGATTATGACGAAAAGTCAATGGCCGCCTCGAGGACAGATTATTAAAGAACACAAAGGAAAGGTGGGGGTGATGGAAAACTTTATTATCATGACTGATGGCCTCATGGGCTTATGTGAAAGTCAGTGTCAAACTGCACAATTTAATGATGGACATTGCATGTCATTTGTACCTTACCGAAACTTAACAACACGGTTCAAATTAAGTTGGGTTCTCTACGCTTTAGAAGATTAGGTCTGGCCACCATACGGACTCCACCATCTTTCTCCTCATCAGAAGACATCTGTACAAACAGGTGAGCAATGAAGGCATTCCCAGTTCATTCAACATGGATACTGGCTGAGTCACAAAGACCTCATGGCTGCACCAAGAGATCTCTCCCGTCTCTGTCCTTGCTTCGCTGCCATGCACAACCATGGCCTTTGGTGGACAACCCAGAGGGACCAAGGAATCCACAAAACCTAGTAGCGTACTTTCTCCTGACAGGCCCTACACAAGATACATCCATCTGGGGGTCCTGAGAATTTCTCTACCCGCTCATCCTTCACAGTCCTCCCACCTAAACTCTGTGCATGCCCTTTCCAAACAGGTACACTGCAACCTGTTTATTGGTCTCCTGCACTCTCTATTAATCCAGTGTTTCTGGACCAATGGTCATTCCCCTGGTCCTTATAATCTTTTTTTTTTTTAAGATTTTATTTATTCTTTTGTCCGAGAGAGAGAGAACGAGCCAGCACAGGCAACAGAATGGCAGGCAGAGGCTGAGGGAGAAGCAGGCTCCCCACCAAGCAAGGAGCCTGATGTGGGACTCGATCCCAGGATGCTGGGGTCATGACCTGAGCCAAAAGCAGCCACTTAACCAACTGAGCCACCCAGGTGTCCCTAGTCTTTATAATCTTAAAATCAGTGACATTACGCTACAGAATTCAGGGGATCAAGGCCCCTGGCGCTGCTGCTGGGCCTGGAGAATAGACCTCCTTCACCATCAATAGCCCCTGTGAATAAGAGAACAAGACCATTTGCTCAAAAGCACTGAAGGCTGTGAAACAACAACCAACAACAGCCCCCACTTCAGGCTGAAACAGCTCCCACTTCAGGGTGACCCCACAAAACATCCTGGCATCCAGCTATAACTCAGGACCACGGAGCCCTGCAGTCTTTCCTTAAAGGCTTGGAGCAGCCATGCAAACTAGGTCAAAGCTGCGGAGCTGTCTTCTGCCATCATACAGTCCCTTCTGAGGCACACAACTCTCTTCACCCCTTCATGCCCACAAACACAGTTAATTTCAACACACACAGAGTGAACAGAATCCCCAAGATGAATGGTGGCTTAAAAAATATGATCTTTATTGTCGTACAGCAAGAGCAATGGGAGGCAGACTGTTCCTGGGTTGGTGATTTGGAGGCTGGGGAAATGCCTTCAGAGTTTCACAAGGACGATACATCCCTGATATGCCATCCTCCTTTTCAAATCACCAACGGTCCTCTAGGACAAAACTGGGTGAGATCCATGCTCTCTCCTCAGAGAAGAAAAATGGGGAAGGAGTAAGTGCTCAGGCTGCTCATTAGTCCTCCAGCAATTGCCCTGACACTGGGATACGGCCCTGGGCAGGTTCAAAGACTGCAGTGCAGCTGCTACATACCTGGGATTTATGTCGATGTTTGAATGTATGAACGTCAACACAGGCAAATGGCACCTTCATGAGGGATTTCCTCCAGTGCTGTTACTCTCATCAAATAAATACCTGCACAGTTAAGGTAGTTGTCCCATTTGAAATTTGTGAACTCCTATGACGTCAAGTCCTTCAGTAGAAGGCTTTCTCATTTTCAAGGCTTTTGTAAGGGCTTTCATGACTGTGAGTTCTCTGGAGTGTGGTGAGGTTAGCCTTTGGTTAGCCATTTTCCACATTCTCCACACTCACGGGCCTTCATCGAGGGGGACACTGTCATGTTTTAGGAGTTAGGACTCATAGGTAAAGAATATCCCACATTCAGATACTCACAGAGCCGTTTCAGTGTGAATATTTGAATGGTCACTGAAATGGAAGACGCGGATGAACGTTTCCCAAGGTCACTGTCCTCCTAAAGCCTTTCTCCAGCGTGTACTTTTCTGTGCTTAATGAGGCTAGAACTATGGCTAAAGGAGTTTAGTGTGCCTTCCCCCTACTGCAAGTTCCCATTGTCCCTGCATCTCTGGAAATGCTCCTGAATAAAGTCTTCACTACTCTTTCAACGAGTGTATTAGTAATTCTTCTTTTTTTTTTTTGACGATTTTATTTATTTATTTGAGATAGAGCGTCTCTGTGTGGGCTGACTCCCTCCTGAGCTGCAAGCCAGACAGTCTGGATCCCAAGACCCTAAGATCATTACCTGAGCTGAAGGCAGACGCCTAACTGACTGAGCCACCCAGACGACCCAATAATTTTTCTTTAACAGATCTTTGTATTTTGAAGAAAACATCTGCCTTAGAGTCAACTATCTGTCCCATTCACTGAGAAACACTTTACCATTTAATGCCTTACTTGATATCCAGATTACATTCAGTTCCTTTTAGGAATATAACATTATTCTTAAAAAGACATCAATGAGAAAAGTGCTATTTTGGTGTGGTACAGTGGCTGCCGTGTTCCAAGCTGAAGCACGTATGCCAAGAGTCTTTCTACCTGGAGATACTGGGAAAGGCTTAAATTTATTGTTCCACTGCTGCATACTGATTGTCATTTAGAGATGACCCATGGACTGTTTTTTTTTTTTTTAAGATTTTATTTGTTTGACACAGATCACAAGTAGCCAGAGAGGCAGGCAGATTGAGAGGGAGAAGCAAGCTTCCTGCTCAGCAGGGAGCCAGTTATGGGGCTCGATCCCAGGAACCTGAGATCATGACCTGAGCTGAAAGCAGAGGCTTAACCCACTGAGCAACCCACGTGTCCCTGGACTATTGTACTTGAAGAATTGATATAATCTCAGGAAAACAGTTGTAAAATTACAATGTTTATGTAGTGCTTCTAAGTTGGTGGCAGAAAGAACTTTGGTGGGGCACCTGGGCGGTCAGTGGTTAAGAATCTGCCTTCCGCTCAGGTCATGATCCCAGGATCCTGGGATCCAGCCCAGTATCGGGTTCCTTACCGGGTGGGAAACCTACGTCTCCCTCTCCCAGTCTCTCTGCTTGCATTCCCTTTCTCACTATCTCTCTGTCAAATAAATAAATAAAATCTAAAATAATAATAATAACTTCGGTGAAACATCTGTAGAAGGTAAGAAAATGTAAGACCTCAGAGACATTTTAGCAGTGATGGCTGAGAACATGCCCGAACAAGCTGCGGATATGACCAGGATGATCAATCTGAAATTTTGTCTCCAAAATGCAAATCTCCATTTTTGTAAAGTCTGAGCAATAACCTCGTGGAAAAAGAGTTAAAGGGGACATTTAGAGTACCCAGAAGTATAAAATTTGTAGGGAAATAGAAATGTGTTTATTTTTGGTCTTCCTGATGGTCAGTGAACAAAAATTTGGTTTTAGGCGCTTATTCTAGGTGCATGGAGGACTTTGGGTCCTAAGAGAGACAAAGACCCTTGCATTCTGGGACTCATGTTGTTTTCAAGAAAGAAAGACCAGGAATCAAAAAGAGTAACTGAAGAAATATGTCCTATGCCAGAAAGTGGCAGACAAAGTGGAAGGAAAGACAAGGTGAGTCTCCTGAGAGGTAAGTATAGAACATAATAATACTCAGCCCAATAAGGGGGCCTCTTTAGTAAGAGGAGAAAACAGTTGAAATTAAGGGGTGAGCCTCATGGATATGTTTGCAGTAAGGTCTGGGCAGTATAAAGCAGTTGTTTAGGTTATTCTATCAGTGCAGGCATAACGGGTCTCAGCAGTGGATGGCCTGGGACTCAAGGCCAGTTGGCCTTTCCTTTTCTTGGCTCAGTAGAGATAACACTCAGGGCATGTGTGTGAGAAATCCTGGCTCTGTTTCTCAGAACCTGCAAATCACCGCAGTGGACTGGGTGGGGCCTGGGACCAGTCAACCTCACTTTTCCTAGAATTCTGATTTTCACAGTTTGTTCCCTGGACCTTCGACCACAGTGTCACCTATGGACTTTTGAAATGCACTTCTGAATCTATCTCTGCCTGCCTCTCTGCCTACTTGTGATCTCTGTCTGTCAAATAAATAAATAAAATATTTTTAAAAAAAGACATTCTGTCTAAATCTGTAGGGATTTTTTTTTTAGATTTTATTTATTTATTTGGCACAGAGAGAGAGAGAGAGATCACAAGCAGGCAGACAGAGAGGGAGGGAGAAGCGGGCCCCCCACTGAGCAGAGAGCCCGATGAGGGGCTCAATCCCAGGACCCTGAGATCATGACCTGAGCCGAAGGCAGAGGCTTAACCCACTGAGCCACCCAGGTGACCCTATTTTTCAGATTTTAAGTCTTATGAGATAGAATAAACCTCCGTGGGACCAGATGAAAGAGCACCCAAAGTATGTAGCATCTATTAAGATGACTTCATGGGCTCCCAGTCAATAGCATCCACCTCCAGAGATCCTTCCTCCCATCAGGGAGTTCAGGAGTTTGAGCGTTAGCTCCCTGTTCTCCTTGGTGGTGCCGCACCAATAAGTAGCCAATTTTTCCTCACTTTGGAAGCTGGGGGTCAGTCCTTTATTGGCTTGGTATGCATCTGGCAGGTGAACTATCCTTTGATTGAGCTATACTCTCTTATGGACACAGCATTGAGGCAGAGCACTCAGGATACAGTGAGTATGATGTGGACCTTGTTTCTGCCTTCTGGACTGTAAGGAGCGCACCAAGACTGAACAGCACCCCAACCATAGGGATCTGGAACCTGAGGCTTGTGTTAGTGTCTCCAGTCTCCTGGCCTTAATACCTTTAATATCTGGCCGAGTTCTCAGTACAGGAGACCTCTAGGAGTGGCCAGGTAGACAAGGGACTAACCTAGAAGTCTCCGCAGAGTTTTGTATGGGTTTGGAGGAAGGACCTTGGGGGCAAATAGGAGAGATATTAACTGGACCAGTTGGGCAGCTATGGAGCAGGACAGTGAAATGCGCAGCATCTTTAAAAAGAGTCAGGTTTAGGTCTAATACGTGTGGATATAAAATGAGGAAGTGGCTTTAGGCTGTCCAAGATGCGTAGTTAAGTGAGAAAAGCATAGTACAGATCTGTATACAGAGTATGTCTTCATTTTTACCACAAACAACTTTTCTAGAAACCAATTTGAATTCAGGACCCAGACAGAATGACACACACGTGTGCAGACACAATTCTAAAAGGATAACACTATACAGTAAGCCTCAGCTTCTCTGTGTATTTGTATAAGTCTGTCTACTCTGTCTACATTGTTTCTTTCCTCCACTGATACTGCACAATGTTTTCATCAGAGTGACCATTCTGGTCATGTGTTCAACCTAAATATTCCTGTTCTCAGACATCACTGCTAAATCTTCTCTGAGGTCTTAACTCTTCCCCCATCCACTGATGTTCCATCAAAGCTCTGTCTTCCACCACCTCTGAATCACCACATAGCCACTGGTAGTAGCTTTCTGTAATTTGCATTTGCAACTGTAGTTCTGAGGTAATACTGGTTTCCTGTGGAAAACAGTCCCTGCAAGAGAAATGATAATCATTTCCAGACAATGAGATATCCTGGTTTTAAGTACCCCAATTCCTTGGAAAAGGAAAGCAGCCTTTGTATACCTGCTCCATCTTGGAACACTGCAGCCATTGTCGCCTTCCAAAACAACATTTATTACATTATTCTTTTTTTGGTGGATGTTAGGTTTCTACAAGGAACTGGGTTTATGCTAGGACATAAAGTAAGATATTAAATAGATAAAAGTATTGCTCAATGAATTGGATGCAAAAATTAATGATCAGATTAGAGAGATATTTTCTTTCTTTTTTTTTTTAAAGATTTTATTTATTTATTTGTCAGAGAGAGAGAGAGGGAGAGAGAGCAAGCACAGGCAGACAGAATGGCAGGCAGAGGCTGAGGGAGAAGCAGGCTCCCTGATGAGCAAGGAGCCCGATGTGGGACTCGATCCCAGGACGCTGGGATCATGACCTGAGCCAAAGGCAGCCGCTTAACCAACTGAGCCACCCAGGCGTCCCTAGAGGGATGTTTTCTATGGGTGCATTTTTTTTTTTTTTTTAAACTCTTGCTTCAGGGTGGCCTCACATTCATCCTGTATCTTCTCTGTTATGGCCCTATACAAAGTATTTCTGCCTTGTCCAGACCAACAAAACTGTCCCTAATGCTACTGGGTGTATTTGACTTGTGGGATGATGACGTTTACGAGGTTCTTCTTCCAGGGACATATTTTGGATCTAAATGACTCTATAGAATGATATGTGCATTTGGATCTGTAGCCTTTGGGATCATATGAAATATTTTTAGCTTTGGAACCACGCTGAGAATCAAGGGGTCTGTAATAATGTCTACAAACACCTGCGTGATCAGTTGCAGGCACCACTTCCCCTCTGGCCTGGGACGGAAGACCCCAATTTCCAGAGCGCTTAAGGAGACGTGCCCTTTCCTCCTAGAGGCCAATAGGAATGTCTTGTCCTCGTCCTGTGCGTCTGTGAACTACATTACCCAGAAGAGCGCGCGTCGATGGACTGCACCTCTGACCAATGAAGGTAGGAAAAGTCGTTCTGCGTGTGCGCCTAACGTCGGGGCGGGACTTCCCTCCTCATCCCCCTGGCGGTCTTTTTGCCTCTTTCACGCCTATTCGTCCGCTAATGTTCTGAAGCGTAGGTTCAGGTTCGAGGTGACTAACCGAGAAGGCGCGAGGGGAGGCGCTGTTCCCGCCGCACACAGTTGGGTCCGCGGCAGGCGACACCGCCCGGGCTGCCCCGCGCCGGGGACCGGGACGGGGACCGTCGGCCCGGGTGTCCGCTCCGCCCACCGAGTCGGATGGCGGCGGCCGCGCCCAGGGACCCGGCTGAGGTAAGTGCTCGTCCCCCCGGCCCTCCCCGCCGCCCCCCTCCCAGACTTCGAAGGCCCGAGAGCGGGGCGCCTGCTCGCGGCCCTGCGGCCCAGGCCCGAGTGTCCGGGACAGGGAGGTGCGGGTGGGTGGGGGCGCGTGTGTGAGCGCCGGCGGGCTGCGTGCGGGCGCGGGCTCCGGGCTGAGGGGCCGCCGGGACGGGGGCTGCAGGGGGCCTGAGGCGGTGGGATTCTGCACTCCGGGGACGGAGCGTGAGGCGGAGCCACGCCTGCGCTGGCGGGACGAGGTGCGGGACCTTCGTGAGGACTCTGGACGCCAAGGGGACTTTGGCCGAAAGAGGGGCCGGATCTCCATTTGGGATTTAAAAGTTTCCCGAAGGTGGTTTAGAGGGAGAGCAGACCGAGGGCAATGAAGAGGACATTGAGGTCCTGGGAGGTTGGATCTTAGTTCAGGCAGCACAGTTGGCAAGAGGGGACACAGCACTGAGGCACAGCTCTCAGCCGCGTGAGGTCGCCTGAGGTACGGGTGACGTGAGCCCAGCGAACCCTGCCGTGGACCCGTCCCTTCATTGCCAGCCTCTCTACACGGTTTCCCATTGCGGCAGAGGTGCTGTGGAACTTACACAGGTTGGTGGGGCGTGTCTCAGCCGCCCACCAGGCTGGTGGCCCTGGCCACCACCCGCATATTCTCTGGATTATGCTGTCCTGGGGCGCTTAAGGGCCGTTCCCCCAGGCCTGGGTCTGGGGGCCCTAGGGAAATCCCAAACAGAGGGTCCTAAGTCCATCTCAGGCTTTATATAGAAATGATCCCCGGATGCACTAGGAACTTGTTCCAAGATACGCATATGTTTACAGGTGACTGAGTGTTCAGAAAATCACAGGCGTCCTTTTAGGTAGGAACAAAGAGCAGGGGGCAGGAGTCAAGACTGGAATGACTTTAGAGGTTGGTGTGTGTTCTGGAGGTGATGGGAGGTGTGCCTCAGAGGGAGAAAGTGATCTTAAGGTCTTAGCAGACTCGGGCTGGCTGCCGAGTGTAGAACAGACAGCGAGACAGAGGGAGGAGGAAGGAGGAAGGAGGATCAGGCTGCAGGCTGCTGCCGAAGTCCTGGTGAGAGTTAATGGACTAGAGGTGTGGCTTAGGAAAAGTGGTTGGATTCTGGATGCGTGTTTTAAATGGGCAACTAGGGGGCGTCTGCCTTGACTCAGGTCATGATCCCAGGGTGCTGGGATGGAGCCCTGCATCCGGCTCCCTGCTGGGCGGGAAGCCTGCTTCTCCCTCTTCTACTCCCCCTGCTTGTGTTTCCTCTCTTCGCTGTGTCTCTCTCTGTCAAATAAATAAAATCTTTTTAAAAAAAGATAAGTAAATGGGCAACTAAATTCTCTGATGAGGGAGGAGTGAATACAGGACTCAGGGATGACTCCAGTGTTTTAGGTCTTAGCAGCTGTAGGACTGGAAGGTCCATCATCTAAGATGAAGAATGTGGTAGTAATATTCACTATGGGGAAGGGGTGTTAGGAGCTTTGATTTAGGTATATTGAGAGTTTGGGGTGTTTCAGAGACGACTGAATTGATGCATGATGTGGGCAGTTGTATACATAGTGTGGGAATCTGAGGAAGGTTGAGGTTGGAGGATTCAGGATGTTCCCGATCAGGAGAGGTAATCTTCAGGTTATTATTATAAAGCTAATAGGGGACCAGGCAGGGGAGGATGGGGACTGTGGACTGGGTCTCTTGTCTGGGTACCTGGCTGATGGGTAGAAGCTTCACAAACACAAATGAAGCAGGTACATGGCCCTGAAAGGAGTGTGTGTCAGGGACAGGTCTGGCAGGTGGCCAAGCTTCCAACGCAAGAGTGGATGCTAATGGGGTAGACACAGAGGCAAGGGACAACCAAGGCGAGATGTCATGCGGACCAGAGTGGGTCTCTGCACCGCTCTGTGCACTCACCAGGATTTTGTGAGGGCTTTGTTGGGGCCTGGGCTGTTTCGTTCAGCCAGGAAGATAAGGTCAAGGGCAAATGTGGTCATTTGTGAGAGTCATTAAGGCCTGGGGTGAACTATCAGTGGAGCTGGGCTTTGAATGAGGGTTAGGTGGGCAGAGGAAGATTGTGACTGCTTTGGGGACGGCAGTGCAGTACCTCGTGGAATAGGGCCGTGGGTGTCTGAGATCCATACGTCTGAAGCAAGGAACAGACCCGAGCAGTGAAGGCTTCATAGGAGGATTTGGGGCTGTGATGGCTTGTGGGAGTCTTGGGAAGTCAATGGTCACATTCAATCCCATTTGAATTTGCAGAGCCTCCTGTGGATGCTGTCGTCAGGTTGTGGTGCAAGGTCTAAAACGAAGACCCAATAATATGTGTGGCACTGATGTCTGAAAACCCTGAGGGGCTTAGGTGGCCAGAGTGCTGCTTCTCCCCACTCTTCCCTCAGAACTAAGATCTAACCAAATACTGTTTTTATCAAGGGGCTCAGGGGCCTATCCCTCTTTAGTTGGTTTCAGCTCCTTACCTGCCTATGGAGTTACTCAGATAAGTCAGTGGTATCTTCCCAGGGGAAACAGGTACCTCTTTGTGTCGGTATTACAAAGCTTGGATCTCACAACCACCAGCTGTTAACTCTTTCCCAGACTGCCACCCCGTGTGGCCCAGTGTGGCGTGTGGTGTCCTTCTCTCCCACACTGTGAATATATATGGTTAGAAAAGTGCTCTCGATCTCAGGTGGCCAGTGTTCGGTGTTCTGTGTTTGGCCATCCCTGTCACCCTAGCACACAGTCCCTTCTTCACCGTGGGGTGAAGAGGAGGTGATTGAAATAAAGTCATCTATAACTGTAAGGCCAGAGAGTTGCCTAAAGTCTGCAGGGCAATAAGCTGGTGGCAGCCACGGGCAGGTGACAGTGTCTGCAACGTGGGGATGTGCCATCTAAGGAATGACGTATACTTGTGGAGGGAGTGTGCCTGATGCCCCAGGGCCCTGGACTTGAGAGCTGGGTGGCTTGTCCATACTAGGTGAATTGTGTAGCAGAAATGGGTGAATGCCTCTGTGCCAGACCCTCGTTTGGTACCTTGTTATCCACCTGCCTCGTCTTTCTGATGGGTGGTGCCCGTGATCAGTGGGCCTGTGAGGAGACAGTGGCACCACTGGTGCTAGGGCCTGGTTTCTCTTCTGTGTTGGATGCTTAGGAAAGGATGGGTGAGGGGTAGATGTGGAGGGGTTGGATTGTCACCTTTGAGGGAGAGGCTGTTTATGGTTTCATCTGTCTCCATCTTGCCAGGGTATTGTGACCTTTGAGGACATTGCCGTGTCCTTCTCCTGGGAGGAATGGGATCTTCTTGATGAGGCTCAGAGACACCTGTACCAGGATGTGATGCTGGAGAACTTGGCGCTTATAACCTCCCTGGGTAAGGTCCTCACACCTGCCTCTGTCCCCTGAGCTAGTCTTTCCGTTTCCCTTTTTCCCCAAGGGCTGGTCTGTCCTCCCATCAGGATTGTGGTCTCTGCTTCCTTCTCCACTTCCTTGAATGGCAGTGTTGTTGGCTGGGCTGAGGTATGTGCACTGCCTACTCCTTGAGTAGTTCCAACACCTGCGACTCCTAAGCCTCCCAGGGAAGGAACCAGGGTCAGGAGTGTTCCAGTCAGCCCAGTGGATCCTACTTTGCTGCCCTCTCTCTGGCAGGTGACTTCCAGTTACAAAGCACCCGAGTATCCTAGGTTCCACTTTCTTCCTCCAGCTGACATTTCCTTATTCCTTCTTGGGCCAGAAATTGCCGTCACTGACCATCACGGTTATGTAGACCACCGTCTGTTCTTGCAAGATCCTCCTTGGAAGTTGTCTTTATAATAGTTTTCTTTCCTGTGTGCTGCATGTGCTGAGCTGTTCTTGGCCAGTGCTGGCCCCTTATCTCTCCCGTCTTCCCCTTATTAGCACCTGGATCATCCATGGGCACCATAGCTGCTCGTCTCGGGGTTGTGGTGGAGAGTCCGTTGTGGTTCACAGCCCAGCTCTGAACAGTGACACCTAGGGGAGAGCAAGATGTCAGGGCTGTGTGCACATCATACCAGAAACTTCCTATTTGTGAATGGTCTTTTGTTGGTAATGACCGTGGCCCCCAGACTTCATACCTGCCTTTCCTTCCCCGGTCTTCACACTCAGGTGACTGGTCAACTGCTGGTCATCACTTGTACTCTTACTTCCCGCCCAGGGCTAATCCGCACCTCTCTGAACTGCACATCTTGACCATTTTAATCACTGCTTCATGTGGGGACTCTCCTCATTGGCTCCTGTGTGTTGTGTCATGAGGTGCACACAGATTCTTGCACACACAGTTTCTCTTTCACTGTCGAATTTTCCTGAGCCTGAACACACCCTTCTATGTGACAGACTATATCCGGTTGAAAGTTATGTGTAGACCTTGTCTCTCCTCAGTGTGTTTATTTCACCTCACAAGTGCCCCTGAGCCCGCATTTTGTGATCATTAGTGGCCCAGTACAGCTAAGCATCTCAGCCTCAGTCTGAACTCAAACCTCCTATCCTATAAACAATCTCATGGACTTGTTTCTGGGTTTGTTAGACACACCTGGGTAGTAGCTGCCTACCCACGAATGTCACCGTGCACTTCACCAGCATTTCCTGCTTTCAGGTTGTTGGCATGGAGCAGAGGATGAGGAGGCACGTTCTGAGCAGAGCATTACTGTAGAAAGAGTGTCACAGGTCAGGACTCCCAAGACAGGTCTTTTTCCCCAGAAGGCCAACCCCTGTGAGGTGTGTGATCTGGTCTTGAAAGACAATTTTCATGCTGCTGAACACCAGGAAACACAATTCAGTGAGAAACTGTACACTGGTGGGACACATGGGAAAAGACTTTATTTCGGTGAAAACCTTCAGCAGCAGCTCAAGCAGCACACGAGCGAAAAGCCCTTCGGAAATCACATAAGCAGAGCTTCAGTGGTCAAGAACTGCAGCTTGCAGGTGTCAGGGAAGCCCTTTATCTGCGGGGAGATTGGGAAGGACTTCTTGGCCACCTCAGGAACCCTCCAGCAACAGGCCACACGTTCTGGAGAGAAGTCAAACAATGGAACTGAATGTGGAGCGGCCTTCCACATGGGAAAAACTCAACACCACTGGGGAGACAGCACAGAAGCTTTCAGCCACAAGCATACATTCGTTCAACACCAGAGGGTTCGCCCTCGAGAAAGATGTTATATGTGCAGTGAATGTGGGAAATCTTTTAGCCATAACTCTAGCCTTATTAAACACCAGAGAGTTCACACAGGAGAAAGACCTTATGAGTGTGGGGAATGTGGAAAATCCTTTAGCCAGAGCTCCAACCTCTTTCAGCATCGGAGAGTTCATACTGGAGAAAGGCCTTATGAGTGCAGTGAATGTGGGAAATCTTTCAGCCAAAGCTACAGCCTCAATAACCATCGGAAGGTTCACACTGGAGAAAGGCCATTTGAGTGTGGAGAATGTGGCAAATCCTTCAGTCAAAGATCCAACCTCATTCAACATCAGAGAATTCACACTGGAGAAAAGCCCTATGAGTGCAGTGAATGTGGGAAGTCCTTTAATCAAAGCTCTGCGCTCCTGCAGCACCATACCGTTCATACTGGAGAACGGCCCTATGAGTGCAGTGAATGTGGGAAATCCTTTACCTACAATTCCAGTCTTTTAAAACACCAGAAAGTCCACACGGGATCAAAGCCTTACGAGTGCAGTGAATGTAGGAAATCTTTTAGCCAGAATTGCAGTCTTGTTCTCCATCTGAGAGTTCACACTGGAGAAAGGCCTTATGAGTGCAGCAAATGTGGAAAATCTTTTAGCCAAAGCTCTGCACTCCTTAAGCACCAGAGAGTTCACACTGGAGAAAGGCCATATGAGTGCAGTGAGTGTGGGAAGTCCTTTAGGCGAAGCTCCAACTTCAGTGACCATCGGAGAGTTCACACTGGAGAAAGGCCGTATAAGTGTAACCAATGTGGGAAATCCTTCAGTAAGAGCTCTGGCCTCACTCGACACCAGAGAGTTCATAGTGGATTGGGCATTATAAATATGAGTGAGAAAGCCATTAGCCGAAGCCCTTACCTCATTGATTACCACACAGTTCACATGGGAAGTACAACTTAGATATGTACAACATATATTTCCTTGTTCAGTATAACAACATCGAGGAGATCTCTTTTGAGGGTACCATCTGCCTGAATTGAGCCTCATACATCCAGACATCAAAATAAATTCCAGGTATGTAGAACTGTGTTGCATGTTTCAGCTCAGACCCATGTGAGTTTTTATTATGTTGATTCTGTAGCAGCAGCCGTTCACCTCTCCCCTGCGGGTGCCCGCATTTGTGTCATTTAGCCACAGTGACGTGTTCAGCAAAGTAAACCTTAGTGTTTTCCCATTCCCTGGGTAAATGTGAAAAGCCAGGGTACTCATTCTTTTCTCTCTGATTAGTTAGGGCATGGATGCCTCCGTTGTGTTCCAGAGGACTCCATCTGCTGGTGGCCTGAAAAGTCAGCTTTTTTAGGGATATTATTGGTCTGATGACTCTTGTGATGAAATTTGCAGCCTCCAACTCACCAACCAAGGAACAGCCTTCCTGTGTATTCTGGTTTATGTTATAATAAAGGCCTTGTTGGTGTAAGACAACTTTATCTTAAGGATTAGATTCACTTCATGGGGTGGTTTCAGAATGACAGGAGAAACAGGTGCTATGGTTGCCCCAATCTTTGTGTGCATCAAGGGGATGGAAGGATGGTAGTTTTCTCTCTAATTTGGCCCTTGTTTGCATTGTTGCCCAAGGCTTCTAAGAAGATTCTATAAGGTTTTGTGGTTAGATTGTAGCCTGGATGCAGGATGTTTCGTGGTGTCAGCACTTGCCCTGAAAAGAGGGCAGTTGTAACAACCTCTGATACTTCTGGGGACAACATAGAATTGTTCTCTTGTTTGCAGGGGATACTGCATTGTGCCCAGCACTGGTGCAGGGAATGTTCCTAGGCCCTGCAAAGGAGTGATGTACTCTGATGCCCAGAATTCTGTGTGGTAGTGTCACTGGCTGAAAAATGATAGGGGGATCATAACTGTACACAAATGGTGGATTAACAGAGAGGCCAAGAGAACACGACAAACTGGTTAGAATGTGCCTCTTTTAAAGGCTGCCTGCTGTTGTTCGGTCAGTATGGCTGTGAAGGATGAGCCAGTACAGAAATTCTCAGATCCTTCTGAACTATGAATCTTGTGTAGCTGAGGGCCTTAGAAAAATCATCTAATGGGGGGCTCCTGGGTGGCTCAGTTGGTTAAGTGTCCGATTCTTGGTTTCGACTCAGGTGAGGATCTCAGGGTTATAAGATCAGGTCCTGGGTACAGATCAAGCCTCAGTGCGGAGCCTGCTTGGGATCCTCTCCCCTCTCCCTGTGCGTCCCCACACATCCACATTCTCTCACTTGCACGCCCTCTCTCTAGAAAGAAGTCTAACAGTTTTACAGATTCCTGTAGCTTCTCTGCAATGTGCACCTTAAGGTCATTGCAACACAAGAAGGAAAACAAAGATAGAAGGAAGGAGGATCTCAGTCCAGCAGTGCAGGCTTTACACAGCTTGCTTTCCCGATGACTCAGGTGGACATGGCTTTCGTTGCTTTCCTGTATTTGCTGCCACTGAGGCAAGGTGCTGATCCCAGGGCATTACAAGGGATATGGTGGGGTTTGCCAAACTTTTTTTTGAAAACTTTTTTTATATTGTAATGCCTTTTCAGAATAGTTAATAAATAATAAATTGTCCATATTTACACTGTTTCATTTGATTATTTTTGACATTCATATAAACCCATGAAACCATCATCACAATCATAGTAGTGTGCGTATCCATCACCCCGTATTCATTCGTGCCCTTTAATTATTATGTCTTTCTCTCTGCCCTCCAGGCAAACATTGATTCACTTTCTTCTACAATAGATTAATATGTATTTTCTGCAATTTTACATGATTGAAAATAAAATGTTTTGGGTTTTTTTCCCCTATGTGTCCTTATGTGGTATATTATTTATTTTGAGATTTGTCAATGGACCTGTGTATTTAGTTCATTCTTTTGATATTGTCAAGAAATGTAATGTTCTGTGGATTAACCACTATTTGTTTATTTACTCGTCTTTTTCAGATATTTGAGTTGTTTCTGGTTTGGGGCATTATCAAACAGTTATTATAGATATTTGATTCTTAAATTTACGATTCTTTATATGGATATGTTTCATTTCTCTTGTGTTAATACCTCAGAGCACAATGCCTGAGTTGCAGGGCTGCAATTTTGGGACTGTTTAAATGAGGTCATTCTCATGAGAACTCTTACCTGATAGCTCCCTGTGAAAAGATGTGTTAGTTATGGGCTGAATTGTATGTTCCCAAAATGATATGTTGAAGTCCTAATCTCCAGTACCTCAGAATATCACTGAGTTTGGAAATAGGGTTTTTAAAAAGGTAAAATAAAGGCGATACTGTGGACACTAATCCACTGTGACTAGTGTCATTGAGAGGAAATTGGTACGGAGACAGACAGAGGGAAGATCATGTGAAGACAAGAAGAAAATGCCCACCCACAAGCCAAGGAGAGAAGTGTCAGGAGAATTCAGTGCTGCTGACACCCTGATCTCTCATATCTAGCCTCCAAATTTGTGAGAAAATACACTTCTGTTGTTTAAGCCACCCAGTCTGAAGTAATGTGTTATGGTGGCCTTAGCAAATCTTAGAGGGGCCATCAGCATCTGGGAAGGAGAGGGTCTGCAGGGCACCCTAGGGTCAGAGGAAGGAGGTGATTACAATCTGTAGAGTAGTTGGGACCAGAAGGAGAGATGGGCTTGGAATTGATTCCTCCATCCCCACCTTTCACTGGAGGTCACAAAGAGAAATTTGCCGTCCAGCCATGTAAAATGGAGATCATCACCAGAACCGCCTCTGGGGCTATTTGAGGATGTAAAGAGCTCATGGCCCAGGAAGGGGGCTCAGATGGAGAACTTTTAAGAGTGACAGTTGTCCTAAGGGGTGGAGAGCGGGATCAGCAGTGCCTTTGGAAAGGGGGGCAAAAGACCACTGGGGTGAATATTGGGGTGTTTATACCTGACAGGCCTTGCAGGGGCTGAGGTTGAAGTGAGGGGGCGGGTAAGGTTCCCACCTGGCTCTTCCTGAAGCTCTGATCCCTACTGAACAGTCCCAAGCCAGTGGGGGACAAGTAGGGACTGCACGGCTTGGACCATGCACACATCACCATGGGGCCCTGGATAAGTGGTGGCCACACCTCAAGGGCCCCTTGAACACCTTCAGATGGATTTTATCCAGCTTCTACCCTCCATGGGACTTGAATATGTTTTACTTATTGTATGTCCATTTGCAGAGTGGGTTAAAGCATTTCTTAGCTGAAAAGCTGCGGCTGTTATAGTCACTGAAAAGCTGATTGATTTTGTTTCCAACCCTGTGTCATCCCACTGTTTACATCTACATTAAGTGGTCATGTCACACTTTGTATAAACTCTATTTTATCATTCAACAATCCTCTAGGAAAGTTGAACTGACCACTGCCATTGTTAACATCAGCAGAACTTTCAGAAACCTTTGAGCTCCCCTGGCCAAAGGTATTCTCTCTAGCCCTTATGGCCATGTCATCCACTCACTCATTTATCCCCCTATGAATTACTAAGTGGAAGACTCATGATGTGTCTAGGGGTTTCATTTCCAGTACTAGTCCTGCTCTGCTATATGCAGACATAGCAAATGTTATCAGGGACTCATGTACCATACCCAGTCCTATCACTAACTGATTAAGGGCGCCTTCTGAAAACATGCTTTAAAGAGCCTTTTCATGGGGCGCCTGGGTGGCTCAGTGGGTTAAAGCCTCTGCCTTCGGCTCAGGTCATGATCCCAGGGTCCTGGGATCAAGCCTTGCATCGGGCTCTCTGCTTGGCAGGGAGCCTGCTTCCTCCTCCCTCTCTCTCTGCCTGCCTCTCTGCCTCCTTGTGATCTCTATCTGTCAAATAAAATAAATAAAATCTTTAAAAAAAATAAAGAGCCTTTTCATGATTCTCAACTAGTAAATGCCATTTGTTGGAAGACCTCAGAGAGTAACTGCTCTTGAATCTTATGGGAAGGAACCTATCAGGGGCTGTTAGCAACATATAGAGCAGTGAAATTCCAAAAGGTCATGCTGGTTCATGGTTCACAACTAAAGAAATCCAGAATTCCATGCAGTTGGAAGGCTAAGGCTACTCATCCAAGACCTCAAACTGAGGATTGTAAGCTGATCTTCAAAAGCAGACAGGTGACCCAAGACCTTTGGAACAGATAACTGCTTCCACTCAATACCTCAGAGCAAGACATTTAAGAAATTACTGTTTGGTTTTTTTAATCTGCTTGCCTGTAATTGTTCCACTTCTCATTTTCTGCAGACCCCTTGTCATTACCACTAATGGCCCTTTTACTCGTTTGTTCCTTCATATTATAAGGTTAGGTTACATCAGAACATACTCAGTCTAGCACCCTTATTCGATTATCCCTACAGCAGCCACTGCCCTCAATCTTACTTACTGCTGGATACGCCATTCTTCTGCAGCCCACCCTGATAAAACCTCTGGGCCATGCAGGTTGCATCAGATGAGACCATAGGGAGTTACAGCAGATGGCATTTCCACTTGCACACACATGGACATGGATCTTACATAAATCAATGTGTGACATTGCTAGTGTCCCTCTCTCCCAGAAAAAGAACCGATTATTTCAATCTATTGATCAGACCTCAGGCGATCCTAAGTTTGATTTCAATAATCTTCATAGGGCAATGTGCCCAATACCTACGACCCGGTATCCATCTCGATAGAGATCCAAAAATGTAACCCAGTCATGTAAGCCCTAGGTTCTGACCTTATATCAAGATAGACTTCTTTGTTCCCAGATGTCTCTGCCTGTGACAGATAACCACTTCCTTTGTGGTGAGGGCCCACAGGATTCAGATTAACGCCTCAGGTACTTTCAGAATAGTATCTTAAGACTTGTCCATTAAAAAAAAAAAAAAAAAAAAGACTTGTCCATACATGAGAGACCCTAGTTATATAAATTACCAATTTTGGAAATCCAATCCAAGTATGATTTTCAACATGAGGTCTGTTCTACTATTCAGCACACTGAGGGAATTAGTGACTCATTTTTTATGTAAACGATGTGAGTAGTGTTCCCATCAGTGGGAATCATACAAATAGAAAAGACTAATAAATCTATCAGTAGCCTTGGCAGAAGTTTTAAATGACACCACTTCTGCCCTAGATGTAGTAAACATTTGTCTCAACTCATTGACACGAGTAGTGATGGACAGTCTCAATGCTCTAGATTTCCTGTTGGCTAGTCATGGTGGAATCTGTGTCATTGCTAATACTTCTTGTCCTTGGATCCATGAAACAGACAAGGGACTATGAATTGCACTTGCTTTTGTCACAGTGGCCATGATGCTGGTCTGTTTTCCAGTCTCAAATGCCTCTATGCAACTGCACTGTTCTGGATGATCACAGTGATGATATAACAATAAAAAGGTCAAGCCAGCCTCGCAGTACCACTATGAAGATGAAATGAATCTTGACGCAGTGAAGATTTGAATTTTGTGTTTTCTCCAAATTGGTCAACTTCTCAGAAGTGAGAGAAAGACCAGGGTCGAGGTGAGAGAATATGGAAATGGACAATGGCCAGACCGTATAGAAAGATAGAACTCAGACCCACAGTCTCTGGTAACCAACTCATGAATCTGTATAACCAGCCCAAGATGCCAGCCATCTAGAAGTGAAACCTGTAGGAAATCATACCATTATATCTTGCAACAATTCAGGATGCCAAAGGATGACCCCAGTAACGATGGCACTGAAGAGCCAGGACGTGATTAATAATGGACAGATTTCTTCATTTTTGTCCTTGTTTGCAACATAATACCAACGAGAGAAGGCCAGAAATGTACCCCTAACCAATCATGTAGGATGCATCTCTTCTATTTAGCCCACCTACAGCTGCCCAATCGAGGCACACCTGAAGTCTTACCTTTTTATTTTTTTAAAAACATTTTATTTATTTATTTATTTATTTGGCAGACAGAGATCACAAGTAGGCAGAGAGAGAGAGATAGGGGGAAGCAGGCTCCCCACTGAGTAGAGAGCCCGATTTGGGGCTTGATCCCAGGACCCTGGGATCATGACCTGAGCTGAAGGCAGAGGCTTTAACCCACTGAGCCACCCAGGCGCCCCAGTCTTAACCTTTTTAAGACTGGGGCTGTAAGTTTACCACTGTAAGTTTACCACTCTTCTGCCTGCCTTTGAGAATCTGTCAAAATGCAAGTGATAGATTCTGAAAACCTTGTTGCAGCAAGGGCTGAATAAACAGCCTGAGTGTTCTCATTTGATTGGTCTTCGTGTGTTTCCATAGCTCTTGGACATCTTCCTCAAAAATACTGTGTTGTAAGTTGATTTGAAATAATTTTGTCTGAGTGATTTTATAAGGATTTATTAGCAATAGTGTTAAGTTTACTTTTGCATTTCATTTTCCTTCCTAGGTTATGGACATTTTGGCAATTATCTGACAAAGAACATAATCTTATCTAAGGATCTTTCAGGGAGGCAAGTTAGAGGGTAAACTGCTTTGGAGCCTCTCCATACCAAGTATCGAAAGACGCGGTCATTTATTAATCTGAATTTTACTACCTTTTTGTCCTGCCAATGAAGAGTATCTCAGGGGCCACCTAGGAACTCTGGCATTAGGTAATTTATGATGAACTTAAACCTTCCTCATTGGTGAATCCTCCTAAACTGTGTCCCTCTTTGTCCTATTTTTAGCCCAACTTTCTTTTCTTTCAGTCCACAGTATTCTGGAGTTGGCTGAAATGCCTCCATGTCCCTTGAGTTTGTAACTTCCTTTTAGAGGAGAGGGGTCCTGAAAATGGACATTCGACCTGGTTATGTTAAAAAAAAAAAACTGTGGCATTGTCAAAAAAGACTTCCCAAATACCAGGGGGAAAAAAGGAAAAGTTTGCTAAGTCATTGATTCTTCTCCTGTGCACACACTCTCTAGGAATCAGTCTATCTTCTGATTGAGCCAAGAGATGCAAAAACATGGTTGGAAAGAGTCCAGTAGACCTGACTTAAAAATATTTCAAGATTAATGAAATTTTAATGTTTAAAAATGAAAGAACTGAAAATCATTTGGAACTTTTACAAAGGACACTTGATAATGTAAGAGAAAATTATTGCCCTAAGGTAGCATAAAGGAATGGTAAATATTTAATACTTTAAATGGGGTTGGCTCTTTTTTAAAGATTTTATTTATTGGAGAGAGAGAAGGAGCAGGGGCATAAGGAGAGGGAGAAGCAGACTCCCTGCTGAGCAGGGCTCAATCCCAGAACTCTGGGATCATGGCCTGAGCCAAAGGCAGCTGCTTAACCAACTGAAAAACCCAGATGCCCCTGGGATTGGCTCTTTATGTTGCTAAACATAACCATCCTCAAAGCTGTTTTTCTAATAAAAATTTGCTAAATTGTGATTTTGAATAATGGCTTGACCCCTGGATCACCAGGTAAGAAACAGGAGATCTCAGAGCTTTTGTGTAATTGCAAGAGTGTGGGGTTAACGATTTATTTGAGGGGTGCCTGGGTGGATCAGTTGGTTAATCAGCTGCCTTTGGCTCAGGTCATGATCCCAGGGTCCTGGGATCGAGTCCTGCATCAGGGGCTCAGCAAAGAGCCTGTTTCTCCCTCTCCCACTGCCTCTTGCTCTGACTACTTGTACTCTGTCTCTGTGTCAAATAAATAAAAACCTAAAAATAAAAAGATTCATTTGAGAGGGAGCATGAGTGAACACGAGCTGGGGGAGGGGGCAGAGGGAGAAGGCAGCAATCTAAAGCAGACTCCCCACTGAGCTTGGAGCCCGACAGTGGGGCTTGATCTCACCACCCTGGGATCATGACCTGAGCCAAATCCAAGAGTCAGACGCTGAACTGACTGAGCTTACCCAGGCACCCCTTAAGTGTTTTTAAACATTGGTTTATGTACATAAATTGGTTTATGTACATAAGATTGCTTACATTTTTAAGGATTTGACAGTTTCTCCCTCTGTCGTGTGTCTCACTTAGCTGGTGCACTAGGACAGGGACAAAGTTCAGCCATAAGTATAAGATGTTCTTCAGCATATGGTGTAGCCCAATTTCAGGGTGGCTAGACTGAAGAAGAATGTGTGTCCTAAGATCATCGCCATGTATTTCAACCCCAATAAGGACTGGGGCCACTTGTTAGTCAAATGTATTGCACCACTGAATTACCCAAAAGTCTTGCTTCATGGTGGAGACTTAACCCTACATAATGGATGAATGGACATATGAATATGTTGCAGACCACGCAAACTGCCAGACCTTGTGAAATTTTTAGAAAAAAATTATCTTTTTATCCCAGCAGGGGGGGGAACAACCTGGAGACAGGGGTTGTTGTTCCTGATGAGCACAAAGGGGATAAAAGTGGGGAAACATGTTTCCGTAAGTGCAATGGTGTTTATCAGCCACATTTTGGATTATCAAATAGCCCCATATAAAGTACCAAGGTGGAAGAAAGGGAGAAGGTGACAAAGGCGCACACCAGTATCAGGAGGGTTTGGGTGGCTCTGGTCTCGGGAGAGTCTGGGGGCATGACGACATTGTCCTTGCCTCTTGTACCTGTAGGGGATGCTCACCATGGAGCCGTTAGCCCAATTACACAACATCAGTGAAGAAAAGCATGAACACATGTTTGTTTTAATAATGAGAGCTCAGAAAAAATAAATAAATAATGAGAGCTCAGTTTTCCTTGTGAAGGGAGGGAACCAGAATATTTCACCCCAAAAGAAGCCACTTTCATATATAGGGGTTTTTTTTTAAGATTTTATTTATTTATTTGACAGATGGAGATCACAGAGAAGCAGGCAGAGAGAGAGGAGGAAGCAGGCTCCCCGCTGAGCAGAGAGCCCGATGTGGGGCTCGATCCCAGGACCCTGGGATCATGACCTGAGCCTAAGGCAGAGGCTTTAACCCACTGAGCCACCCAGTTGCCCCTATAGGTTGTTTTTAATTCAAGACACAAAACAGCAGGCACAAGAAGGACATGGAGACTCTTCCCTTTTTCCCTGAAAGAAGGCTATAAAACTCCCACAGAAAAGACATTCTTTCTGGAACAGGAAGACAGAAGATACTGTTATCAGCACAGAGAAAGCACCAGAGAAACCTATACACAAAACCTTACTACATCAGTCTCCCATGTATTTACCTTTTCACGAAAGCCAACCTGGGAACCCTAAGACGACTGCTTTTTCTCCTCTCATTTCTCCACAACCTAATTGTTATTTGTTGATGCTATAGAAGCTGGAGTTCAGAGCCACCATTTTGAGTTACTTCTGGTTTAGGTTTCTCCTGGAGTTGTGCGCTGCATGCTGCAATAAACGTCCTCTCTCCCTCGTAGCTATCTTTCTGTTACATGCACCTCAGCCAAGAACATAAAAGGGCAATAGAGGAAACAGCATTTTTCTTTTCCTACACCTGCTGAATGTAGACACACACACCAAAAGAGTCTGCCCCACCTCCTCACCAATTTTCCGTACATCCTTGGGGTCACTCACACTCTGCCCACCTGGGCCCTGATGGAAGGTTTTTTTTTTTTTTTTAAGATTTTACTTATTGACAAAGAGAGCAGGAACACAAGCAGGGGGACTGGGAGAGGGAGAAGCAGGCTTCCCTCGGAGCAGGGAGCCTGAAGCGGGGCTGGATCCCAGGATCTCGGCACCACGACCTGAGCCAAAGGCAGACGCTCAAGCACTGAGCCATCCTGGCGCCCCCCCGACAGAAGATTTGATGATAGCTTTGGTCCTCTTCAATGTTTTGATGCTCTGGTGCTATCCCTGCAAGGAAATTACATATGATTTATAATGTAAATGCTGTGATAAGTGGACAGAGTAGGCTTCTAAATGTTAAAACTCCCCTGCCTTTCCTTTTGAATTACAGGAACTACACCTACTGCC
Source organism: Enhydra lutris kenyoni (assembly GCF_002288905.1). Taxonomy (NCBI): domain Eukaryota; kingdom Metazoa; phylum Chordata; class Mammalia; order Carnivora; family Mustelidae; genus Enhydra; species Enhydra lutris. The sequence continues at coordinate 825,023 of NW_019154198.1, forward strand.
ATTTACAATTTTGTTCACCTCAAGAGGAAGAAAATTTTCCAAATTTCTGAACCCTGGTGCGTTGGTGGTATAGTGGTGAGCATAGCTGCCTTCCAAATTTCTGAACCCTGGTTTTTCACACTGGCAATGAGCCTCTCTCTCAGACGCTGGAAGTCCCTTACTCCATGTCAAGAAGAGGAGGGTGTTGCTTTGGTTTTTAAAATTGTGGTAAAAATAGGGGTGCCAGGGTGGCTCAGTTGGTTAAACGTCTGCCTTCAGCTCAGGTCATGATCCCGGGGTCCTGGGATTGAGCCCCACGTCAGGGTCCCTGCTCAGCGGGAAGCCTGCTTCTCCCTCTCCCACTCCCCCTGCTTGTGTTCCCTCTCTCACTGTCTCTCTCTATCAAATAAATTTTTAAAAATTGTGGTAAAAATAGACATCACATACAATTTATCATTTTAGCCACTCGTGAGCATCCAATTCAATGGCAAGTCCATTTGCATCCTCCTTGTTGTGTTAGCTCTTTGAAACAACCTTTAGAGTTCAAACAACCCTTAGAGTCATTATTTGCCCAATGAGTGTCCTCCCTTCATTTGGAAGTTCTATGTATGGGAGGTCAACTGTGTTTGTCCGTCTTCCTCCTCTGTGCGAAAAGGCAGGACATGAAATCCCCAAGTAGCCAGGTGGTGGCGCTGTCGAGTCAAAGTTGCCTGCGCACTGACTCTCCCATCAACATGGTTTGGAAATCATTTAAGTTCATCTGCCTCCAGTGAAATTGTTGCTCTGGGTTATAACCAACCTTCTCCATGTTCTTCTAACACGATTTACCCTTCTTTTCACCTGCTACTTTGCCTGATCATGAAGCAGTCCCATCTGGCAGGAACTGAATCATCTGCCTGCCACAGGAGACAAAAGTATGCACAAATCTGTTCCCATCTGATTCTCTGTGCCTACCTCATCATTTACGGAAAATGTGTCCTTCGTGAAAATATGTCCCTCCTCCTGTCAGAAGCCAAACCTGGAATGAAAGACTGAGATATAAAGATACAAGAATATCGATTGATTAAAAAAAAAAAAAAAAAAAGCCCCTGAGACCACAGGTGCCTGAGGGTGCACTGACCTCTCCCCTTTCCTTCCTGGAAGCAGGAGATCCCACCCTTTCCATGGAAAATGTCCTCCCTGTGCCAGAAAGAGAGTGACATTCTTGTCGAGGACAGGAAGCTCAGAATAAGAAAATTCTGTGTAGACTTTGTTATAAAAGTAATGTTTATCTTCCTTTAGTTTCTCCATGGAGCTTATTTACTTTCCCACAACCATGTCTCTGTTCAGCCCAAAATAAAAGGGTTTAGGTCTTGCCACTTCTTTGGGTCCTTGTTACCTTAGGAGGGCTCCCATGTCTTGTGAAAGTTATAATAAATTTGTGCCCTTTTCTCCTGTTAATCTGCCTTGTGTCAGTGTAGTTCTTGGACCCAGCTGCAACCCTAAGACAATTGACTTATGGTTTTCCCTCAATGACATCTTCCTTTTTTTTTTTTTTTTAAGATTTTATTTATCTGACAGAGAGAGATCACAAGCAGGCAGAGAGGCAGGCAGAGGGGGTGGGGGAAGCAGGCTCCCTGCTGAGCAGAGAGCCCGATGCGGGGCTCGATCCCAGGACCCTGAGACCATGACCTGAGCCAAAGCAGAGGCTCAAACCCACTGAGCCAACCAGGTGCCCCGACGTCTTCCTTTTTGGCATCTTGGAATTCTACCTCCTGAATTGGTTTGATTCTTCAGTGTGAAAACGTGCTCTCAGATACCATCTTAACAAATTATATGAACATTTGCAGTGTCCTTTTTTTTTTTAGATTATTTATTCATTTACTTATTTGACAGAAATCACAAGTAGGCAGAGAGGCAAGTAGAGAGAGAGGAGGAAGCAGTCTCCCCGCTGAGCAGAGAGTCTGATGCGGGGCTCGATCCCAGGACTCTGGGATCATGACCTGAGCCGAAGGCAGAGGCTTTAACCCACTGAGCCACCCAGGTGCCCCTGCAGTGTCCTTTTTAAATTCAAATTCAGTTAATTAACATATAGTATATTATTGGTTTCGGAGGTAGAGATCAGTAATTCATCAGTCTTACATAACACCCAGTGCTTATCACATCACATGCCCTCCATAAATGTCCATCACCCAGGTACCCCGTCCTCCTTCCTTCCCCTTCAAGAACCCTCAGCTTGTTTTCTATGATTAAGAGTCTCCTGGGCACCTGGGTGGCTCACTCAGTTAAGCAACTGCCTTCGGCTCAGGTCATGATTCTGGAGTCCTGGGATAGAGTCCCACATCAGGCTCCCTGCTCAGCGGGGAATCTGCTTCTCTCTCTGACTTCTCCCCTCTCATCCGCGTGTGTGCTCTCACTCTCGCTGTCTCTCTCTCAAATAAATAAGATTTAAAAAAAAATAAATAAATGGTCTCCTATGGTTTGTCTCCCTCTCTGGTTTCATTTTGTTTTATTTTTTCATCTCTTTACCTATGATCCTCTTTTCTTAAATTCCACATATCAGTGAGATACGACAATTGTCCCTCTCTGATTGACTTATTTCGCTTAGCATAATACCCTCTAGATCCACCCACATCATTGAAAATGGGGAGATTTCATTTTTTGTTGGCTGTGTAGTCCACATCTTCTTTATTCATTCATCTGTTGATGGACATCTAGGTTCTTTCCATAGTGGCTATTATGGACTTTGCTGCTATAGACATTGGGGTGCAGGTGCCCCTTCGGATCAGTACATTTGTATCTTTGAGGTAAATACCTAGTAGTGCGATTGCTGGGTTGTAGGGTAGCTCTGTTTTCAACAGAGAGAGCACAAGCAGAGGGGTGGGAGGCAAAGGGATCATGACCTGAGCCGAAGGCAGACACTTGACTAAGCCACTCAGGCGTCCCTATTTTCAACTTTTTGAGGAACCTCCACACTGTTTTCCAGAGTGGCTGCACCAACTTGCATTCCCAACAGTGTAGGAGGCTCCCCTTTCCCGTATCCTCCCCAGCATCTGTTGTTTCCTGACTTGCTAATTTTAGCCATTCTGACTGGTGTGAGGTGGGATCTCATTGCGATTTTGATTTGTATTTCCCTGATGCCGAGTGATGTGGAGCACTTTTTCACGTGTCTCTTGGCCATCTGGATGTCTTTGGAGAAATGTCTGTTCATGTCTTCTGCCCATCTCTTGACTGGCTTATTCTTCGGTTGTTGAGTTTGATAAGTTCTTTATGGATTTTGGATACTTGCCCTTCATTGCAGTGTCTTTCAAAATAATACCTGCTCTTACCACAAGATCCAGCAACACATTACTGACCCAAATGAGTAAGAAACTTATGTTCACACAGAAACCCGCACACCAGTGTTTACCACAACTTTATTTATAACTGCCAAAACTTGGTTGGAAGCAACTGAAATGTCCTTCAGAAGAACCAACATAGGGCTCTGGCGAGGGATGCTGCTAGGCAGGCGTGGGGGCGGGGCGCGCTGCGAGTGCTGGGTTGTTGGAGCAAGTTACGCCGTTAATGCGGATACTGGAGGCTGCAATGAGAACTAGTGTGTGACCCCAGAGGCAGCTGTCGGGGCAAGTGGTGTGGCACGCAGCACCACCCCCACGTGGTGATAGGGTGGCTTACTGGGGCTCCACTGGCTGAGCCAACTTTGGAGGTCCGGGCTGGGCCCTTGCTTGCCGCGGAAGGCCTCTTTCCTGGTGGGTGACATGGGTCATGAGTCCTGCCCTTTGTGTATCCGCTCAGGGGGCCGCAGCCTCTGGTGGCCCGTTCGAGGGTTTTTAGGGCGGTGGGAGCTCGGAGGCAGCGCTGGGGCCCTTGGGCGGTGCGGGGAGGGGTGCGGCGTAGAGAGGCTCTCGCTTCCACGCCGTCCTTTGGCCATGTGTCTGGATACCCCCCTTCTTCCCCTGCCTGGCTCTTCCCCCGACCTTGTTCGGGGTCGGCTTGCGCCCGGGTTTCCCGCCAGAGCCCTGCCCCTTCCGTGGTGTGAAGAGCCAAGAAACGGGTGCCCTGAGGGACGGGAGCGGCCCCCAGAAGCGGGGGCCGCGGGGGGACTGTGGAAAGGGCCGGCCAGGTCCTCTAGCCCTGACTGCTTTAGACCTTCTGGGCGGGGCCCTTTCCACCTCGGGTCGCCGCGGAGTGGTCCCGCGGAGGTGGGAGGGGCCTGGTCCTTCTCGGTCCCGCTGCCCAGCCGCGACGCGCGGCTCCGAGGGAGGCGGGAGCCCTTGGGGTGTCTGCCCTTCTAGCTGCGAGTGAGTCGGCCTCGGCCGTTTGTAGGGGAGGGAGTTGCAGGATGTGAACCTGCTCCCTGGGAGCCCCGTTACCTCGGCACGGCGTCGTGCCCGGGCTTTCGCTCAGGGGGGCACTGTGTGTGCCCCCGGCTGGAGCGACTCGTGGCGGTGGCAGCCCGGGGTCTGTTCCTGGGGCTGCCCGTCGGTCGGTACGTGAGCAGACGCGTGGGGCGGGTTGCGCGGGCCTCCAGAGGCCCCGGGTGGCCGCGTCCTTTCTCCCCAACCAGGACACCACTGTGTCCGGCCTCTCGTGGCTGCCTCTGCGGGTCCCTTTCTCCTCCTGTCCTCCGGTGTGTGGGGGATGAAGGGGACGTCCACGCTGCCCCCCCCACCGTGCAATGTCTGGGAGGGGATCACTGCGGCTTGACCTCCCGTGGCAGAGGGACACGGCTGTGAGCTCCAGGCAGGCGTTAGTTGTTAACTCGCGCTGACGCGAGAAGGGGGTGGTGGGAGGAGGAGCCTTGGCTGAAGGCTTGTCCCCGGGTCGGTCGCGGGTGAAGCCCAGGTGTTGCCTGCAATGCAGCCCCCAAGCGCCTGATGTTTTAGGGCTGAGGCTTCGAAGGGAAAAACGAGGGGTTTGGGGGACAGGCGGAGCGCGCTGAAAGACGGGAAGCTGAGGCCACAAAGGCACTTTTAAATCCTTCCTGCCCCAGGGCCTCCAGCAGGCAGAGAACCGAGGCGTGCCTGCTCCGGTGTGTGCCCCGCTCCGCAAGGGGCGTCCTCGCCCAGGGGTGCAGTGTGGATGCAGTCCTGGCTGGTTGGGACGCCAAGGGGGGTGGCCCAGGGGTGGCCTCCTCATGTGTCAGGGCCCATCTTGGAACCTAGAGCAAGCCCTATTCAAGAGAGCGAGGTGAGGGGGGTTTTGCTCAGAAGGGGCGGTGGGGGTGCCCCCCAAGCTCTGGAACCACGTGAGGATGGGAGGGTGGGGGGGGGTAGGCCTTGTGCCTTCCTTTAGTGACTTGGTTTTTTTGGACCTTAAAAATGCGGCACCCAAGCCCACTTAGTTGCCTGGTTGTGCCAATTTTTTAAGGTTTTGGGGTGTTTTCATGTATTGCTTTTTACAAGTCTCCCAATTTCATTTTGGGGGGATGGTTTTTCAAGTTTTTATTGTAGGAGAGAGTATTTTGTCCATAATACAGTGAGTATTGAGACGTCTTGGAAGTCTGTTTCCGAAATAAACCCCCCCACATGGGGGGAAAAGGTGTTTGTGTTTGTTTTACATACATTTTATTTGTGGTGGTCGAGTGAGGGGGAGCAAAATGGATAAAACAATGTAGATGAGCAGATCCTGGAGTGTTCCGGGATAGTCCTTGGTAAAAACAACTTATGGTGGGGGAGGGACTTTGAAAAAGGTCACAAGGAAAGAAGCCATATAGATCCATTTATTACAGTCTGTATACAATTTTAAATATGTGCGGTTCACCAGTATCCTTAACTTTTATAAAGCTTTATTAAAAAATGGAATAGAGAGCGGGTCCCCTCATCCTGCCTGGTGCATCAGTGAGAATTTCCAAATAGCTTCTCTGTGGGTCAGCAATCTGGGCAGAAGAGCATCATCCCAGCCGCAGAATTTCTATCCTATTACCTGTTTCTTGCCTCTGTAAGCCCTATCCTGCAGAGAGTTTATAAAGATCCTCAACTACATGAAGAAGGTGGAGGAAGGTGATGTGTGGAGGTTCACCTGGGGACGCAGGTTTCACTACATCATCAGGCCCCCCAGAGCGTCTTTTACAAGCACGAACACCAGAAAAGCTGAACCCTCCCTGTCGAAGGCACATGATTCCTTTGCAGTACGTTCCTCCCTGCAGAATAAACCACTCTTGGCGGGGGGGGGGAGACAGAGAAGAGAGGCTATTCTCAGGGAATCAGGATTTTCAAACCCCCCTTAGCTGTCAAAACTACCTAATGAGGAAGAAGGGGGACTGGGTAATTACCCCCACCCCCTATCTCCCAAGGGCCCACAGAACCTGCCCTGTTTTCTATGCTGAGGAAGGTGGCAGGGCTCCTAGAGGCCCACAAACTTGGTGGGGGGGGGCGTTCCTCCCAGTGTGAGTCTTTCTATGAAATCCCAGAGTCACAGGAGGAGGTTAGGCCTTGAGCCGGCTTCCCCGTGTGCTGCACTGACATCTCTGGTCCGAGCGCCAGACCCGTGAGCCTGTGCCCCGCAGCTGCAGGCAGGAGGTTATCTGGTGTGAAGTTTTCGGTGTTGAATGATGTGGGAGCTTTGGCTGAAGGACTTCCCACATTCTCCACACTCGTAAGGCTTCTCGCCCGTGTGGACTCTCCGGTGCTGGATGAGGTTGGACTTCTGGCTGAAGGATTTCTCACACTCCCCGCACTTATAAGGTCTGGCTCCCGTGTGAATTCTCTGGTGCTGGTTGAGCGTGGACCTATGGCTGAAGGACTTGCCGCACTCTCCGCACTCGTAAGGCCGCTCCCCGGTGTGAATGCGCAGGTGCTGAACGAGCTTGCACTTGTAGCTGAAGGACTTGGCACATTCGTTGCACTTGTAGGGCCTCGCTCCGCTGTGGATCTTCTGGTGCTGGATGAGGTTGGAGCTTTGGCTGAAGGAATTCCCACACTCCCCACACTTGTAAGGCTTTTCTCGCGTGTGTACTCTCTGGTGTTTGATGAGGGTCGAGCTGTAGCTGAAGGCTTTTCCGCATTCGCCACAGGCGTAAGGCCTCACGCGAGTGTGAATCTGCAGGTGCTGGACGAGTCTGAACTTGAAGCTGAAGGCTTTTCCGCATTCGCTGCACTTGTAAGGCCGGGCGCCAGTGTGAATCCTGTGGTGCTGAATGAGGTTGTAGCTTTGGCTGAAGGATTTCCCACATTCGTTACACTCGTAAGACCTCGTTTCTGGGTAAGCTCTCGGGCAGTGACTAAGGATGGAGCTTTGGTTAAAAGGCTTCTCACAGTTATCCCAGTCGTGGTAACTTTCTCTGGGGTGCAGTTGCTGATGCTGGAAAAGTTTACAGTCATAGCTAAAGGACTTCCCGTGGTCGCTGTACTCGGGTGGACTTTTTCTACCCTGAAAGGAGTCCCCATGTTCAAAGCTGCTGTGAGGCTCGGCTCCTTTGAGAGTGGCCTGGTGCCGGAGAAGGCTCACGATGGCCAGGAAGTCCTTCCCAACTCCCCCACAGGGGAAAGGCTTCCCTGACACGTGCAGTTTGTACCTTGTCACAAGCTCCATGTCCCATCTGAATGGCTTCTCCTCACTGTGCTTCTGGGGCTGAAGATTTGCGTCCAACCACAGTTTCCCACATGCCTCGCAGATGTAGTTCTGCCCACGATGTGCTCCTTGGTCCTCACCCAGGTACAAAATGTCTCTCCCAAGCAAGACACACTTGTCACAGGGCTGAGCTCTCCACACGGACGGAGCTGGACTTGAAGTCCTGCCCATGGACACCTGCTGCACCGAAAGGGCCTCCTCCTCCTCCTCCATTCCGTACCAACAACCTGAAAGCAAAGAAACGTGGGGGAGAAGCTCCTGTTATTCCCCAGGTCAGGCTGATAAAACAGGCCGGAGCCCTGGGACTCAAGTCACAATCGGAAGGAGCACGGCCTCTAATTCACCCCTCTGCCCCCCAGTGGGCTGCAAGGGACCAGATGCCACTGGAGAGACTGGGGGGAGGAGTGGTGCAGGAAGGAGGGGTGGGTTCGGGCCTGAGCACCCTGGACAACCCCTCTAATCCCCAGCTGAAGTGGCTGGGAGAAGGACGAGCAAGTCCGTGCGTGGCCCAAAACAATACCATGTTGCAGATCCACGCAGGAACATCTCGTAAGATGAGCCTCTGGTCTTCCACATAACTGTGGCCCCAACGAGGAGGAGGGAGAAAACCTGAGTGCGTGCTGGGTCTGGACAGAGCTGGCCCGGCCCCGGTGAGGTCTCTGCCCACAATCCAAATGTGAGAAAAAATGTCAAGCCGGGGCAGGTGGGAAGTCTTACCTAGTGAGATCACGAGTGCGAAGTTCTCCAGCATCACATCATGGTACAGGCATCTCTGTGTCTCGTCAAGGAGCCCCCACTCTTCCCAGGAGAAGTACACAACCACGTCTTCGAAGGTCACACTACCCTGCCATGAGGGGGAGAGATGAAACCACAAACAGGCAAGCCTTGGTGTCACTTCTCCCTAGGTCTGCAAGGCTGCACCAGCCCCCAACCAGGCACTGTCCCTAAAATCCTCCCCAGTGTAGCCACCAGGTCCAACCGCTGCTCCTAAGTCCCTAATACCCATCAGCTCCCACCCCCCATTTTATAGCTGCTGGCATCATGAGTGCTCAGCAAGAGGAACCCCGCTTCCTAGGGCAGCCTTTAGTCTTCTGGGTTCGAGGACACTACTCATACTGGACTAGAGCCTCCACGAAAAACCTCCTTTTAATATCCAGACACTAGGAACTAGTAATTACCAGCTCACGACCTCTGCCCTTAAATTAAGCTCCTCTACCAGGCTCCAGGTACGGATGCCACAAACCAGTGTCCTTCTCCTGTCCCTTACCTGCATGTGAGAGGCCCAAGGCAGGACTAGACTCAGTACCTGAAGTTCCCGCAGGCACCTGAGGCGCAACCCCTCACCTCCGCCCCCCGAGTGCCTCCCCAGGGCTCAGCCTGTTCTCTACCTCACTCTTCCCAATAGAGAATCTGGTTCTACTTTAAAAAGGGATTTAAAGACCAACCGTTTCTCCGGCTTCTGGGGCTGTGATTTACATCTCTGTAGCCTCCACCCCAACCCTCCCACTTTCTGTAGCTACGAGCCTGACAAGGGAAGGACGCCTGCGTGGCCCACAGCTCAGCCGCCGCCTCCACCGGTAACCCCCAGGCTGGCGTCCTTACAGGTTTGGTTCCAAAGTGCATCACCTGTAGAGGTGGGGCCCTCGGAGCTCCCGCTCGGACCTGCCCCGTGACTCCGCCTCGCGCTCTGCTCGAGGGGCAGACCGGAAGGGGCCCAGGCTGCAGGGACGTAAGCAGGTGCCGAGTTCAGGCCCAGGGGACAGCGTTTACCTGAGCCGGGTCCGCGGGCGCAGCTGCCGCCATGGGACTCCGTGGGAAGAGCGGGACTGGGGGCGGCCCAGGGCCACGGGGACGCCTCCTCTAGTGCTTCCCCAATCACCTCGGCCTGACCCTGCGCTCTGGACCTGCCGAACAGCGAACAGCCCGTCTCCTGGACCTTCATTGGCTCCACGCTGGCGTCGCTGGGCGCAGGGTCCTCCGGGCAATGCAGTTCTCAGCGCTCCACAGGCCTCTGCAGGGGCGCCACGCGTCAGAACCTCCTGGAACACAGCCGCAGCTGCTCTGCAAGGGGCGCTGTGCCCGGATTCCTGGGGAGTCGCGACGATCCCCTGAATGTTCAACACCGATGTGGTTTTAGACTCCCCGACAGCACGCTCCCAGAGGCTACATGGACTACTCCCGCTGTCCCCAAAGCTCACAAATGCACACAGACCTAGTGTTCCAGAGTCACTCAGAATCACAACTGTGTCTGACGTGGCGGTGGGCAGTGGCGGGGGGGGGGGGGGGGGGCGGAGAACGCTGGGAAGAAGGCAACCTCATCTCCTACACTTCTGTTTTCTCCAGGCTCACTGCCCATGGCATGCTTTTGTCCAACGCTGGAAAGCCATGGATTCTGGTCTTTGGTCCAGTTTTGAAGTCACTCACAGAAGGAGTCTGAGGGAGACCCCTTGAGGAAAATGAAAGGGATCTAAAGCTTCTGAAACCCAATTCTCACTTCAGGGCTCTCTCCAGACTTTGCAAATGCTCAGGTTGTTAAGAGATGTGGGTTATAAAAGGTGTAAAGCTCCAAACCAAGACCACATCCCGTTAGAGATTCGTAACTGTGCTCTCTGGCTTCCCAGGCTCCGTGTGGGACCTGCTCACCGCTGCGGGGGTAGTTCTGAGCTACTGAGTGCCATGGAATTGAAGCAGCAAGTAAAACTGTTATTTTATCTGGCTAGGGGCGTTAAAGAGATGAAAACATACTCCTGAACTGAGGTGCCAAAGAGCGTCCCTAATCTGTGTGTATATGAATGACAGGGCGTCAAGGATGCTAAGAGCTTCTCAGTGGAAATGCCATGTAAAGACAAGCCCTCCCACAAGTGTGTGAAGAACATTCCCAAAACAACTACATTCTGGGAGGGAAAAAACACTAAGTGCACCAAGATTTTTTGGGTTCTAAAGCTTATAAGTCTCTTGTGGAAAAATTTACAGGTTTGACAGTTCCAGGTGATGAACCGCTATCCAAAGAGCCATCTAGAATTTATAAATACTGGTATCTGTTCTGACTGCTCCACCTTCAAGCTTCCTGACATCCCAAAATACGGAAATTATGTCTACTAATAACAGGAGTACAACTATGCATTGTGAGAGGAAGTGTCATGGACATTTTCACCAGGAAGGTATGTTGAAAGCCGAGCTAGGCCTCTTGAGCCCAACAGCTGGCTGAATGGAGCCCAGTTGTGAGTGCAAAAAACCAGTCTTTGAAGAAAATTAAAAGTGCCACTCCAGGGAACACACAAACGGTACGAAAGTAAAACAGCCTGACTACTGATAGAAAGTTCTAGTGGTCTGCAAAGAAGATCAAAGCAGCCCCAACACTCCTTAAGCCAAAACCTAATCCAGAGCAAGGCCTAACTGTCTCCACTTCTAGAAAGGCTGAAGAGAAGTGAGGAGTCTGCAGAGAGGTGAGGAGTCTGCAGAAGACCGGCTGAGGGAAAGCAGCCATCTCCACACCATCACAGCACAACGGACAAAGTGCTGACACAGAAGCTGCGGCGAGTGATCCAGAAGATCGAGCTCAGGGCATACCACAGATTTCCAAGGCAGACAAAACAGCCTGCGATGGGAAGACGCCCTGCATCTAGCGCTTTCAGAGCTAGAGAGGTCGAGCCTGGCTTCAAAGGACAGGCCAACTCTCTTGGCGGGGGCCAGCGTTCCTGTATCATTCTGGACGTCCTAGGACCCTTACCAATTGGGCTGAATCTCTGGAACAACAAAGCCGGCTGGAGACACCGTGTTTACAACCTGGTTTACTGACTGAGACCTACTGCTCACTTGTCGGCAATATACCTGGCCACGCAAGAGCCCCGTAGCCCATGGATCAAGAAGGAATTTTGATTTTCAAGTCTTATTGCTTATGAAAAATACAATTTGTAAGTCCACAGAAGTAAAGTGAAAACCTTCTGGAATTTCATTCCAGTAGCCATTCATGGGCAGCAGAGTCCAGTATGAACAGGAGTTTGGAAGAGGTTGATTCCAACCTTCACGGATGACTCTGTGGGGACTTAGAAGAAGTACCAGTAGCTGCAGAGAATCAGAAGTAGAGAAGGTGTGACCGAAAGGCTGCACAGTACAATCTCATGAAAGAACCTGAATGGAAGACCAGAGAAAGGCATTGCTTCGGGTTGCCTGAGGTGGAACTACTCCCGGTAAAGATGCCCGAAGACTGCCAAAGTGACCAGTGATAAAGAAGGTCTATGGTGAATGTTTTGTAAGAGGGGGGAGTCAACTGTAGGGTAAACTTCATTGTCTGAAGAAACTGCCACAGCCACCCTGAGCCACAAACAAAATGATTAAGACTTGCTGAAAGCTCAGTTGAGTGTTTTCTTAGCAAGAACGTATTTCTTAATTAAGGTCTGTATATTGGTTAGGGTTTTTTTTTTTTTAAATAAGGCCTAATGATTTTTGTACACTTAAAAGACTACAGTGTAAACATAACTTCTCTTATATATGTCCTGGGAAACCAAACACTTCGTTGGACTTGCTTTATCGCAGGTGTAGAACCAAACCCACGCCTCTTGTGTTGCTGGAGATGGGACTACAACATGCCCCTCGGGCGTAAGCAGCAGCACGGGAAGAAAGGAGCCTTCCTGGAGCATCCATTATCGGGCAAATGCAGCAACTTCTTAGAAAAGGAGTCTTGACAACCTCCCCCCCCTCAGAACCCGGACAGTTGGAACTGAGATCCAACTATGCAAAACCACATTCTCTCTTCTGCTCAGAGTGTAAAGGGAAAGAGGTCCCTGCACAATAAATGTAATCTTTCCTCCATCATTCACAGCAACAGATGAAAAATGCCGTTTAGACACTGTAGACATTCATAGTCATCGCAGTCCACCCACACTGTCCCCTCACATGCAACATTTTCACCCAGTGTTTTCATTCAAATCAGCACTGGATTTCTACTGTCAAACTCCCCAAACCTCAAAAAGCCATACATGACATTTTCATGAAATTCCCTTTGAATAATTGCTTACAGAACGGCCTTTTGTATCCTACAACTGCTACTGAACACAGAATGCAAAATTCCCAGCAGATTCACTGGCATAGCTTATGAGACTATAAGGATTTTTTAAAGTGTTACTAAATAATTGTGTGTTCTAGAGAGAACTTAGAGCCCAAAGACTCTGTTGGGAAAAAGATGTTTTGTCGGTCACTGCTAATGAAGTCAAAGAGAGGAAATGTGGACACGTTGAGAAACAGGAAGGCAGATGTTTGTGAGCCGAGAGCTTGGATTCATAATCAGGGTATCGGGGTTATCTAAAAGGACAAAATATTAGTTGAATGAGTGAAAAGAGTCAAACATACTCACCAGGATCAGGATGGTGCCTATGGCTCTGGCTTCACAGGAACAGAGTCACTGCTGAGAAGGTACTGACCCCTCTGCATGTATCTGTCAAGGACAAGGACAGTGTGGAGTCAAGCCCAGACCATGAGGCTCAAGCACACGACACATCAACATCATAGATGCTGTCAGTTTTCTACACCTCCTAAGCTTCTCAATTTGTCTGCAACAGCCCAGGGAAAATGCATACATTTCCCCCAACACTTAGGTTTCTGCTTCTCAACGAAACTGGCGCTCTCATAGGAATGTCTGAAGAAAAGGGTGAGGAATTTCCAAGGATCCCAACTCTAGTCTAAGTGGGAAAGACAACATTCGGACCTAAGTTAGCTGAAACTACCTTATCTACCTTATCAACTTAGCATGCTAAAGGCTGATTTCAGTGACAAAGTCGTTGTACCAGAAAACTTCTTCATTCAGATAACAGTTTCAATTTAATAATCATAACAGCAAGTCTTTCATAATTGCAGAGCTATTTCATGTAGAATTATCATCACAGTCTCAAACTAGTATCTATCAATTGGGAATTGAATAAATCCTCACAGAGCAGTAGGTTGCTGTGGACAGGATCAATGAACTTTCTCTGCTGCTGAAACTTCAGGTCATAATCTTGTATTAAAATATCAGAATGCCATCTGTAATTAGCTGTAACTGTATGGAAGGGCGCCTGGGTGGCTCAGTGGGTTGGACCTCTGCCTTCGGCTCTGCTCATGGTCTCGGGGTCCTGGGATCGAGGCCCACATTGGGCTCTCTGCTCAGCAGGGAGCCTGCTTCCCCCCCTCTCTCTGCCTGCAGCTCTGCCTGCTTGTGATCTCTCTGTCAAATAAATATATAAAATCTTTAAAAAAATTAAAAAAGATAAAATTGTATGGAAAATCAATCTGTGTGGTTATATACTAGATTTTTTTTAAAGCTTAGAAGAATGGTATCCAATTAAGAGGGGAGGGGGGAAAAGTGGAGTAAACAGGATGAAATTTCTTTCATATATTTACGATTACGTATTTTGAAATAAAATTCCTAAGAATAAAAAAGAGGCTTATATTCACAAATCAATGTTCACAGCATCTACTCATTATATAGCACAACACTAGGAACAAACTTCAACAGATGAGTAACTGAATAAATTCTTTAGCAGCCGTACAACGGAACACTACTCAGCGGTAGTAAGGAGTGAATGACTGACACACGCACGGAGCGGGACGGATCTCTCGCATGTTCGGTTTCATCGGAAACCCACGTTCATGTGCAGTTCATGAAACTACAGAGATGGAGAACGGATCAGTGCGTTTCCGAGGACAGGGATGGGATGGAGGGTAAGCTGGTGTGAGTGCAAACAGCAGGAGGAAGTTTTGGGGGTCACAGGCCAGTTTTCTATCTTGACTGCACTGGTGGTGATGGGAGTCTCTACGTACGGGCAAATTACTGTAATACACACGTGCGGTTAAAAATGGCGACACCTGAGTAAGATCTACAGCTGTCTAAGACGTCATTTGGAGAGGCAGGGTGAAGGGAACATGGGACTTTCATACTATTTATGCAACTTCCTGTGAATCTATACTTCAGCTAAAAATAAAATATTACTGTGCATCAAACCTCAGGTTCTAACCAAAGTTAATTTTTTAAAGATTTTAACATTTATTCATTTGAGAGAAAAAGTGAGTGCACAAGTCAGGGGGCGGGGAAGGCAGAGAGAGAGGGGAAGTAGACTCTCCACAGAGCAGGGAGCCCGGTATGGGGCTCGATCCCAGGACCCAGAAATCATGACCCGAGCTAAAGGCAGACACTTAACCATATCACTGAACCGTATGAGCCACCCAGGTGCCCCGAGAGAGGTTAATTTTAAATTTAATGATATAACTCCTATTAACCACTGAATGATAGAGAACATTTCACTAACGATGTTGTGAGGCACCTGGGCGGCTCAGTCAGTTGCATGTCCAACTCTTGATGTCGTGGGGGTCAGGAGACTGAGCTCCCTGTGAGCATGGGGCCTGCTTAAGATTCTCTCTCTCTCCCTCTGCTTATGCTCTCTTCTCACTAAACAAAAATGAAAACAAAATAAAACCAAAGTTTTCTGATGTATGTATCTACTTAGCGGTGTCCATTCCTTTATCAGCACACCTTTACAGATCTACTGTCCCCAAGTATCATCTTAACGTAAAGAAAACGGGCTCTGGAGAAACAGGCAAAATGGGTGAAGGGGAGTGGGAGCTACAGGCTTCCAGTTATGGAATGAGAAGTCATGGGGATGAAAGGTAGAGCATCCGGAAACAATCAATGTGGGGGCGCCCAGGGGGTTCACTCGGTTAAGTGACTCTTGATTACGGTCCTGAGATCAAGCCCAAAGGGCTCTGCACTGAGCGAGGAGTCTACTTGAGACATCTGCCCCCCTGAGGACCCCCTAAAATAACCGTTTAATAAAAACAAATAGTCAGCGGTACTGCAGGAGTGTGCGGCGACAGGCGGTACGGTACCACACGGGCTATCACGGTGAGCACTGCACAATGTACAGAATCGCCGAGTGACCACACTGCACGCCCGAAACTAGTACAACACTGAATTAGTGCACCACTGTATGTTAAATACAATCAAGTTAGTTTGCCTTTTTTTTTTTTAAAGAACGCATGCATGAAACATGACATTTAGATTTTTGGCCTGCCTCGGCAAGTAGAAAGATGGAGTTAGCACTGGCTGAAATTGGGAAGGCCAGGGCCAGGGAAGGACTGCAAGGAAGTGCAAGAGAAATTTTTGAACATGTGGGGGTCTGTGACAGATACAGATCTGGAAGTTTTCTAGTGTTTATGCGGTACGCTATTTATGGTCATGACACCGCGTGAGATCAGAAATGAACGTGCAGTCTGAGAATTCAGAAATGACTAACGGGCAAGGGAAAGATGGGAGAGGAAAAGAAATCAGGAATAAAAAACGTCAATTGTGGTAAAACCTTCTGAGAGGAACTTTACACAAAATCTTAGAAGTCACCATTGGATTCAGGAGTTAGCTAGTGACCATGGAGTTGTGAGGCTAACAAACCAAACTTGAATGAGTGGAGAGCTACATAGGAATTGAGGTAATTGAGTGAGAGAAAAAAATGCTCCTCAAAAATTTTTATCTTAAAGGTTTAGTTGTGGGGCGCCTGGGTGGCTCAGTGGGTTAAAGCCTCTGCCTTCGGCTCAGGTCATGATCCCAGGGTCCTGGGATGGAGCTCCCTACTCAGCAGGGAGCCTGCTCACCACCCCACCCTCCCGCCTGAATCTCTGCCTACTTGTGATCTCTGTCAAATAAAAAAAAAAAAAAATCTATATAAAAAAAGAGAGGGGCACCTGGGTGGCTCGGTGGGTTAAAGCCTCTGCCTTCGCCTCAGGTCATGGTCCCAGGGTCCTGGGATGGAGCCCCGCATCGGGCTCCCTCTCTCTCTGCCTGTCTCTCTGCCTACTTGTGATCTCTGTCAAATAAATAAATAAAATATTAAAAAAAAAAAAGTGCCCCAAGATGTTAAGACATGGGCGGCATGGTCCTTAGCTGGCATTAGTAACTGACCCTAAATCAGAGGGGAGGAATCAGTTCTATTTTGATAAAAGTAGGTCCATAATAAGACTTGAACCAACTGGGACCTCGGGGTGGTTCAGCTGGTTAAGCATCTGACTTTGGCTCAGGTCCTGATCCCACAGTCCCAGGACTGGGTCCCGCACCAGGCTTCTTGCTCAGGGAGGGGCCTGCTGCTCCCCCGGCTTGTATGCTCTCTCTCTGACGTTAACAGAAGTTAAACCAACTGGTTTTATGTAAGAAAGCAAAAACTGTTTTCAAATGGTGATTTCTTTGTTCTTTGTGTTATGGGAGCAGAATATCAAGGGACAGAGGGGAGTAATACTGGAAACGTAATGAAATAACATTTAGATGTCCTGGACCTGCCAAAAGTTTACTGGATCTACTGAGTCAAAAGCTGAAACCCGAAGATGCAATTAAGAGACGGAGAGAGGCTGCCAGAGCAGGGACGTCTGCGCCCAGGGCTTGGGAAGTTCTAAGTGACAGATCCGCTGTGACTGGGCTCCTTATCTGACAGCACTGAAATACTTACAATTATTAAGAGCGTTTAGAGGAATAGATCCTAGGTTTCCTGAATACTCCCCAACTACATGAAGTCAAGGTTGAAGGTGGCGGCAGCACTAAGACTAACAAGGAAATCGCTACTTGGAGTCTTTCTAGTAAAGGGAACGGTGAGATTTTAGAACAGGAATAACGCAACCCTGAATTTTATATCTCTAAAGAGCAGGGAACGTGTGTGCGACCCGAGCTGGGGGCTGTGGAAGTATCCTTCAAGCCAGCATCCCGCCCTGTGCAGCGAGCAGCTGGCATGTGGAGGGGTGCCACGTGTGCCAAGCCTGACTGTGGTGGGTGCGCGTCCGCTCCCGACGCCGCGACTCGGGTGGGGGCACTGGCAGGGGCGCGGCGGCTAGAAACAGAAGCAGGAGTCGCGCCTCCTGCTGCAAGGTGCGAGCGGATGACAAGGCGCCGTGGAGAGGGCACTGCGCCCCTCTGAAACGTTCTTACACACAAAGGAAAAGGAAAGATTTCCAAAAGCCTTAGCTTTGTGGATGTCAGATCACAGATTATGTATTTGGGAAAAGTACTTCTGTTTCACAAACGTATTCTCCTTAAAACCAAATAGGACTACTCGGACACTGCCTAAGCAAACTGAGATCTCTCTGCCGGAGTTTCTTTGTTCTCAAACAGCCGCACGAAGTGCTTGCTGCCAAGTCCTTTCAGGACGGCCCTATTTAAAACAGCAACAGCCACTCTTTTGGTATTTATGTTTTAATTTCCCAGAACACCAAATGCTGCTAAATGCACTCTAACGTACAGTTCGACATGTTTTGACAGCATAATCACAAATTCACCAACTAAAATAAATGTACAGAACAGCCCCATCTCTCTGCAAGTCCTCCTCCCGCTTTGCAGAAAGTCGTGCTCCCTACCCCCGAGTTCTGAAACCCTACGTGCTGTCTGCCTCAGGTTTTAGGCACATCTTTTCCAGGGCGTCTGGTAAGGGGAATCAAACAGGATACAGCCCTTCTACTCAAAACAATGAACTGGTTTTTGTCTTTGTTTTTTAAAGAGATTTTATGTATTTATTTGAGAGAGCACGCACTTGAGGGCAGGAGGAGCAGAGGGAGAAGGACAAGCAGACTCCACAGCGAGCATGGAGCCCAACGTGGGGCTCGATTCCATGACCCTGACAGCATGATGAAGTCAGAATCAAGAGTCAGATGCTTAAACGACTGAGCCACCCAGGCACCCCATACAACATCTCATTTGTGGGATGTCTGGGTGGTTCAGTCGGTTGGGCGTCTGCCTTCGGCTCAGGTCGTGATCCCAGGCTCCTGGGATCAAGTCCCACATTGGGCTCC
This sequence comes from Enhydra lutris kenyoni, assembly GCF_002288905.1. NCBI lineage: Eukaryota > Metazoa > Chordata > Mammalia > Carnivora > Mustelidae > Enhydra > Enhydra lutris. Next base: position 843,344 of record NW_019154198.1, read on the forward strand.
TTGCTCAGCAGGGAGCCTGCTTCTCCCTCTGCCTGCTGCTCCCCTTGCTTGTGCATGCTGTGTCTCTCTCTCTCTCCAGTAAATAAAATCTTAAAATAACAACAACGCATTTGTGATTCACCCTTGTTTTGACGGGGATCAGTAGTTCATTCTCTGTAATGCCAAGCAGGCTTCCATTGCGCAGATGTACCATGGTTTATCGACTCCCCAGCTGCAGGACATATGAATCATTTCCAGTTCCAGATATCATGAATATAGTCACAATAAACACTGTCTATAGTTTTTTGTTTCAACTTAGGATTCTGAGTTGTAATGCGTAACCATATATCTAACTTAAAAGAAAAAAAACTGCAAAAAATTATTCTTCAAGGTAGATGTACCTTTTTGCATTGCCAGCAGCAAGTACCTGAGAATACCGATTTCTCTACCTCCATTTCCAGACAATTTCAGATCACAGAAAGGTGTCCCTGCAAACTGCTGTGGCTTTGCAAGTGTGTTTGCTACGAGCATTAGTACGGATGCTTGCGTGATACTTTCGTGTGTAGGTACATGTTTGCATGTTTGTGGGTAGGCAGGGAAAGGGAAGGGACAGGTAAGGGTACTGGTAGGTACTCTGAAAGCTATCAAACGGTGTATCATAAAAGATTTGGTTGTTCTGACTCAAAGTAGTACATTTGCAGAACTACATCAAGACCCCAGAATGTTTTCCAAGTCATTCCTAAGGTTTTCCCAATAGCCTGAAGCTAACTGGACACTTAGCCCGCACACCAGTACCGTGTGTGCTGTCAGGTCTCACCCTGTTTTATCCTACCAGCAGTCAGCTGAGTGATAAATGCCTGTTTCTTTTTATCCATATTATGGAGAATAACCAGGGTTCTAAAAATAGCAAAACATGCTCACAGTGCTTTCTAGTATACCTTGAGTTCCCTGACAGAGCACAGGATACCCAGCTTCCTGTGAATTTCAGGCGAAGAACAAATAATTTTATAAGGCATATTGCATGGGACATAGAGTTAAAAAAAAAAAATTGTTCACCTAGAATTCACATTTAACTGAGTGTCCTGTGTTTTTATTTCCTAAATCTGGCAACTCTAAGTATTCTGCTTATGCACTATTTCAACTATTGCTTAAACAATACAAATTTACTATACGACAGTTCTGGAAGTCCAAAGTCCAAGAAGTCTCCCTGGTGTCAGCAGGGCTGACATCCTTTCCAGAGGCTCTAGGAAAGAGTTCATCTCTTTTCTCATTCTTCAGAGCTGCTTTGCAGCTCCGGGCTCACGGCCCTTTCCATCTCAAAGCCAGCAATGGCGAGCTGAGTTGTTCTCACCCTGCGTCACTTGGACACTTTCCATTTTCTGCCTATCAGTTCCCCAACCAAGAACCCGTTTGATCACACTGGGCAGGCTCAGGTATTCCAGCATCACCTCCCACTTCTAGGCCAGTTGATTAGCTCCCTTAACTCTACTCACTACTACCTTCGCTCTCCTTTGCTGTGTAATCTGACCCTTGAGACAAGATGTGTAAAGGCAACATTATCCTACTTATCCTGCTGGCTTAGAGAGTGTTTTAATTCCCCAAACCCAGCACAAACATTCCCTCTCATTAGGAACAACATTAGGGTCATAAGGATTTAGGAATATTTGGTGCTGGATCTTCCTTAGTCCCTCACAGTATGACGGTGACTCCAACAACTCCATCTTTTTAGGGGGTTTCTGCTGTATCCTTCACTGCATTACTGACACCATGGAACACAGGAAGAGAAAAAAGAAACCCCCTCTTCTTCAGGATTCTATGCTAGTAGCTACAATTTCTCCCCCTTATTGCTTTCAACCTAACCATTCTCTTCAGATACTTTGTCTTGCTAGAAGTAAATGTATTTTTTATTTATCTGTATTTTTATGGTTCTGTGAAGCTATTATAACTGAACACATTTAAAGTGTACACTGTAGGGGCACCTGGGTGGCTCAGTGGGTTAAGCCTCTGCCTTTGGCTCAGGTCATGATCTCAGGGTCCTGGGATCGAGCCCCGCATCAGGCTCTCTGCTCAGCGGGGAGCCTGCTTCCTCCTCTCTCTCTGCCTGTCAAATAAATAAATAAAATCTTAAAAAAAAAAAAAATACCAAAGACAAAGCAGGGGAAGATGGCAGAGTAGGAAGAGGATGGCTCACCACCCACAGATGCATCCAGCCAACAACTACATATAACACAACTCACTCTGACAATGACCTTAAGACTAGAACACTTATTCCACAGCTGAATACAAAGAGCCAAATAGAGGGCGCCTGCGTGGCTCACTTATTAGGCATGTGCCTACGGCTCGGGTCGTGATCCCAGAGTCCTGGGATCGAGCCCAACATCAGGCTCCCTGCTCTGCAGGTAGCCTGCTCTCCCTCTCCCACTCCCTCTGCTTGGTTCCCTCTCCCATATGTCTCTGTCAAATAAATAAAATCTTAAAAAAAAAAAAAAAAGCCAAATTGAGTAGGGTAGGAGGGGTTACAGATGTTGTGCAGAACCAAACACCTAGCATGGCAAGCCACAAGTGGGAAGGGTATCACAGGCACACAGGTCCTCCCTAAGGAGTAAGAGGCTCCATCCCCACACAGGGCACCTCCTGGCCCTGGGGACCTGAACACGAAGATGAGCCCCATGAAGTCTGACTTTGAAAATGAGCAGAGCTTAACTCTGAGAGATCTGAAAATCAGCAGGGCTAAACTATGGTAACGGCAGAGCCAGAAGGCTATCGGAAACTGAGATTCTGTTCTTAAAGGGCCACCATATTGTAACACTCCGTCTGAAAGCTAGCACAAAAGGCAGCAGCTTGAAAAGCACCTAGGTCACACATGAAGATTTACTGACTAATTGTGGAACATGTGCCAGAGGAGCAAGGATCTGTAGAAGCCTTCTCAAGAAAAAGATGTGCTGGCGGAGACCATTCTTCTGGCATTCCTTCAGCCTAGCTGGCCGGATGCCTGTGGGAGCCAGATCTGACCCTCTCCCTCTACATTGCTAGCACTGCTCCCCCCACCCTAGTGTTCCCTTGCAAACCTGCCCCACCTAAGCTACTGATCCCCCAGCAGGCACCCTTCCCCCAAAGCAGCTCCTATGCTGCCGCAGAGCATGGGCACCCCCGGCTGGGACAGGCACCTCTCCAAAGTGACTCCTGCCCCAGGGAGGAGGGAATCCTCCATGCCCCAGCACACCAGCAGCAGCTACAGCGAGGTTACCTCAGCCAGCCGAAGCAGGGGCCAGCCCCGTCCACCAGGGGGCTTACAGGAGCCATGGCCGGTTACTGCAGGCAGAGAGGCTGCCAGCCGCCCACCGACCCGCATGCCCAGAACAGTCTCTGACCATTTACAAAAGAGCTTAAAAAGCACACTCAGGGGTTATACCCCACAGTGACTGGTTCTGGGGACTGGGGGGACTGCACCACTGGGACCCACAGAATGCCTTCTACATAAAGGTCATTACTTTCAAGACCAGGACCTGTAACTGACCTAATACATGCAAACAAAGAGAGTCAGACAAAACACAGACAGAGGAATATGTTCCAAATGAAACAAGACAAAACCTCAGAAAAGAGAACTCAATGAAACAATCTACCTGAGAAAGAGTTCAAAGTAATGGTCCTAAAGACGCTCACTGGTCTTGACAGAAAAGTGGATGAGTTCAGTGAGACCTTCAATAAAGAGATACAAAATATAGGGGCACCTACCTGGGTGGCTCAGTCAGTTATGCATCTGCCTTCGGCTCAGGTCATGATCCCAGGGTTCTGGGATTGAGCCCCACATTGGGCTCCCTGCTCAATGGGGAGCCTGCTTTGCCCTCTCCCATTCCCCCTGCTACTGTTCCCTCTCTTTGTTTCCCTGTCAAATAAATAAATAAATAAATAAAATCTTAAAAAAAAACAAAAACAAAAACCAAGGCCCATCTACATGCTGCCTACATCTATATGCTGCCTACAAGAGACTCACTTCAGACCTAAAGACGCGCAGACTAAAAATGAAGGAATGGAAACACATATTCCATGCACATGGAAGTGAAAAACAAGCTGGGGTAGGAATACTTATAATAAACAAAGTAGAGTTTAAGACATGGATTGTAATAAAGAGAAAGAAAAGCACTGCATAATTATAAAGTTGATCCAACAAGAGGATATGACAATTATAACTATCTATGCAACCAACAAAAGAGCACCTAAAAATACGAAGCAAACGTTAGCAGACACAAAGGGAAACTAACAGAATACAATAATAGAAGGGGACGTCAACAGTCCGTTCACATCGACGGACAGATCACCTACACAGAAAATCAACAAGGAACAGTGGCTTTAATCAATAAACCACACAGACTTAACAGACATATACAGAACATTCCACCCCCCAAACAGAAGAATACACATTCTTTTCAAATGCACATGGAACATTCTCCAAGTCAAATCACATATTAGATCACAAAACAAGTCTCAATAAATTTAAAGACTGAAATCATATCAAGTATCTTTTCCAACCACAACAGTATGAAACTAGAATCAATTACAAGAAAAAAAATGGAAAAAAACACAAACACATGGAGGCTTAACAACACACTACTAAAGAGGAAGTCAAAGAAATCAAAAAGGAAATTGAAAAACAGCTGGAGACAAATGAAAACAAATAGAAGACTTCAAAAATCTTTGGGAGGAAACAAAAGCAGTTCTCAGAAGGAAGTTTATAGGGCGCCTGGGTGGCTCAGTGGGTTAAGCCGCTGCCTTCGGCTCAGGTCATGATCTCAGAGTCCTGGGATTGAGCCCCACATCGGGCTCTCTGCTCAGCAGGGAGCCTGCTCCCTCCTCTCTCTCTGCCTGCCTCTCTGCCTGCTTGTGATCTCTCTGTCAAATAAATAAATAAAAATCTTTAAATTAAAAAAAAAAAGAAGGAAGTTTATAGCAATACAGACCTACCTCAAGAAGCAAGAAAAATCTCAATCTAACCTTATACCTAAAGTAACTAGAAAAAGAACAAAAACCAAAGTTAGTAGAATGAAAAAAATAATGAAGATCAGAATGAAAATAAATGAAATAGGGGGGCCTGGGTGGCTCAGTCAGTTAAGTGGCTGCCTTCAGCTCAGGTCGTGATCCCAAGGTCCTGGGATCAAGCCCCACATCGGGCTCCCTGCTTAGCAGAGAGCCTGCATCTCCCTCTCCCTGCTGCTCTGCCTACTTGTGCACTCTTTATCTGCCCAATAAATAAATAAAATCTTAAAAGAAAAGAGGTGTGCCTGGGTAGCTCAGTGGGTTAAGCCGCTGCCTTCAACTCAGGTCATGATCTCAGGGTCCTGGGATCAAGTCCCGCATTGGGCTCTCTGCTCAGCAGGGAGACTGCTTCCCTTTCTCTCTCTCTCTCTGCCTGCCTCTCTGTCTACTTGTGATCTCTGTCAAATAAATAAATAAAATCTTTTAAAAAAAAACCAAACAATAAAAAAAGATTAAGGAAACCAAGGGCTGGTTCCTTGAAAAGATAAAGTAGATTTAGACAGACTCATCAAGGCAAAAAGAGGACTCAAATAATCAGAAATGATCAAGAACTTATGGGTGCCTGGGTGGCTCAGTTGGTTAAGCGACTGCCTTCAGCTCAGGTCATGATCCTGGAGCCCTGGGATCGAGTCCCCACATCGGCTTCTTGCTGGGAGTCTGCTTCTCCCTCTGACCCTCCCCCTTCTCATGCTCTCTCATTCTCTCTCTCTCTCTCAAATAAATAAAATCTTAGAAAAGAAAGAGGCCTTACAACTGACACCACAGAAATATAAAGGATTAATTATATACCAACAAACTGGACAACCTAGAAGAAATGGATAATTTCCTAGAAAAATATAACCTTACAAGACCAGATCACAACGAAATCGGAAATTTGTACAGACTGTTTACTAGTCACAAAACTAAATCAGTAACCAAGAAACTCCCAACAGGGGGCGCCTGGGTTGCTCAGTCAGTTAAGCGCCCAACTCTTATTTTGGCTCAGGTCACAAACTCAAGGTCATGAGAAGGAGCCCTACATTGGGCTCTGTGCTGGGCGCGGAGCCTGCTAAGAGTCTCTCTCTCTGCCCCTCCCTCCACCACCCCCCCCCCCACAAACAACCCACAACTCCCAATGAACTAAAGTCCAGGATCCAAATGATGTGGGAAACAGGCAGAAGAAAAATTATTAAATGTCCTTACCCACTGACAAGCCCTTGAAACAGGCACAGTGACATTCCTCTAAGGACTCAACTGCCTCCACCTTAACAATTCCTTGGGAAGCTTCCTGTATCTCTAAACCCTCCAAGATGCGCACTGACAATCATTCCCAAGCATTTGACCCACTGATATACATCTAAAGAGTCTCATAACAAAGGTTTTATTACTGATAATGCATCACCCTTTTCCCAACAACAGCTAGCCCCTCAAGGTCCTGGAAACCTTGCTCCCAAAATTCCTCAGAGACTTACGCCATCCCTGACCCCCTCCCAACTTGCAAGCATATAATGGACCACTCCTCACAAGCCCCGGGCAGCAGCTCCTTCTGTCCACGGGTCCTGTCCTCGTGCTTTAATAAACCACCATTTTGCACCAAAGATGTCTCAATAATTCTTTCTTGGTCATTGGCTCCGGACCTCACTCACCCCACCGAACCTCACCTATGTTCTAAGACTTCATCACAGTGGCTTCACAGGTGAATCCTACCAAACATTTATTTTTTTTTAATATTTTATTTATTTTACAAGTAGGCAGAGAGGCAGGCAGAGAGAGGGAGAGAGAGAAGGAAGCAGGCTACCTGCTGAGCAGAGAGCCCGAACCGGGACTCGATCCCAGGACCCTGAGATCATGACCTGAGCTGAAGGCAGAGGCTTTAACCCCCTGAGCCACCCAGGCACCTGTACCAAACATTTAAAGAAGTGTTAGCACCGATCCTTCTCAAAATACTACAAAAATATAGAAAAGGAATTCTTCCAACTTTATTTCTTAAAGTTAGCCATTACCCTGATACCAAAACCAGATGAACACACTACAAAACCAGAAGATTACAGACCGATCAAAATCCCTAATGAACTCAGATGCAAAAGTCTTCAACAGATTACCAAACTAAATTCAACATACATTAAGAGTATCATTCAAGGAGCGCCTGGGTGGCTCAGTGGGTTAAAGCCTCTGCCTTCAGCTCAGGTCATGATCCCAGGGTCCTGGGATCGAGCCCCACATCAGGCTCTCCACTCAGCAAGGAGCCTGCTTCTCCCTCTCCCTCTGCCTGCCTCTCTGTCTACTTGTGATCTGTCAAATAAATAAATACAATCTTTAAAAAAAAAAAAAAAAAAGAATATCATTCAATCCCACAATGAAGTGGGATTTATTTCAGGAATGTAAGGATGATTCAATATGTGAAAATCAATCAATGTAACAAACATATTAACAAAATGAAGAATAAAAATCATATTATCGGGGCGCCTGGGTGGCTCAGTGGGTTAATCCTCTGCCTTCAGCTCAGGTCATGATCTCAGGGTCCTGGGATCGAGCCCCACATCGAGCCCCACATCGGGCTCTCTGCTCAGTGGGGAGCCTGCTTCCCCCTCTTTCTCTGCCTGCCTCTCTGCCTACTTGTGATCTCTGTCAAATAAATAAAATCTTAAAAAAAAAAAAAAAGAATAGGAGCAGGACTGATTTAAAAAAAAAAATCATATTATCATCTCAATAGATGCAGAAACAGCATTTGACAAAATTTAACATTCGTTCATAATAAAAACTCAATTAAGTGGGTTCAGAGAGAAATACCTCAACATAATAAAGGCCACGTTTGAAAAAAATGACAGCTAACATCATATTCAATGGTGAAAAGCTTCAGCTTTTAAATAAAAGTTTTAAATAAATAAATAAATAAATAGTGGTGGGAAAACTGGGTAGCTACCTACAAAAGAATGAAACTGGGCCACTTCCTTACACCATCCACAAAAATAAGCTCAAAATGGATTAAAGACCTAGACGTAAGTCCTGAAGCCATATAACTAAAAGAAGACATATGCAGGAATTTCTTTGACATCAGCCTTAGCAACACTTTATTCTAGATATATCTCCTCAGAAAGGGAAATAACAAAAATGAATTGGGACTACATCAAAGTAAAAAAATTACACATAGCAAAGCAAACCATCAACAAAACAAAGAGGCAACCTACTGAATTAGAAAAGATATTTGCTAATATATCCAATAATATCCAAAATATATAAAGGGGTTAATATCCAAAATATATAAAGAACTCACACACCTCAACACCAAACCCCCCCCAAACAAGCCAATTAAAAATTGGTAGAAGACCTAAATGCACATTTTTCCAAAGAAACATACAGATGGCTAACAGATATGAAAAGATGCTCAACATCCCTAATCATCAGGGAAATGCAAATCAAATCCACAATGATTTATCACCTCACACCACTCAAAATGGCTAGTATCAAAAACACAATTCTTGTGCATTGTGTGTGTTTGGGAGTTGGGGGGGATATGTAAAGTGGTGCAGCCACTCTGGAAAACAGTATGGAGGATCCCTAGAAAAACAAAAATAGAAATATATATAATCCTGTGAATTGTGTAAGACTGATGATTCACAGATCTGTACCCCTGAAGCAAATAATACACCATATATTAGTAAAAAATAAATAAAAATAAATACTTTAGTACTTAAAAAAAAAAAAAAGGAAATATATACAAAAAGAAAAAACAAATATATACGATCCAGTAATTCCAATTCTGCCAATTCCAATTCAGGGTATCTGCCTGAAGAAAATGAAAACACTAATTCAAAAAGATATACACATCCCTGTTTACCACAGCATTATTTGCAATAGATAAAATATGGACCCAGGCTAAGCATCCACTGATAGATGAATGAATAAAGATGTGAGGTGTTGTGTATATATGCACCCAAGAGTATATTACTCAGTCATTTAAAAAAAAAAAATGAAATCATGAGGCACTTGGCTGGTTCACTGGTAGAGCATGTGACTCAATCTCCAGGTCATGGGTTCAAGTCTCACTTTAGGCATGGAGATTATTTAAAAAAACAAAACAAAACATCTTGCCATTCACAACATGGATGATCTAAAAGGTATTATGCTAAGTGGCATAATAAATCAGAGAAAGACAAATATATGATTTCAGTTATGTGTGCAATCTAAAAAACAAAAACAATCAAGCAACAGCAGTAACAAAAGCAGCTTATAAATAAAAAAAGGAGCCTACTGAGCAGGGAGCCTGTTGTGGGGCTCAATCCCAGGACCCTGGGATCGCGACCTGAGCTGAAGGCAGATGCTTAATGACTGAGCCACCCAGGTGCCCCTTAATTTTAATGATTTTAAAAGTGCACAATGGTTAAGTCATTATGGGTTTAATTTTCATTTTAAAATGACCCTTTCCAATATCTTTTTATGTAACTTTTTGCCATAATTTCCTTTGGAAATATCTGTTCACATTTTTTGCTTGTTCTTTTAAAAAATTATAACTATTGATATTCCTTATTTTAGATACTTGTCCTGTTGGATATCTTTTGCAAATAAAGTCCCAATCTTCTGCTTCTGGGCCTGCCATAATGCATATACTGGTCAGTTGGCTGGTATCCCATAAGTCCCTTAACAGTGACTCCTCTGCCTTGACAATTTCAAATGACCTGTCTTCAAGTTTACAGATTCTTTAATGTCCTGTCTTCAAGTTTACAGATTCTTTATTCTACCTGATCAAGTCTGCTACTGAACCCCTCTAGTAAATTTTCTAGTTTAATTGTTGTATTGTTCAGCTCTAGAATATCTGGTTTGTTCTCTTTTACAGTTTCTATCTCTGTTGATATTCTTACATTGTCCATGAATTGTTTTCTGATATTGTTGTCTGTGTTCTCTTAAGTCACTGAGCATCTTTAGGACAGTCGTTTTAAACTTCTGTCAAGTAATTCAGAGGCCTACATTTTTATAGGGCTAGTTTCCAGGTTCTTTCAATTGAGCCATGTTTCCTTATTTCTTTGTATGCTCTGCATTCTTTTGTCAAGATCTGGGCATCTGAAAAAACAGCAAACACTTCTAATCATTAAGAACTGTGCCTGTGCAGGAGAAGACCTTCACTAATCTCCCTAGCTCAGAAGTTCTGGGGTCACTCAAATCTCTTCTATGAATGCATATTCCCTGTGCTGTGTCTGTTAACTACAGCATATATGATCACCTTTAAATATCTTAGTTTCCTAGAGAGGCTCTTCCTTGCTTCTTTTTAGAAGCCACAGCCACTTCCTGCCCCACAAGACAAGCATCTCCCTGGCCTCATGTTACCTACTGCATGGTATCCAGAAAGGTTTTTGTAAACCCAGTCAAGACCCAACTGATCCTCTGATGAGCCTCATGGTCAGAGGCAGCTCTGAAGCCTGCTATGTAGTTCTCCCTGCTTAAGTCTGTTTCCCGCAACAACCACCACAGCCTAGAATGACCTGCAGATTTCAGATACCCATGGCCTCTTCCCATTTCTGTGCTGCGCTTGCTGTGCCTTCTGCAGTCAGAACTTTCCTCTTTTAACTTAGTCCTTCATTCAAAGTGCAGCTCCACCAGTCACCCACCTGAGTTGCAAAAGTTCTCACAGATTTGCTGCTAACCTAATCCTCCAGCCTGAATGAAATATCCCAGGCCCCACCAAAGTTGCCACAAAATCCACGAAGTCCTTTGAGTGAAATAAACACTAGCTCCAAGGACTGAGTATTAATGTGCCAACTCCTATGCCTCTCTATCCATCTCATGTCTCACTCTTCTACTAGTACCCTTCATCGGCTCTGAGTCTACCCTGTCCTTGACCTTTTCACCCTTTGTGCCACTTACTTCACTAAGTTAAGTATGTGAAAACTCAAAGCCATCAACCAGATATCCAAGCAAGAGGCCCACTTCTCAGCCACCACCTTTCCTTTCCTAGTCTGAAAATGGTTTTACCATCATTATCTAGAGATTGCACCTCCCAAATATAACTCACCTACCTGGACATATACGGTTGCCACCATATGTTGGATGTTTCCATCCTGAACCCCTCCCCAGAATTCCAGATGTGGGTGTCTGGCTGCCTACTTGATGCTCTCACTCACAGGTCTCTGAAACACCTCAGATCTTAAAATAGCCAACAGAAAGTTACTGATATCCCCAGTTAAAATTACTCTATGATGAATTTCCCCTTATCTGCTGGAATTTTCATCCTTCCTGTTGTTTAAATCAAAACCTTTGGGTCAGGGGCGCCTGGGTGGCTCAGTGGGTTGAGGCCTCTATCTTCGGCTCAGGTCGTGATCCCGGGGTCCTCTGCTCAGCAGGGAGCCTGCTTCCTCCTCTCTCTCTGCCTGCCTCTCTGCCTACTTGTGATCTGTCAGATAAATAATAAATCTTTAAAAAAGAGTCGGGTCATCTCCAAATCCTGTGCTTCACTTTCTCACTGTTCCAGAAAAAAAATGTTTATGCCCCCCCAAATTTGTATTTTGACACTCTACACCCCCCCCCCCAACTAAACTGATGGTATTAGGAGCTGGGACCTTTGGGTGGAAATTAGGAAGGAGGCCCTCACTAGACACAAAACCTGACTATGTAAGCATCCTGATCTTGGACTTCTTGCCTCCAGAGCTGTGAGAAATAAATTTCTGAAATTTATAAATTGCCGAGCTTGTGGTATTTTGTTATACAGCAATACTAAGAGACCAATCATGTGACTTCCCTTGCACATCAGGAAATCCAATTGACTCTTAATAAAAACTGATCCAGAGTCCAGCCACTTCTAAGCCACCACTCTGTCCCATGAACCCTCAACTGGACCACTACAGTGGACTCCACTCTCGTTTTGCTTCCTCTTCCCTCATCCTCACAATCTGTTCGCTACCATGCAGGCGGAAGAAGCCTGTTAAGACCTGGCTAAGAACATCTCCCTTCTCGAACCCAAAGTTCCCATCACCTCCAGTACAGGTTACCAAATTCTCAGGCTGCCATTCCAGTCCTGAATCCCATCTTACTGCTCCCACCTGAAGGAAAGGGAAGCTATGGTTTCCTTAATGCTCCCAGATTACCTCCACAAATGTTTTTACAGCCCTGTATTGAGATAACCTTTCCACACCTTATATCAGGTGTCCCAAATGGAAATACCCCCATATAATTCCTCATATGGACCCAGGGCAGAGGCTTGGGGTTTCCCCAGGGTTCCTAGACCCAAGGTCTGGAAGAATGGCACGTAGTCCCTGCACACTACAGTGGAGAATACAGGAGTGGGAATAGGAGCCAGTGAGGGACTAGGACACCCTACACATACTTGTGTAGGTTCCATAAGCGCGTCTGTAGCCATGTTTTAACCGGCAGGTTATAGATGAATACATGTCGGGTTTCAGTGGGCTCAGACTCTTCTGTGTACCCATGCCTGGCCGGTAAGCGAGTGAATTTATGACTGGAGTCTACCTTTTATATCTCAGAGTTTCGTCTTACTAGCTCTGTGTCCTCGAAAAAGGAGTCAACCTCCTAATGCCTCAATGTCTCCATCACTCTCCTTCCGTCTGTTTTTCCAATCAGTAGCCTTCGAGAAGCCTTAAAATCCTAATGTCATTCGTGTCGCTCCTTTGTTTACAATTATCCACAGCTGCCAGAGTCCTGAGCACGCAGGCAGCACCCTCGGCCTGCTCCTCCAGGTGAGACTCCGCCTCAAACACTGCTCCCCTCAGGCACAACCACCCCCAGCTGTCCCGAATGTTCCCAGCTCAGCGGCACCTCCACGCCTTTGCAGAGGTCGGTTCCTCTGCGTGCAACACTCCCCCACACCTAATCACAACAGTGAAATTAAACGCTCCCCATAACTAATCACCAGTGAAACAAAACCGGGAAGCTGAGATGTCATGTTTATTCAGAGTCATTGTCAGAAACGGGACCCCACCTACTAGTGCCTCGTTATCCTAGAGTGACGTGGGATGTGAGGACATGAGCCGGCGCCCCTCAACCGGAGCTTTAGGATCTGGGTGGCGGTGAGGGGCGGAAAACGCAGCATTTACCTGAGCCGGGTCCCTCAGCGTGGCTGCCGCCATCCGGGCCTGTGGGCGGAGCGGGGCCGGGAGCGGGCAGGCGGTTCTTATACCGGCCCTGGTGCGGGGCACCCCGGGCAGCGTCGCCTCGCCTCAGACCCGCCTCTGTATGGCGGGGTCAAAGACTCCTCTGACTCCTTCTCTTGCAAGTCACCTCGCACACACCCAGCGCTCCGGAACTTCTGCCCGGATGAACACAGGGGAGAAGCCAAAATGACCGCCCGGAGGAGGACGCCGGAAGTCCCGCCCCGCGTTCGGTGTCACACACGGAAGACGACTGTTGTGAACCTTCATTGGTTCAGCGAGGCGGCCGTTAGGCGCGGAGCATACAGGGTAATGTAGTTCCCACGGATTCAGACGCCGTGGGTAAGGGTGCTCGGCAGCCGACCTGCAGACGATTTTCGACCCGGTAGCTGCGTTGGGAGATGCCGTCTATGAGTCCAAGAGATTAGAAGGGTCTTTGTCTCTTCTTAAAGGAGAACTCAAGTTTTGGAGGGAGTGTTGTGTGTTGCTTGTAGCTGTTCACCCAAGAGTACAGGGACGTGTTCTTCCGGACTCCGTGAAGCTCCGCTTGCTCCCAGAAGCTAAACATATTTCAGATACTCCCAAAGGCTACAGATTCAAATACGCTTACCATCCGTAGTCATGCAAGCTCAACACGTCACGTTGCAATTCAAATCCATGCACTATGAAGTCAGTGTTACACTTGGTTTTATCAGTCGCTCTATGTTTGATCAGGACGACAGAAAAAACCAGATTGGGTCATGACAGGAATTATCGAAGAGGGATGTTGGACTACCCCGAAGCAGGAATACAAAGCTGATCTCTGTAATTACCATAGAAGGTATCTCCCTTGACTGTACAGTAAATTACTGTGTTCAACTTAGCAACACGTGTATCTATTTAGTATCTCTTTTTGGATAGACTGAAAGTCACTACCTTTTGGAAATCTGACATCTATCTCAACAACAGAACTGTGAAAGACATGCTATTCTGATAGCGGACGGTGGCTTCAAGGTTTACAGGTGTTAGTACGTATGAAAAGGGTGCTCTGATTTCCAAAATGCAGAGGGTAACTTAAATCTCTGTGCTCATCTCATTACTGGAAAGTGGTTACCATTTCCCCGGCGATTACAGGGAGTTTTCTTTTCTTTTCTTAATACTTTTTTATTTTATTTTATTTTATTTATTTGACAGAGAGAGAGATCACAAGCAGGCAGAGAGGCAGGCAGAGGGAGAGAGAGGAGGAAGCAGGCCTCCCGCTGAGCAGAGAGCCCAATGCGGGGCTCGATTGGAGGACCCTGGGATCATGACCTGAGCCGAAGGCAGAGGCCTAACCCACTGAGCCACCCAGGCGCCCCTACAGGGAGATTTCTGCATAAGGAATTGACATTATCCAAGAAAAACAGCTAAAAAATGCAAATTACACAAAGCTACTGACAATGGCTCTATCATGATTCAGAGATTGTCAGAAATGTCTCAGTGGAAATACCAGTGAATGATAAAAATGTGAAGATCTTAGAGAAATTGTAGCAGTGATGTCTGAGAAAAGATATAGTTAAGCTGAGTATGTGACTAAAACAATCATTCTGATGACTTTGTCTCCTGAATTTGATTCTTATCCATTCCTGAAAGTAAGTGATACCAACATTCAGGGAAAGCTAACAGGGACATTAGGAATAGGTCGACTTGTGAAAATATAAAGGGAAGCTAAAGTGTCTTGCTTATTCACTGTTCTAACAAATAATCAATGAGTGTTTGGCTTCAAGAACTTATTGTAGATGCAAAGGAGACATCTGGACACAACAGGAAAAAGACTCCTGCCCTTCTGGGGGTTATATTATATACAAGGAGGTCACAGAATTCATGAAAGAAGAAATCCTAAATCATATAGCATCTTGGAATGTGGTAGGCACAATGGAAGAACATAACGTGAATGTGCTTAGAAGTATGGTCTGTATATTACACAATCTCTACAGATCCCTTCTTTTTTAGTATCAGTAAAAAATCCTGCAGATTTAGAGGTGACTCCTGCTATTGTGAGAAACACTGTGACCTGGTCTACAGAAACCACAACAGTACAATGGAATGTTATATCAGAATCACCTGGAAAATTGTTAAAACATAGATTCTAAGGTCTTGATCCACACAATCTGTTTCACTAGGCCAGTTTCTGAAATGAGAACGAGCATTTCTAACAAATCACTGGGTGACACGAATGGTAAAGGTCTAGGAATTAAACTTGGAAACCAGATTTTGATGAAAAATGAGGCTGCCTAGGTTCAGGCCTTGCAGTCTGCCACAGTGAAGAATTGCAGACTCCCAGAGGCAGAGCCAGACTTCCTCACATCTGTTCCCTGAGTGTCTCTGCAGTGAGCAAGTCATGCTAATGGCCAACCTGGCTGGAGTCTTCAACAGCTTAGGAGCCCTGTGAGGGCTCCACCTACTGAAGCTATCTACTCACCTGCACATTTTGCCTAGAACTTATTCTGAAAATACCCACGTAGTTATCCCTCTTATCCTTCAAGTTTTTGCCCAATGACCCCATTATCAAAGATGCCTCCCTTATCGCACTATGTAATATACATAAAAAGTTAATATTCACCCAGCTTGTGATTCCAGCATTGCACCCTGAAGTATTAACACAAGAGAAAAGAAATATAGCCACATAGTGAATTGTATTAAAATGTCTGTAGTGCGGCGCCTGGGTGGTTTCAGTGGGTTAAAGCCTCTGCCTTCAGCTCGGGTCATGATCCCAGAGTCCTGGGATCGAGCCCCGCATTGGGCTCTCTGCTCGGCGGGGAGCCTGCTTCTCCCCTTCTCTCTCTGCCTTCCTCTCTACCTCCTTGTGATCTCTGTCAAATAAACAAATAAAAATCTTTAAAGAAAATTTAAAAAAAAGTCTGTAGTGATTTTATTTGTAACAACCAGTATCGGAAAGCAGTCGATATCCATAAACAGATGAATGAATATACAAATAGCGGTAGTTCATAGAAAATCATACTTCTCAGCGATATAAAAATGATGAACTATTCATGCTGAATCTGAAAAAAAAAGAACATTCTGCAGAAGGCACCCATAGGAGGGAAAAAAGGGTAAACAATTTACTATTTCAACCATATAAAATTCTAGACAATGCAAACAAATCTGTTACAAAGGAAAGTAGACCAATGGTTGCCTGAAGGGCAGAGAGAGAGACGCCACTGAAGTGCTGCACATAAATACGGAGTGAGGGACAGGTCCATTTTCATGATTGTGATGAGATTCCTGGGTTAAGTGAATTTCAGCTTACTGAGCTGTACAGTTTGAATACGTACGGTTGGGACGCCTGGGTGGCTCAGTTGGTTAAGCAGCTGCCTTCGGCTCAGGTCATGATCCCAGCGTCCTGGGATCGAGTCCCGCATCGGGCTCCTTGCTCATCAGGGAGCCTGCTTCTCCCTCTGACTCTGCCTGCCATTCTGTCTGCCTGTGCTTGCTCTCTCTCCCTCTCTCTCTGACAAATAAATAATAAAAAAAAAATACGTACGGTTTACTGCACATCATCTATACCTTATCACAACTTTAGAAACGGTTCAAAGTAAAAGTTTGGATTTCCTACTGGCTTGTAAAATCCAGCTCTGCGACTCCACCATCTCTCCTCATGCCCCAGGGATAACAGATACAAGTAAACAATGAAAGCCATTTCCACTCGATTCGAAAGGAATGCAGGCTGCAGCGCTAAGGCCACAATCACTGACCAAGACTTGTCCTTTCTCTCAACTCCCTGGTTTTCCTCCCAAAACAGCAATGGCCTTGAGACAGGGTGCCCAAAAAAGCTACATGAGTCATAAAAACTTTACACTATTTTTTTCTCAAAGGCCCTCAGCTACACAAGATACACCCTTCTGTTAATCCCGAAAATTTCTCTACCTGCTCATCCTTCACAGCCATAGTGACTAAACCTGCGGACACCCTTTTAAAAGAGGCCCATTCCAACCAGTTTGTTGTAGTCTCCTCACTCCCTATAAATCCAGTGTAGGGGTGCGGGGGGGGGGGGGGGGGGGGGGTTGTTTGCTTGTTTGTTTTTAACAATCATGATTCCCCCTATAATCTTCCAACCAGTGGCACCACCCTAAAGAATTCTGGACACCAGAGCACTTCGCCGCTTTGCGGGACCCAAGTAATAGATTTCCCTTACCAGTACTGAGCGCGATGCAGTATCCCCTCTGAATAAGAAAACAATTCTTACGAACACCAGAATCTGTCACAACTGTATCCTCCTCAGGTTGCCTCTGATCCTACAGAGTATCATGACATCCAAGCTACAAATCAGGACCATAACGCCAAGCAGTCTTTCCTGGGAGGCTGTGGGCAGCAATGCAAACTAGGCCAAACAAAACAAAATGCTGTGCCCAAGTTTTCGTGTCCGAGAGACCACCAAGGAGCCAACACTGATGCAATCACACGAGGGTTTATTCGACAAACTTAAGCTTGGGCCCAAGTATACTCGACACAGCGGAGTAGGGACTTGGATCCCGAGTCTAGTTAAGGCAGGGGTATTTATGTGTCATTACAAGAGGCTTGGGGGGGTGGGGGACGAGGGGAAATTTCAGACTTTCCTGCAGTAAGCTGATTAGCTGTTGCCGGGATGTTGCAGGGTTGAGTATAGCGATTTTTCCTGTTACTAAAGCTTAGCGGTTTTTCCTGGAACTAAAATTCAGTCCCCGCTCACTGGGGCCTGAGATGGCTGCTGAAGCTAAGATGGCTGTACTCTTGCTAAGGTTAAACTTGAGGTGGGATGTCCTTAATTTTCTCGGCCTCCACATTCCCCCATCTCAGATGAACCTAAGGAAGGACCCAATCATGGGTCCAGGCTGGTCTCAGCAACAAGGTGCAGTGGTTGGTATTGCTGTCTGAGTACCATGAGCTGAACTGTACTGACTCTGTCTTTGACAAAAGTAACTAATCTATTGATGATGCAGGGCCCAAAGATAAGGAGGAAAAGGAGGATAATGAGGGGACCAGCTAGGGTGGACAGCAAGGTGGTTAACCATGGGGCATGACTGAACCATGATTCAAACCAACCTTGCTGCTGTTCCAGTTCCCGTTTGCGTCTAGCCAAGCCTTCTCTGACTTTTGCCATAGATTCTTGGACTATTCCTGAGTGGTCAGTGAAGAAGCAACATTCCTTATTTAAGACAGCACATAACCCCCCATTGTTGTAAGAAGACTAAGTCTAATCCTCTTCTGTTTTGAAGGACAACCTCAGACAAAGATGTTAGGGAATCTTGGAGGTGGGAAATAGAGGTTTCTATCCATTCTATGTCTAGATCGATTGCTGCTCTGAGACTGTTATAGTGGGAATTCTGTATGGCCAGTGAAGTAATACCTGTCCCTGCACCTGCTAACCCAATTCCCAACAGCGTGGCGATGGCGATAGCTGAGATGGGCTCTCTTTTATCCCGTCTGTGGGTACCTGCATCAAACCATTGAAGTACCTGTTCATCTGAGTGGTAGATAATTTTAGGAAGTAGCTGAACTAGCACACAGAAACCCTTCGTCTGATTTAGAACATGACCATGAAAACAGGGGGTTAGGCCTATAGAATATGCCCACCACCCATCTTGAGGAGGTAGATGGTAGTCTAGGCTATAGATCTCGTATCATTACATAGGGACTGGTATTGGGGTGAAGGGGTGCCTATGCAGAGTCCCTGACCCGACACTGATTATAGTGAATCCTTGAGTCTTTTGATGCCATCTATAGGCATTAGGGTCGGAGGTTACGTTGTACTGACCCGACATCGCAATTCCCTCATAGAAAGGAGGCTGAATGTCATAGCAGAGCCAGCAAGATCGGGTAAGATTGGGCTTGGTTGCATTGAGGAACCTATAAGTTTGGAACATCAGGTCCCAAAGTGGATGCTGAGAGGGGCAGAGGAAGGGAGGATCTTATGGGAAGGAGGTCGGGACGGGAGTGATTGTGTCTGCATCGGGGGTGTTATTGGATGCAGACGGCATGGTAGGTACAGGGGAGGGGGGTGGCGAGATAGGATTTGTTTGAGGTTTGGGTGGTTGCGGTGCTAGGACTGGGTTAGACCCTACTCCCTGGGGTCCACCCAGTGGTTTATCGAGTCGCCTGAGCATAAATGAGACTCCAGTATCATATCCGCTCTGGTAGAGTCGTAGCCCCCATAGAAGTCCCATTCCCCAATCTGTTTCTTTTTTTCCTGCATCTGTAAAGGAGATACTGATTGGGTTACAGGTGGGATTAGCCGTGCATTGGGTGTTAGTCATGTTCCGTTGGACCTTTATGAGGCCTGGGGGAAGCTTTCCTGACAGCCAATGGCATGTCCCAGTTTGTTCACAGGCCCAGTTTCTACAGAAATAATCTGCCCACCACACTGGGAGATCCTGGTACGATCTAATGGGGGGGCTGGACGTACATAAAAACAGGTATTTTGGAGTTCCTTCATGGAAGTTTGGGTACCACACCCCGGTATTCCTGTCCTACCTTCATGCCATGGGTCCTGTCTGAATGGAGTGCACAGGTCTATGGTCAAGTCAGGCCACCAGGTTCCCTTAGGGCGTTGTTCTGTCATCTGGACCACTACCTGATTAGAACTTGGTGTAATAATTTGCCATGTAATATTACAGGGTGTGTGAAGGTTAGTGCTACTAGTTCTGGCATGGAGAGGGCATAGTATAAGCAACATTAGTGGGGTAAGTGAGAATGGCACAGTCTTAGCTTTAGGGGATTGTCTTTGTTTGGTTGGCTTTTCCACTCTGGAACAAAGTCCTTGAGAACGGTGTGTGGGTCAGCTGACCGGATGTGGGTGTAGTGGACCCAGGGAGTAATCCCGTCAACCTTGAGAGCGGTGGGAGTGGCCAGGATCACGATGTAGGGTCCCTTCCAGCGTGGTTGAAGTGTCTGGTGGTGTTGTCTCCGGACGTACACCCAGTCACTTGGCCAATATCGATGGGGGTCCGGGGGTGGCTCAGTCTCATAGAGGGCCCTCAGCTTAGGCCACACCTGTTTGTGGGTTCATTGTAACATTTGGAGGGAGAAAAGGAGTTGGTGATCATCAAACTCAGCAAGCACCTCAGGTTTTAAATTGGGAATAATAGGTGGAGGAATACCGAACATGATCTCGTAGGGAGTAAGTCCCATCTTATATGGGGAGTTTCGTACCCTATATAGGGCGAAGGGGAGGAGAGTCTCCCAGTCCCCGCCAGTCTCCAGGGCTAATTTAGTTAAAGTCTCCTTTAATGTTCTGTTCATCCTCTCTACCTGTCCTGAGCTTTGGGGCCTATATGTACAATGTAATTTCCAATCTGCCCCAAGAACTAGTGCCACTCCCTGTGTTACCTTAGAGACGAATCCTGGTCCATTGTCTGGTCCAATCCTAACAGGAAAACCATACCTCAGTAAGATGTCTTCCAGCAGTTTCTTGGTCTCATGTTTGATGGGAAATGCCTCTGTCCATCCTGAAAAAGTATCTATAAACACTAGTAAATAACTGTATCTATATTTTCCAGGTTTTATCTCAGTGAAGTCCACCTCCCAGTAGGCTCCTGGGCAGTCCCCCCAGAGCCAGGTGCCCAGGTTATATCCATGGGCGTTGGCATTAGTTAACTGACATGCGTGGCAGCTTGCCACAATCTGTTCGATCTTTTTTTTTTTTTTTAAAGCTTTTATTTATTTATTTGACAGACAGAGATCACAAGTAGGCAAGGGAGGCAGGCGGCAGAGAGAGAGGAGGAAGCAGGCTCCCCGCTGAGCAGGGAGCCCGATGCGGGGCTCGATCCTAGGACCCTGGGATCATGACCTGAGCCGAAGGCAGAGGCTTAACCCACTGAGCCACCCAGGTGCCCCTCTGTTCGATCTTTGATTGGGAGTCTTTGATGGTGATCTTTGCATGTTGCACCAAGTCTTCCATTTTTTTGTTCCCATGTGGATACTCATGCATTTTGGATAGGACTCGCCGTCCCAGTTCCTCTGGTAGGATTATGCTGCAATCTGCAGCTCTCCACCAGCCATGTAAGAATTGTGTCATGGGCCAGTGTAGTTGGGGTAGTCAGGCAAGCTTGGTGCTCCCAGATCAGGCAGTGTGGTCACTAAGGCATGGTCCACTGAAAGAGCTGCCTCCTTTGCCTTTAAGTCAGCCAGCCGGATTCCCCTGGCCACTGGCGTGTCTGCTTTTTGGTGTCCCAGACAATGGATAATGGCCAGTGCCTTAGGTAGCCAGAGGGCTCTTAGGAGTTCAAGAATTCTGCCTTGTTTTTAATAGTCTTTCCTTCTGGGGGCACCTGGGTGGCTCAGTGGGTTAAGCCGCTGCCTTCAGCTCAGGTCATGGTCCCAGGGTCCTGGGATCGAGCCCCACATCGGGCTCTCTGCTCAGCGGGGAGCCTGCTTCCCCCTCTCTCTCTGCCGGCCTCTTGCCTGCTTGTCATCTCAGTCTGTCAAATAAATAAATAAAATCTTTAAAAAAAATAGTCTTTCCCTCTGCTGTTAAGAGCCCTCTCTCTCTATAAATGGCTCCATGTACATGGGCTGTGGCAAGGGCGTACCTGCTATCAGTATAGATGTTTACCCGCCTGCCTGCTCCCATTGTTAGCGCCTTGGTTAGCGCAATCAGTTCTGCACGTTGGGCAGATGTCCCGGCCGCCAACAGTTCTGCCCAGTCTCTATCTCTGCGGTCACAGCGGCTCCCGCATACCTGATTCCGTCCGGGACGAAGCTACTGCCGTCGGTAAACAGGTGTCATCCGCATCCGGTCAGTCCTGGAGATCGGCTCTGACTCCGTGCACCTGAGCCGGGATTTCTTGGCAGTCATGTAGGGGTGGTTCCCAGTCAGGGTTAGGGAGCAGTGTCGCTGGGTTTAGGGCTGTTGGTGCCTGGAACAAAATTCTGGTAGGGTTCAAAAGCCAGCCCTGGTAATGGGTCAAGCAGGCATTGCTGATCCATCGGTCTGGGGGTTGTTTGAGTACCCCTTCGATGGCATGTGGGGTAGTGACCCATAGCCAGCTTATCTGCATCTTTTTTTTTAAAGAGTTTATTTATTTATCTGACAGAGAGAGATCATAAGCAGATGGAGAGGCAGGCAGAGAGAGAGAAGGAGGGAAGCAGGCCCCCCGCTGAGCAAAGAGCCCGACGCGGGACTCGATCCCAGGACCCCGAGATCATGACCCGAGCCGAAGGCAGTGGCCCAACCCACTGAGCCACCCAGGCGCCCAGCTTATCTGCAACTTTAACCATGGTGGCCACTGCAGCAATAATTTTTAAGCATGGAGGCCATCCAGCGGCCGTGGCATCTAATTTCTTTGAGAGGTAGACGCCCGGTCTCTTCCAGGGGCCTATGTATTGAATTTGGACTCCCTTCGCCACCTCTTCTTTTCATCCACGTAAAGGTGGAAAGGCTTAGTCAGATCAGGCAGCCCAAGTGCCGGGGCCGAAAGCAAGAATTGCTTAAGGTCATTGAAGGGCTTTGTTCATGGCCTCAGTCCACACAAAGTCCTGTTTTTGTTTTGTGGCCTCGTAGAGGGGCCTAGCTATGTCAGCAAAACCAGCAGAACCCAGCCGACCCTAGAAATTCACATACCTGGCAGACGTTTCAAGGCTGTGGGATTCTCATGACGGTCTCCTTCCATGCATCTGTTAACCATCTTTGTCCATCTTTTTATTTGCACCCCAGGTAGCTCACCTCCATTCTGCAGATCTGGGCCTTCTTAGCTGAAGCCCATTATCCCAGAGTTGCTATCGCTTGGAGCAAATCCTTGGTGCCTTGTAGGCATGTTTCCTGGTCCTCTGCTGCCAACAGGGTATCATCTACATATTTTAGAGTCAGATTAGGGTGCTCGGCATGGAACTCACCTAAGTCCTCGTGTAGTGTCTCGTCAAAGATGGTGGGCGAGGGCCACCTGGGTGGCTCAGTGGGTTAAAGCCTCTGCCTTCGGCTCAGGTCATGATCCCAGGGTCCTGGGATCGAGCCCCACATTGGGCTCTCTGCTCCATGGGGAGACTGCTTCCTCCTCTCTGCCTGCCTCTCTGCCTACTTGTGATCTGTCAAACAAATAAATAAAATCTTAAAAAAAAAAAAAAAGATGGTGGGCGAATTCTTCACTCCTTGCGGCAGTCAAGTCCAGGTGAGTTAGCCATTGATGCCCTTTTCCAGGTCCACCCATTCAAAAGTGAAGAGGTCTTGGCTCTTTGAGGCCAAGGGCAAGCTGAAGAAGGCATCCTTTAGGTCTAGCACTATGTACCAAGTCTTGTCTGGGGGCAAGGTGGAGAGGAGAGTGTAGGGGTTTGGGACCATAGGGTGCATGTCCATCACCCGTCAGTTGACTTCCCTCAAGTCCTGGACCGGTCTATAGTCATTAGAGTGTGGCTTTTGCACCAGCAGCAGGGGAGTGTTCCATGCCAACTGACAAGGCCGCAGTATGCCCGAGTCTAGCAGTCACCGGATGTGTGGGGTGTTCCCCGTCCGTGCTTTGAGAGGCATGGGGTATTGGCGGACCCTGACTAGATCTTCCCCTGGCTTTAGTTCAGTGTATATAGCCGGCCGATGTTGAGCCAGTCCCATTCCCCCAGTTTCTGCCCACGCTTGGGGAAACTCCTGCAACCAGTGGTCAATGTCGGTCATTGGTGCTGGGGGCATTTGGTGAAGATGGTATTCATCCTCGAGGTTCATGACAAGCACCTGGATCGGGTGCCCCTCTTTATCCAGAACCTTTACCCCTTTAGGGTGGAAACTAATCTGGACTCCCATCTTGGTAAGTAGGTCCCGGCCTAAAAAGGGGTAGGGGCACTCAGGGATGACCATGAAGGAGTGGGATACCCAGCCCACACCGAGATCCACTGTTCTTTGGGTAGTCCATGAATATTGTTTAGTGCCCGTGGCCCCCTGTACCCATGAGGTCTTGTTTGTCAACTTCCCTTGAGGTTGTAGCAAGACAGAGTGTGTGCCCCAGTGTCTACTAGGAATTTAATCAGTTGCCCCTCCACTTTAAGGGTTACTCCGGGCTTGGGGAGGGGTGCCGAACCCCAACCCCCCTAGTCATCTAAATCTTTGACCTCCAAGATAGTAGCGGAGGCCTTTGGTCTTTTGTTGGGGCAATCCTTTAGCCAGTGGCCTTCTTCCTTGCAATAAGCAGTTTGGGTTTTTATTCAGTTTGGGGCGTTCTCGACGGGGACCTTCCTCCTTACCTGCTCCTGAAGCCAATTCTTGAGACGTCTGTTTTTCATTGTGGGTCATCCATGGTTGTGGCCAGTAGGATCTTAGTCAGGTTCTGGGTCTGACGGTCACTTATCTTAGCCTGTTGTTCCTCCTGGCTCTCTCTGTTATTGTAGACTCTTTCTGCCACCACTATCAGATCCTGTAGGCTCTTTTCTCCTAGTCTTTCTACCCTCTGCAATTTTTTTTTTTTTTTGCCTTTTTCTTTGCAATTTCCTTTTAATGTCCGGCTTGGTTAACAAAAGCCATAACAATGGCAGCTCTGGTTTCTGGGGCCTCTGGACTCATAGGGGTGTACTGTCTGAACGCCTCTATGATCCTTTCTAGGAATGCCGCTGGACTCTCATCTTTACCCTGTCTTACATCATATACCTTGGCCAGATTGGTAGGCTTGCGTGCTGCAGCTTTGAGACCTGCCATTAGAGTCTGGCGGTAGACCAGAGTTTCTCCTTACCTTCTGCTGAGTTGTAGTCCCAGGCGGGGCGAGACAAGGGGAAAGCTGCATTTATGAGATTGGGGTTCTGAGTTGGCTGTCTGTCTCACCCAGGACGGACTTTCAGGCTTCCACCTGGATTCGCTCTCTTTCCTCAGTGGTAAAGAGAACCTGTAAGACCTGCTGACAGTCATCCCAGGTGGGCTGATGGGTGAAAAGAACAGTATCCAAAAGACCAATAAGATCTTTTGGGTTATCAGAGAACTTTGCGTTTTGGGTTCTCCAGTTGTATAAATCACTAGTAGAGAATGGCCAATATGACATCGGCTGTCCCCCCGTTTCATCGGGGGGTCCCACAGCGTGGAGGGGAAGGACAGTGGAGGCCGGTCCCAGGTTTGGGGTTGGGGCTGCCCGATGGGTCTATCCATGTGTCCCCGCCGCTGGCCCATGTATGGGGGCCCCTCCATCTGGGAGGGGGAGGGGCACTCCCTGGGCAGCCCCTGGTGCTTCTGCTGGAGGGGCAGACGGGGAGGGGAAACCTGGTAGGCTGGTGGAAGAATCAGGTGCTCCGTGGAAGTGTCCTGAAGGACCGGGTAAAGAGGAGTCTTTGGTTTGGACTCCGATTCCTTGTCAGACTTAGGAGTTGGGTTCCGCAGGGCTAGGATCTTAGATGTAGGTCCTGCTTTGGAAGGGAGAAAAGGTTTAAGCCAGGAGGGAGGGTTCTCGATCATATCCTATCAGACCAGGATATATGGCACTTGGTCAGGGTGGCCGTGCAATTTCTCTCTGAAGATGACGGCCTTAACCTATAAGATAATAGGCAGTTGAGAAGTTCCCTCCCGGGGCCATCATCCAACATTAAAGGCTGGCCATTCAGACATGCAGAAAGTCTGAAACTTTCCCTTTCGTACGTCCATGCTCAGATTATGAGCTCTTTCCCTGACGTCTGAGAAGTGGTCAACCATCAGAGACAGAGGGGTTGTCTGTGTCGTGATCTATCACGTCCCCAGTCCACACCAAGACAAAGACATTTATGACAATTAACAAGAACACACTCACACAAACAAACGATCCGCACGGCCGCAAAGACAAAACTGAAAATAAGATGAGGGGCGGTCTGACCGCGTTGGCAGCCGGCTCTCCTCACAGATGAGGACTTCGTCCTCCAGGCGGGAGCTTAAGCTTGGGCACAAGTATACCCGACACAGCGAAGTAGGGACTTGGACCCCGAGTCTAGTTAAGGCAGGGGTATTTATGTGTCATTACAAGAGGCTTGGTGGGGGAAGAGGGGGAATTTCAGACTTTCCCGCAGTAAGCTGATTAGCTGTTGCCAGGGTGTTGCAGGGTTGGGTATAGCGGTTTTTCCTGGAACTAAAGTTCAGCCCCCGCTCACTGGGGCCTGAGATGGCTGCTGAAGCTAAGATGGCTGTACTCTTGCTAAGGTTAAACTTGAGGTGGGATGTCCTTAATTTTCTCGGCCTCTACAAAAACAAACAAACAAAAAAAGAATATATATATATATATATTCTGGCAAATACTGTCCTATCTGGGGCAAAGTTTGGACCCAAGAAAAGCTGGTCACATGCTCATGCTAGCAGAACTCAGTTGATCTCAGCAGAACGACTCGAATAGTTGTTTTCAAGCTGCCACATACACAGTGAATAGAAGCCCCAAATTAAAGGTGCCTTAGGTAAGGCCTTCATTACCACACAAACCAGAACAATGGAAGACAGGCTACTCCTAGGTTTGTGAGTTGGACGCTGGAAAATTCCATCACAAGGGTCATGTGAGACCAGTAACATCCCTGAAAAAGGAATCATGTTTTCAAATCATGAGCATTGTCTTCTGGGCCCAAACTGGACCAGGTCCATGGCCTAACTCATCAGACAGAAAGAAATGAGAAAGGAATGATCAGGTTTCTTACTCATCCTTTCACAAATAGGAGAACAGGGAAGTTTTACTTCCCTAAACACAATGTAGTTAGCGAATGAGACACACCCTGAGCACCTTCCAAAGGGTAGCAGAAAAGCTTCTGGACATCAATCTGACAATGACCTGGGCAGTTTAAAAATACACCTCCCGGGACGCCTGGAGGGCTCCGTAGGTTAAGCGACTGTCTTCCACTCAGGTCATGATCCCAGGGTTCTGGGATTGAGTCCTACATGGGGCTCCTTGCTCAGCAGAGCCTGCTTCTCCCTCTCCCTCTGCCTGCTACTCTGCCTGCTTGTACTCTCCATCAAAAAAATTAAAAAAAAAAAAAAACTTAAAAAAAAAATACACACACACACACACACACACACACACACACATATATACCTCTCACATACCTGGAATTTGGTGGCTGTTCTGATGTAGGAGATTAAATTCAGGCAGATGGCACCCTCATAAGCCACCTCCAGCATTAGAAGGAATACAGAACTAGCACACTCCCTGCACATCTACATTAATCCTCTGAGTTTCCTACGTGAATTATCTGGTAGTCAATGAGATAGGGCCTCTGCTGGGGAAGTTGTCACATACAGAAGGCCTTCATCCAGGGTGAACTTTCCAACACTGAAGGAGCACCAGAGCTTTATTTAAAGGATTTCCCAGATTCCCCATACTCAAGAGGCCTTCCTCCAGTGTGAATTCTGATGTTGGAAGAGCACAGAACTTTGGCTAAAAGATTTCCCACATTCACCACACTCCTAAGGCCTTGATTCAGTGTGAAACCTCAGGTAATTAGAGAGACTGGATCTGTAAGGAAACAAGTTCCCACATTCCCCGCACACATAAGGCCCTTCCCCAGTGTGAACTCTGATGTGGAATGAGGCTGGCTTTGATGCTAAATAATTTACCACATTCTGCACACTTACTAAGGCCCTTTCCCAGTGTGAACTCTCCAACGGTGACTGAGGTGGTACCTTTTGGTCAACGACTTCCCACATGCACTACATACATAACATCATGTTCTAGAAAGCTCTCTCCGGTGCTGAATAAATGTGTATTTGTTCTCACAAGTTTTCAAGCATCCTCCTGATTTATAATGAATTTCTATATCGTGTAAGGCCACTATGCACTTGGCACTGCTCTTTGACTTATTGTTGGAGAGACCCAGAGGTGGTCAAAAAGTCCTTCCCAACCTCCCTACAGATAAAGGGCTTCCTTGACACAAAGAACTTGCAGCTCTTCACGAATGAGGTTCTGCTTCTAAAATGTTTCTCTCCAATGTCCTGCTTCCGGAGCTATGGAAGGTTTGCAGTAAAACATAATCATTTCCCATGTGCCCCATAGGTGTATGGTTTCTGGCTGGTATGTGTTCCTTGGCACAGCCAAGCGCAAACTCTTTCTCAAGACCAGGCTATATATCTCATAGAAGTGGGCCCTCTGGGCAGACACATCTGCCTTGGAGTCCTGACCTCTGACACTTCTATAGAAATCCTCTGCTCGAAAGGTACCTCCTCCTCATCTGCTCCACATCAACAACCTGAAAGAAATAAAATGCTGGAGGAGTCCATCTTGAATCTGGTTGGACGAGACCACCCATACGCCAGAA
The DNA here is from genome assembly GCF_002288905.1 of Enhydra lutris kenyoni. Taxonomy (NCBI): domain Eukaryota; kingdom Metazoa; phylum Chordata; class Mammalia; order Carnivora; family Mustelidae; genus Enhydra; species Enhydra lutris. Next base: position 871,588 of record NW_019154198.1, read on the forward strand.
TGTGTTTGACAAACCCAGGACAAGTCCGTGTGATTATCTGCAAAACAGATTTGGTTCCAGTTCAGGACACAGTGTCTTTGCTCCACAGTGTCTTTGCTCCAGGGAAATAAAAAGCGTAAAATGGGGAAGGTCTCAAATGGTGAAGGACACAACTACGACGTGTGACATGGAGGAGCCGGGTCTATAACCCGTTTCTCGGCAAAAAACCTCTAGCCAGCTCTTGGTTCCTGATGACGCATACCCATTATGCGGAAGGGTTAAGTCCAGGACCAAGAAAATTCAACTGCAATAGAGTCGCTCGTGTTAAAGGCCTATTTGAGCAGACATGCACACCTCATGACAAAACGCGCAGCGGTCAATGCGGGCAGCACTGCAGATGGAGCGGTGAGGAAAGCAGGCAAGATGTGGAGTCCAGAGAGGCAGGGACTGGTCACGCAAAGGATATGAGAGTAGAAGTGACATGTAGAGTGAGTGACAAGTAGGCAGAGGATCAAGACTGGTGAGGAAGAGCAAAAATGAGGTGTGCCCACAGGCACCAAAATACTAATTGAACAGAACAGATTTCTGTTACAACCTATGTTCTGTTTCTTAAACACAGCCCTGATTTACACCCTCCCCCAGGGGCCAATCCTCCAGATCAGGATCCTCCTGAGCCCATCTTGCTGTGGCTGGATCAACAGCCGTCTGTGAACCACATAAAGCCTCTCCAACCTACTCCCAAGATGAGCAACTACATGGCACCCGCATGATGCAATCACCAAGGGGAAGACGTCACAGAAGAGCAGAAAGTACTGAGCCAGAACAACTCAGTATTTGATTGCCTGGTGGTGTGGTGTGGGTGTGGGTGATGTCTTGGAGGAGAGTCTTACAGAAAGAGATCATGGTCCAGAGCTCCCATGGCTCCTGCTAGAATTGGAAACGCCCAATCCTTCTAAGAAGGCCTCCCTCCCTGGCTCTATTCCATGCCTGAGACCAAGTCACACAGAACCAGTTGTGGTTGAAACCATGGCCCTCTTCCATTTCTGTGCTGTACTTGATGTCCCCTCCACAATGACAATCGTCTCTGTCCACCTAACCCCTATTCAAAGCCCAGTCCATTTATCACACACCCCCGTCCTACTGATTCTCACAGACGACCATAATCTGCCCCTGAGCATACCGCCAGTCTGAATGACATAACCCAGGTCCCACCAAAATCACTGGGAATCCACAGAGACATGAATGAGCAAGAGCTTTGGCCTGAGTGACCTCTTGCCTCAATTACCCCTTGTCTCTGCATCTCTCACGTCCATTCTTATCTTGGAAGCCTTGGACACCTGCTAGACTAGTCTGTCTGATACACCCTACTTTTAAGGGCACAAATCTCCCTAATTGGCATTTATGAATTCCAATACCATCACTCAGGTACCCAAGCGAGAGACCCAGTGCTCAGCCCTACCCTCTACTTCCTGGCCTATGAACAGCTTCACACCAAACAACAAGAAGGTTATACCTCCTAAACGTAACCACAGGTCACTTCCTCGGGTCCACACAGTAAATACTGTAAGGGCCTGCCCCTCCCAGAGGAACTAGCTTGTGGACCCCGGAAGTAGGGGTGGGGCAGGCTGGGTGAAGACGTCCAATCGGTGTGGCGTGGGTATATCCACTGGGTGAATTAGGATTCAATTGGCTACCTGTGTAGGGGCGGGGCTCAACCACCCCCATAAAGGTTGGTCTGCGAGGCTGGCAAAGGCGAGAAGAAGGAGAGCTGTCAGAAGAAGAAGAAGGAAGAAGAAGAGCTGTAAGTGCCGCCGGCGGCCCCCAGCCGCCAGCAGTCCGACGCCTGCGGCCTGGAGCCGCGAGCAGTCCCGACACCAGCGGTCTTGACGCCAGCGGCCCCGAGCCGCCTGCGGCCCAGATGCCAGCAGCCCTGCCCACACCAAGGCTTCGGCAGCGGCGCAGCGGAGAGCAGCAGAGCCACCAGCAGCCGAGACGCCAGCGGCCCCGAGCCGCCAGCGGTCAAGATGCCAGCGGCCCCGAGCTGCCAGCGGTCTGGACGCCGGCGATCCCGCGCTGTCAGTGGCCCCGAGCCACCAGCGGCACCGAGACACCAGTGGCCCCGATGCCTCAGCAGCGGCGCCGCAGGGAACGGCCTAGACGGCAGCAACCTCGCTGGGAACCCTGAGCCGCTGCCTCGCCGGAGCTGTGTCATTCCGGGGAGCGGCTTCGTCAGGGAAGAGGCCTCCTCGGTGAACGGCCCTGTGGAAGCAGCATCGTCAGGGAAGAGGCTTCCTCCAGAGCGGCCTCGCCTGAGCAGCCTTGTCTGGGGAGCAGCCTCGCCAGAGCAGGCTTGTCAGAGTGGCGACATGGGAAGCAGAATCTGTGTCATTGGTGTTGGCCTCCCTGTCATCATTGCTGTTGTCGTCGCCTCTTCTTGGGAGCGGCCTCATCTGCGGAGCAGCCTCGTCCGGAGCGGCCTTCTTGGGAGTGACCTTGTCAGAATCATCATCGTCGTCTTTTCGTAAGAGACAGCCCTGATCGGTCAGTTTGATTTTTGATGCTTGGAGTGAAATAAAGCTTTGTTTGATTTTCGCTTTATATCAGTCTCGTTCCTTTGATCACGGACCCTAACAATACCACATTTTGAATGTCTCCAATTTGAACTGTTCTTTTGATTTCCCAACTTGTGTTTCCAGCTGCCAATTTGATGCCTCCACCCAGTGGTCTCTGAAATACCTCTAAATCTAAACATGGCTGTTAAGGTCCGTAATCAAAGGAGCGAGACTGATACAAAGCGAAGGTCAAGCAAAGCTTTATTTCGCACCAAGCATCAAGAATCAAACTGACCGGTCAGGGCTGTCTCTTGCAAAGAGGCGACCCCTCCCAGCCTCACAGACTAACTTTTATAGAGGTAGTTTAGCCGGGCTATACACAGGTGGCCAATGAGATTGCAATACACAGAGAAAACTGCACAGTCATGCTAAGTCTGCCACACACAGAAAAAAAAAACTGCTAGGTAACACACGGGTGGCCAATTGAATTTCAATTTACCCTAGTAGATATACGTGTGCCCAACTGATTGGATGTCTTCACCTGGCCTGACCCGCCCTTGTATCTAGGCTTTGCAAGTAAGTTCCTCTGGGAGGGGCAGGGTCAATCTAAGTTTACTGCATAGGGTCAATCTAAGTTCACTACATAAACACAAAATGACTCCCTCTGGCCAACCAGGCCCTTACAATGGCCAAAACAAAGCTCCCGATATCCCCAGTGAACATTATTTCTACTACCAACTTCCTCCTCAGTTGGAACTTCCAACCCTACAGCTGCAGAGATCAAACACCCTGGGGTTATCCCTGATACCTCTTTCTCCCCCTCACCACCCACATTAGAAAATCTAGTTTCCCATTTTAAAACATGAATCCATGGTTGCATCCAAAAATGTGACCACCCTAAACCACAGTCCTGGTCAATTAACCTTCACCTGGTTTATGGTAGTAGCCTTTACCCTGATTTCCCTTGTCCCTCCCTCATTTCCATGGTCTATTCTCTGCTTTACAGGAGACTGTTTTTGACTTTTCTAACATTATCTCTCTCTTCTAACCAAACCTCCTATGATGTCCAGAAGAGACACCCAATTTTTTCAGGCAGTCATTCCTATCCTGACACGTGTCCTCCTGCTCTTTGTTCACATCATAAAAGAAAACCTGTGATTCCTGAACACCCCAACTCAACTTTACCTCCTTGTATTTGCACATCCTGGTACCTGCTCCTGGGTTAACCCTAAACACTCGTTTATGTTGGATGACAGAAATGGGAACACCGTCATATAACCCCTGACATCAACTTAGGACTCTGAGATTGGGGTTTCTCTACGGTCCTCTGACCCAAGGACTAGGAAAACAGCACGTTAAGAGTCCAGAGAACATCTGGGTGTCAGTCAGGGCTAGGAAACGACTAGGACACCCTCTACATACCGGTGCTGGTTCCACAAGTACTTCTGCAGTCCTGGGACTCTGCGGGAAAAGGCAGGCCTTTAAAGAATGCCACCGGGGGGGGGGGGGAATGATGGGCTCGTGCCTCTCTGCACTCTTCCAGGCCCTGGAGCCAAGTGAGCTCAGGCTGTCTAATCAGTGGGCCTCAGGGCTCAATGCTGTCTTACCGGCTGTGTGACCCTGAACGGAGACTCAGCCTGCCAGTTCCTCGGAGCACTCATCTCCCACCTCCTAACTGCTCTTCTTTAGAACTCCCTGGGGGAATCTTGAAACGCTAATGGAGATCGTGTCCCTCCTTTAGCCAAAGTCCCCTTGGCGTCTAATGTCCTCCCATGAAGGTACCGCACCTCCGCCCACCAATCCAGGCGTCTCAGCCTCAGGCTCTCCGTCCCCTTGTCCCGAAGGCAGAATCCTCCCGCCTCAGGCCCCCTGAAGCCCCCGCCCCAGCGGCCCCTCAGCCCGGAGCCCGCTCCCACACGCCGCCCGCCGGCGCTCACACGCGCGTCCCCGCCCACCGGCGCCTCCCTGTCCCGGACACCCGGGCCTGGGCCGCAGGGCCGCGAGCAGGCGCCCCGCGCTGGGGCCTTCGGTTTCTGCGGGAGGGCCCGGGGGACGAGCGCTTAGGGGAGCCGGATCCCTGGGCGCGGCCGCCGCCATCGGACTCAGTGGCGGAGGGACAACGGGACAGCGGTCCAGGTCCCGGCCCGGAGCCGGGCAGCCCGGGACCCAAATCTCTGCGGTAAGGGCGAGCCTTTTTACGCCTACTCCTCTCTGCTACCTACGCCTCAGCCCTGCGGAAGGGATCCCTCAGAATTGCAAAACGCGCGCTGGAGGCCGGAAGTCCCTCCCCGACGCGATGCGCACGCGCAGATATGCTCATCCTGATGCGTCTTCGGCTCCTCGGAATGCAGGATCTTGTGGGTAATGAAGTCCTAGAGCTCTGGCGGTGGCAAGATAGCGGGTTCTCCACCCTTGATAAACCAGAGTATCCAGCATAGGCTGCGCGGCACTAGGAGGGAAGCTGGAAAATAATATTCCTGCCTCAGGGGAGGAGGAGGCTTTGCCCATGTCAAACGCATTAAAAAGAAATTGTTTCAGACTCCACAAAATCAGCCTACTCCAAGAGGATAAAAATCTTACCTGAGATGCTCCCAGATCTACTTAACATAAATAGCCTAATCATCCCATAATCAGTCATAAAATGTGTCCCTGAATAGCTGGAAACGTTATGTTATTGTTCTTCAAATGCTGTGGACTGAAGCACTATTCAGTGTTTCATTATGTTTGGTCAGGAAGAATAGAAAAAACTCCAAAGAGGGCCATGAGTGGGAAGAAAGAAGAAAAATGTTAGACAGTCCTGAAGCCGGTGAACAAGTAGGAGCTCTGCGTCTGAATCCCACAGGAAATTTCTCAGTTGCTTATATCATCGGGAATTATGTCCTATACACTGAAAAACACTTTTTATCCACATTTTTTTACTCCATATTCTAAGATATACTCAATTTCTTTTAGCAATCTGAGAAGCAGCTCAATCTTAGAACAACTTAACTAATGCTATCTTTTTTGGGTAATAGACTATATTTTATAGCAGTTTTAGGATCACAGCAAAACTGAGCAAAAGGTACAGAGATTTCCCCTATAGCTCTGCCCCGCCAACCAAAGCTCCCCCATTACCGGTATACCTCAAGCAGAGTAGTCATTTGTTACAATTAATGAACTTCACTGACATATCATTATCACCCAAAGCCCATAGTTGTATAAGGATTCACTCTCAGCTCAGTCATGATTTACTCGGACCAAGGGCTCTTCTTGTAAAACCCTCCCTCTGAATTCTCTTTTCAGAAGTTTTCTTTTCTGTAGGCTGTCCTGTCCTGAGCTATTCTTGACCAGCGTTAGCCGCTGTTCTATTCTGTCTTCCCCTTAATAATTATATCATCCCCATGCAGTTACTTATCTTGGGGGTGGGATGGAGACCCCCCTGGGAGTACACAAGATTTATATGAAAATAGCCACAGCAAGATGGGGTCACAGGAAGTCTGGCCCTGAGAAGAAGTCCCTGGAGGAGGACATGACATCAGGGTTGTATACAAATCAGTGCCAGAAATCTATTGTTTAACTAGTATTTTGGTGCCATTATTGTGCCCACACCCCATTTTTGCCTTTTCTTCCCCATGCTTCTCGCTCTGCTGACTTTTCAATTGTACTACTTGTCACTTCTCTTACTTCCAGTTACAGGGCTAATCCTCACATCTCTGGACCGGTGTCACTCACTCTCCTCACTGCTCCATCGGCAGTGTGCCCCAACATTAAGCTCTATGTGTTGTGTCATGAGATGCACACATGGTCTCAAGTCGTCCCTAAACACCAGCTGCTCTGTTGCAGCTGGATTTGCTAGGACCTGGACATATCTCTCTACACAGTGCTCACATGGGAGCAGCAGATGAGACCTGATAAACACTGTTTGCAGAGGAGCAAGTGGTAGACCCGGCCCCTCCTCCATGTTGTACCCCATGGTTGTGTCTTTCACATTCTTTCTTCATTCTGCCTTTTATTACAGGTTATTTATGTGAATGTTCACTTTTACCAACAGTCTGTGAAGGTTAAAAATTCTATTGGGACACCTGGGTGGCTCAGTCAGTTAAGCATCTGCCTTTAGCTCAGGTCATGATCCCAGGGTCCTGGGATTGAGTCCCACATCGTGCTCCTTTATCAGCAGGGAGCCTGCTTCTCCCTCTGCCTGCTGTTCCTCCTGCTTGTGTACTCTCTCTCTCTCTCTATCTGACAGATAAATAAAATTTTTTTTAAAAATTGCAAAGGGGCACCTGGGTGTCTCAGTCATTAAGCGTCTGCCTTTGGCTCAGGTCAAGATCCCAGGGTCCTGAGTTTGAGCCCGACATCAGGCTCCTTGCTCAGCGGGAGGCCTGCTTCTCCCTCTCCCACTCCCCCTGCTGTTGTTCCCTCTTTCACTGTGTCTCTGTCAAATAAATAAATAAAATCTTTTTTAAAAATTACATAAATGGTTTACCATCAACATCTAACCCATCAGGCCCCTATACTAGAAAAACTGTTTTTGTTCCCAGAGGCCTCAACCTCCTCTCTCTGTATCCTTTGAACACCTGTAGCTGGAGTTCATTCAATTGGCACGTAGGATGGGTTATCAATATGTTCTTGTTATTATATGTACATTTTCCAAATGGGTTGAAACTTTCCTCTGCCACAAAGCTGATACCTTCACAGTGGCAAAGAAACTGTTAGAGGGGTGCCTGAGTGCCTCAGTCGGTTAAGCGTCGGCCTTCAGCTCAGGTCACCGTCTCCAGATCCTGGGATTGAGTCCTGCTCAGTGGGGAGTCTGCTTGCTCCTCTCTCCCCTCCCCGCTACTCGTGTGTGTGCGCGCGCGTGCGCGCACGTGCACACACACATGTACACTCTCTTTTTTTCTCTCTCAAATAAATAAAATCTTAAAGAAAGATTTAGAAAATATGTTTCTTAGAAAATATGTTTCCGACATGGGATATACCTTCCATAATCTCAGTGATCAAGACACACACTTCACTGGGCAAATCATACAAGCCTTAATGAATACCTTGCAAATCTCTTGGAATTATCACTGTCCCTATCACTCTCAATCATCAGTCAAGGTTCAGATAACTAATGGGATCCTTAAACTTATAATCCCTAAGCTTGGGGTGCCTGGGTGGCTCAGTGGGTTAAAGCCTCTGCCTTCGGCTCAGGATCAAGCCCCGCATCGGGCTCTCTGCTCAGCAGGGAACTTGCTTCCTTCTCTCTCTCTGCCTGCTTCTCTGCCTACTTGTGATCTCTGTCTGTCAAATAAATAAATAAAATCTTTTTAAAAAGTCTCTAAGCTTGCTGAAACTACTATACTCCCTTGGCCTAAGGAATTGCTTCTGAGTCTGCCAACCATTTGTAGTACCCCCTCTGGAAAACCCCCTCCTTATGAGATAGTCACCCAATGTAACCCAATGCCTATTGGTTGATCCCACTTTCTGCTGATCCCTTGTTATAGTACACTTATATAACCAGTGATTGTAAGACTTTAATGTCTTATGCTAAAGCCTATCATCAACAGGTTAAAGCAGCTTTTCCTGTTCCCAATTCAAATGATTCTGTTAATTGTAGTCTAGAGCCTGGTGACTGGGTATTTTGGAAACATCACAAGAGAAAAACAGCTCTTGAGCCCCATTGCAAAGGACCATCTCAAGTGCTCTTGACCCCTGACACTAATGGAAAACTAGAGGGCATTGAGCCTTAAATACACCTCTCACAGCTAAAGTTACCAGCTGCCTTCTGGCCCTGTATAGATGCTGGAGACCTTCAAATAAAGCCAACAAACAAGAGAAGCAGCTGACATTGAGGCAGACTGCTTCCACCCAAGAGGCCAGATCAAGACTTCAGATTTTAAGCATGAAATCTTTTTTCATTTTCTTTCCTTTACTGTGGCATTGGCCTGTAAAGATAATGCCTTCAGTATCTCCCAGGCTGTTAGAAAGGGGGTAACCTTTCAGACTGCTGGATTCATCATCAAAGATCCCAATCTTTCCATGATGCTAGAGACTTCCTGGTACTCCTTGTGACCAACTACTCTTCTATTCCCAATGTAAATGCTAACTATGATTAATACCCCCACTCCTGCTGCCCCTGAAGAAGTCTCTTACCAAGTTTCACGTTTATGACCAGAACAACTGGTGCCTTGTTTTTACCTTTCTTCAATTATAACTGTATGTACCGAATTAGACACACAGACTTAATGTAAGTCTTAGTACATTTGCACCATCGCCTTCCCATAAGAGGCTCAGATCTGCCCCTACTCACTAAGAGAAAACATCAGCAGTAAACATCTTTGCAAGGTATTTAGAATGACTTGTTCTTTTATGCTGGGAGATTTTCTTTCCATATGAGCTAAAAACCTAAATTATTCCTGGCTTGAATGGGTAGATACACCAATTCCTACAAATGAATCCATGAACACTAACACTTTAATGAGAACGGTTTGTGCTCTGAGAGGGTCTGTCTTTCCCTGTGGTTGTTATCATTCTCCTCGGCCCTGTGGATGCCTACATAGCTGCCACACAGCTGGGCAATGACTCTTAGGTTATGTAATGGTGTCCCTAACTTTTCACAAGCAAACTAGGACATCTTATTGATCAACTCCCCTGGATTTACATTGTCAAGACATACCTGCCAAAAGGCATTCATGGCTTAGGATTTGCTTCCCTTGGCAAGGCCATACTTTCCTGGTTATAGGAGTAAATGTAAAGGCGGTTATGATCAGAAAGTGGTTATGATCCCTCCTTGGAATACTATACAGCCATCAAAAGAAATGAAATCTTGCCATTTGCAATGACATGGATGGAACTAGAGGGTATTATACTCAGCAAAATAAGTCAATCAGAGAAGACAATTATCATATGATCTCTCTGGTATGAGGAATTTGAGAGGCAGAGTGGGGGGCTTGGGGGATAGGGAAGGAAAAAAATGAAACAAGATGGGATCAGAAGGGAGACAAAGTATAAGAGACTCACAAAACAAACTGAGGGCTGCCGGGGGCAGGGGGGTATAGAGAGGGTGGATGGATTATGGACGCTGGGGAGGGTATGTGCTATGGTGAGTGCTGTGAAGTGTGTAAGCCTGATGACACACAGACCTGAACCCCTGGGGCAAATAATACATTATATGTTAATAAAAATAATTTTTAGAAAAGAAAAAAAAAACCCTCCTTAACTCTGGAAGATATGGAATTTGTTGCTAAGACAATAGCTTCCAAAATAGATCTTTAGACTCTGACTAAAGTTGCTGTTGTTGTTGTTAAAGATTTTATTTATTTATTTAGAGAGAGCGCACGTGAGCGGGAGCTTGATCTAGAACCCTGAGATCCTAACCTGAGCTTCAATCCAGAGTCAGACGCTTAACTGACTGAGCCACCCAGGCATCCCCAAAGTTGTTCTTTTTTTTTTTTTTTTAAGATTTTATTTATTTATTTGACAGATCACAAGTAGGCAGAGAGGCAGACAGAGAGAGCGAGAGGAGGAAGCAGGCTCCCCGCTGAGCCGAGAGCCCGACGCGGGGCTAGATCCCAGGCCCCTGAGATCATGACCTGAGCCGAAGGCAGAGGCTTTAACCCACTGAGCCACCCAGGCGCCCCCCAAAGTTGTTCTTAATAACAGAAGAGCTCTTGAATATTTTTTAGCTGAGCAAGGAGGCATCTGTGCTGTGACCAACACCACCTACTGTACCTGGATTAACACCTGCAGAGGTTGAAACTCAGCTGGGTAAGATCACAGAACAAACGACTTGCTGGCTTAAAAGGTGACTCCTTCCACGAGGCCTTTTTTTTGACCTACTGGTTTGGTCTTAGGGACATGGCTCCAAAGTGCACTCCAAACATCAGGAATTATCTTGTTTATAATAATCTCCGTGCATTTATTCCCTCAAAATTATGCCTCATCGCTGTAGCAAATCCCCTCCCTCCCTCTAGGTTTCCAACTACATTACCAGAAGATCAGGCGCGCAGCTGAGCCAATGGAAGCATTTCCGCGGTATTTCATCGCCGGGGGAGGGACTTCCGGCCTCCTCCGTGACGCTCTGGGGCGTGCGGGGGCGAGACCCAAGTGAGTAGACTGTAAAGGCGTGGGAGTCGTTGTCCCCACGGCAAAGAGGCGGGTCTGCGCCTCGCTGACGCCTTCCAGAGCTGCCGGGGCTTGGACCGGGACCGCCCGCCCGGGTGTCTGCCCCGCCCTCCCAGTCGGATGGCGGCGGTCGCGCCCAGGGACCCGGCTGAGGTAAGCGCTCGTTCCCTGGGCCCTCCCCGCCGTCCCCCAACCCAGACCCCGTAGGCCCGAGCGCCGGCCACCTGCTCGCGTCCATGCGGCCCGGGCCCCCGTATCCGGGACGGGGAGGCGCTTGCCGGCTGCGCGCGGGAGCGGGTTCCGAGCTGGGGCCCGCTGGGCGGGAGGCGGGAGGAGACCTGAGGAGGGAGGATTCTGCACTCAGGGGACCGAGAGCGTGAGGCGGGTCACTCCTGTACTGGCGGGCCGAGGTGGGGGACCTACGTCCTGAGGGCCCTGGGACCCATAGGAAGATCGTGAACAGAAAGCTACAAGTCCGGCCTCCTACAACATGTTCTCAGTGGTAGGTCCCCCAGTAATGGCTCCCTCTGGCTAAGTAGGCTCTTACACTCGGGGTTGTGGTTTCCTATGAACCCATTTCCCCAGTTCTTGAGTTTGGAGACCACGGAGAAACCCAAAGACCAGGGTGTGAAACCTGCAACGATTATAAGCAGGTGCGGAGGGTTCTGTCGGGAACTGGTAGGAAGATGTATAAAGGCTCTGGTAAAACGGAGTTGGGGGTGGTCAGGAAACCGCCAGCCTAGCCTGTCTTTTGTGTGGGAAGAAAAAGCAGGTGTGAAGGCATGACTGGAACTGCTACCGGAGAAGTTCTGTGTCTATTGTGGAAGTCATAAGAGATACGGATCAGAGGACAGATGATATGTCCGGAATACTCAATGCTCTAAGACTAGAGACATATTTATGAATTAGAACAAATGAAGTACTCAAAGTTGACATTTCTATGGCTTAGAATCCTTTTAAAATCATATGAAATACTAACAAGATAATTAGGAAAATGCAATAAAAGTAAAAAAAAAAAAAAAAAAAAAAAAAACAAACCAAACTCGTGGTAATCCTATATGAAGCTTTAAGCTATTTAAACATTTAGAGAAAATATCTTTTTTTTTTTTTTAATTAACATGTAATGTGTTATTTGCCCCAGGGGTACAGGTCTGTGAATCGTCAGGCTTACAAAGTTCACAGTGCTCACCATAGCATATACCCTCCCCAATGTCCATAACCCAGCCACCTTATCCCTCCCCCCACCCCCAGCAACCCTCAGTTTGTTTGTGAGATTAAGAGTCTCTTAGGTTTATCTCCCTCCCCAGTCCCATCTTGTTTCATTTTTTCCCTCCCTACCCCCACTCCCCCACCCTGCCTCTCAAATTCCTCATACCAGAGAGAGCATATGATAATTGTCTTTTAGGAAAAATATCTTAATGAAATAAAAATTTGAAAAACAAATTAATAATAAGAAATGTGACAATAATTGAAAGAAATAAAAAAACATATCAGGAACTGTGAAAAGCAGACCTAAATAAAAATAGATACAAGCCATTTTTTATGTAGAATGATTAGATATTATAAATACAGCTACTATAAAAAAGACAATTTGTGTATTTCAAACAAATGCTAATATTCCTGGGCTATTAATTCAAATTGAGAGCCCCAAAATAAACCCACACTTATCAGTTAATCTATGACAAAGGAGGCCGTAGGGAAAAGATAATCTGTTCGATCAATGGTATTGGCAGAACTGGACAGCTACATGGAAAAAAAAAAATGAAACTGAGCTACTTTCGTACGCCATTCAGAACAAATGAACTGAAAATGGATTAAAGACTTAAATATACGGGGTGCCTGGGTGGCTCAGTGGGTTAGGCCTCGGCCTTCGGCTCAGGCCATGATCTCAGGGTCCTGAGATGGAACCCTGCATGGGACTCTCTGCTCAGCGGAGACCCTGATTTCCCCTCTCTGCCTGCCTCTCTGCCTGCCTCTCTGCCTACTTGTGATCTCTCTCTCTGTCAAATAAATAATCTTTTAATTTTTTTTTTTAATTTAAGACCTAAATATGAAACCTGAAACCATGAAACTCAAAACTGCCTATTTTCAGTAATGGCATGAATATCAATCTCCAATATTTATCTGAATTTGTCTCCTTAGACAAGGGAAACAAAAGCAAAAATAAACAAAAAGGACTGAATCAAATTCAAAAGCTTTTTCATGGCAAAGCAAGCCATCAACAAAACAGAAAGGCAAAGATAATAGCTACTGTATCCAATTAGGGGTTAATATCCAAAATATATAAAGAACTCACATACCTCAACACCAAAGACCCCTAAAAATTTCAGTTAAAAATTGGGAGAAGATCTGAATGGACATTTCTCCAAAGAGGATATACAGATTGCCAACAAACATGAAAGAATGCTTAGTATGACAAATCAACAAGGAAATGCAAATCAACACAAGGAGATATCACCAGTCAGAATGGCTAGTATCAAAAAGACAAGAAATAAGTGTTGGCAAGAATGTGGAGAAAAGGGAACCCTCATGGACTTTTAGTGGGAATGTAAATTGCTGCAGCTACTCTGGAAAGCAATATTGAAGATCCTCAAAAAACCAAAAATCGAATGACACAGTCCAGTAGCTCCACCCCTGGATATTTACCTGAAGAAAACAAAACACTAATTCAAAAAGAAATGTGCACCCCTTTATTTATTGCATTATTTACAACAGACAAGATATGGAACCAACCAAAGTGTCCATCGATGAATGGATAAAGATGTGATATATATACACAATGGACTATTACTCAGCCATAAAAAAGAAAAAACCTGCCATTCATGACAACATGGATGGACGTAGAGGGCATTATGCTAAGTGAAGTAAGTCAGATGGGGAAAGATACTGTATGATTTCACTTACATGTGGAATCTTAAAAAACAAAGGAGAGAAACTGACTCATAGAAAACTAGTCCTTGCCTGGGAGGAAGGTGTAGGGGGATAGGCAAAATTGGTTAAGGGGATTAATTAGTAGAAACTTGCCATTATAAAACAAGTAATAGAGATGAAAAGTACAGCATAGGGAATATAGTCAATAATATTGTAATGACTTTGTTTGGTGACAGATGGTAACTACACATACAGTGAACATTTCATGATGTTTCAAATCACTAAATTGTGCATCTGAAATATATTACATGTCAACTATACCTCAATGTAAAAAATTTTTAAAAGAAGAAATGTGTTCTAAAGGGCAATAAATATAAGTTTATTGAGAAATCTTACATTTGAGAAATCTTACATTTGAGAAATCTTACATATTCTGGAAAGGAAACAGAACGGGCTGGTGGTACACAGGAGATAGCCAGGGAACACCCGTTATCTATAGATTGGTAAACTTTTATAAACATATATGTATTCGATTTGATTATCAACTTGTAGAGAAAATAGATAATGGAGTAAAATATTAAGATGGGTTGCAAATGAGAAGGGAAAAAAGAATCTCCATTTATATCTCAGATCAAATAGAAAATAAGCTGCAGCAACCCTAACATGAAAACAAAAAGCCTAAGCTTATTAAAAAAAAAAAGAAAAAAAGATTTTTTTAAACAAACCTGTGCTTGAAATGTGCAAGTCATTACAAAACAAGACCCCAATTTAAAACCACATAATATGCTTGTCACTTTAAGATAAAAATGGATGCAAAATACAAAGACAACTAAAAAACTTTAATTGCAAAAATAACTTATATAATGTAAAAAAAAGAGCTATAAGATTTTCAGTATCCATATAAGCCATAAAATATTAGGAAAAGCTTTAAAACAGGCAATTTTTGTGAAAATTATCTAGTATATGGAGAAACAACTATACAATATATTAATTTGTGAAAATTTTTCATGGATTTCAAAATTAACCATTAACACATTCAAAACTAAAGTGGACTGAAATCTTTGAATGTTTCAAAATCATTCTAATTGTAGAAAACTTACATAGTTATATATTACTTTACCATTTCTACTTTATATCACCCACATTTCACTGAATTTTTTAAAAATGTATTTGGAAGCTTTCCTGTGCACACTAACAAAATTCATTAAAATAAAAATGCTTTTTGTTTTTCCAAGTGGTCATCTGTTGCATACATCATATTAAACAGTTTAAGTTTTTTTTTTTTTAAGATTTTTTTATTTATTCATTTGACAGATAGAGATCACAAGTAGGCAGAGAGACAGGCAGAGAGAGAGGAGGAAGCAGGCTCCCCGCCGAGCAGAGAGCCCCACGCGGGGCTCGATCCCAGGACCCTGGGATCACGACCCGAGCCAAAGGCAGAGGCTTTAACCCACTGAGCCACCCAGGCGCCCCAACAGTTTAAGTTTTAAATAAGTAAAACTCACATTGAATTTTTAGGAAAGAAAAATAAAGGACGCTTAACGAACCAAAATATAGCTATGTGACAAGAATCTCTGCTGTGTGGAATAACATACCTTAATAGTATTCATCATTGTGCATTTAAGCATCATAAATCAAATTTGTCTAGAGGATCTGAAGAGAATTAATCTGGCAATTAGGGCAAGTAGAGGTCCATAAGGAGTGCTCTCTCTGTAGATATGAAAATGAATCAGGATGAATGGGTGGCTCAATTGGTTAAGCATCTGACTTTAGCCCAGATCATCTCAGGGACTTGGAATCAAGCCCTGCATGGGGCTCTCTTCTCAGCACAGAGTCTGCTTGTCCCTCTCCTCCTCCCCCCATTGGGGCATTCTCTCTCTCTCAATTTAAAAAAAAAAAGAAAAGAAAAGAAAATGAATCAAATTATTTCTATGATAATCCACCAATCAGTGAGCATGCTCTTGGTCTCAGTTATAGAGTGATTCAGAAGAGAAAATAAGCTAGATCACACATGTGGATTGGACAAAATTCCACAGTAAATATACTGATTTATGTGGCACTCTAGAATGAACGAAACTAGGGTATTACTAATGCAATATAAATGCCAATAACTAAGAGCTAAGCACAGAACAAACTGCGAAAAGGAAAGTTATAGAAATATAAATATTTTTTAATATAAAAACATACAAGCTAATAATCCCATGTAATTCTGTCATGAGTAAGTGCTCAGTGTTTTTTATTTTTTGGCTCAGTGCTTTTTTTTTACTTTTATTGATGCTCCCAGGAGCCAAGGTAAACACAATCATCACTTCTATGTCATAGTCAGCAAACTGAGGTTCAAGGAGCTCTGGGGAGTTGCCCAGATATTCCCAGGAATCCATAGAAACCTCAGTACTGTGCAGACCCTCCTCCCTGCAGATGGGTTTTGGGGGTTGACCTGTATCAGGGGCTCCTGAGAAGCTCGATTCCTGACATGCCAGGGGCCACAGTGGTCTGGTGGTAACAGGGAGAGCTATAGGTGTCTGGATCTAGGATGCTTCCCACAGGTAGACTACACAGGAATGGACACCTCAAATCTTCAGTTTCCAATGGACCAGGAATAGGGCAGCTCCTAAGTTCCATTTTACATAGGATGAAACTGAAGCCCTGGATGGGGGCATTTGCCTGTGGGTCCTTACAATGGCCAGGAGTCCAGGAATTAAACTTAGAGGCAAAGGACCAGGACTTGGGGAAGTCACCTCCCAGCCAGGCTTTGAGACTCAAAGTAAAAGCCCAGCCCCATTCTGATGCAATCTTTTCCCCCATCTGCTCCGGCCCACCAACCCCAGTAGTGATAACCCAGGGAAATGAGTAACCACTACAAAGCAAGGCTTTATTGTATTCTTCAACAACTGGACTTAAGGAGAATGTGATGGAGAGGGGTGCCTGGCAGTTCAGTGTCTGCCTTTGGCTCGGGTCACAATCCTAGGGTTGAGCCTTGAGTCGGGCTCCCTGTTCAGCCGGGAGTCTGCTTCTCCCTCTCCCTCTGTCTCCCACCTCACCCCCCCATTCGCTCTCTCCCACAAATAAATAAATAAAATCTTTTAAAAGAATGTGATGGGGTGGGTTGCTCAGTTATGCGTCTGCCTTCAGCTCAGGTCATGATCGAGTCCTAGATTAAGCCCCATACTGGGCTTCCTGCTCAGGAGGGAGTCTGCTTCTCTCTCTCCCTCTGCCCCTCCCCACTACCTGTTCTCTCTCAAATAAAATAAAAAAAAAAAATGTGATGGAGAACATGTTAATAATGCAGAAAAAATTTAAAAGGGTACAGCTGTTCAGTGCATGTGAGCACATACACACTTGTTTCACTGTCCTGTCAAAGGAAAACAGCCAAAGCTCAAAGAATAAGAAAAAGATGTGCGCAGGCATTTTACCAAAGATGCAGACAGCAAATGAGCATTGGGAAAAATGCCCATCATTAATCCTTACAGAAATAAAACTAAAATGAGAGAGCACTAAAAACTCATTTTTAAAAAGGCTAAAATTAAAATGATTGGCTAAACCACATATTCAGAATGTGGAGGAAATGGAACTCTCATACCTGCTGGGAAGATGCAAAAGGTGTGATCCAAAGTAAAACATTTACCTACCCTGTGACCCAGACGTCATGTTACCAAGAGAAGTTCAAAGAAACATACACTCACATAAAACATGTTTAAACTAGCTTTATCCTCAATAGTCAAAATCTAGAAAAAACAAAGATAAATGGATAAACTGGCATATGTAAAAATATTACTCAGCAAAAAAACAAAAAACCCACTACTCATGTAGTATCACGGATGAATCTCAAAGTAATTCTGACACATAAAAACAACAAATACTCAACTCCAAACATTCAAAAAATTCAAAGGTACCCATCCATCTATTTTAAGAGAAAGTAAACCAGTGGTTTACTGGTTTACCAGTAGGGGCAGGGGAAATTATAAAAGGACATGAGATAAACAATGTGACAGATATGTTCATTATCATGGTTGTGGTTTCAGAAATTCATAACTATGTCAAAACTTAGCAAATTATACTGTAAATATATGCAGTTTAGTACATATAAACTACACCCCAATAAAGCTTTAAAAATGCCTCAAGACAGAATGTCTGTGTCCTACTCTTTTTGGAAAATAGGTTTGGCAACCCCACACTGACTCCATCTCTTTCTCATGCCTATGGGAGTATTATGTCAGTGGCAGCAAATGTAGAGAACAACGAAGAATATTTACATACAAGTTCAGGAATGCTTCCTGGTCACAAGTGCCAGATCCCAGGTATACAGATCCTCCTTTATCTTTTTTCCCTGCCTCTGTGGTAGTGGCTTTGAGGCAAACATCACTGAGAGGAAACCACAGAACCTTTTGATTACTTTATTTTTTATTTCTTTTCTCTGACAATGACTTTACCTGCACAAGATAAATACGCCTGGAGGTCCTGAGATTTGTGTACACACTGATCCTACAGTCACTGTCATAGAAACTCGTCCGGATGCATTTTTTTTTTTTAAGATTTTATTTATTTCTTTGACAGACACAAGTAGGCAGAGAGGCAGGCAGAGAGGAGGAAGCAGGCTCCCCACTAAGCAGAGAGCCCGATGTGGGGCTCGATCCCAGGACCCTGAGACCATGACCTTAGCCGAAGGCACAGGCTTTAACCCACTGAGCCACCCAGGCACCCCATCCGGATGCATTTTTAGAAGAGGCACATTCCATCCAGTTGGCTGCAGTCTCCGCTTCCTGTTAAGCCAGTGTTTCTGTACCAAATATGGTTTCTCTTGCCCACTGTGGTCTTTCGACCAGTGACCTCAGCCCAATGGGTTGTGGCCATCAGGGCACATGGCTGCTTGTAAAGCCGGGGTTAATAAGCCCCCAACAGTGCTGACATCCCCTGTGATACCTCCTTTCAGCAAGTGAAAAAAATTCATGCTCCTTTCAGAAGCATCTGAGGGTCTCACATCTGCCTCCTCCCGAAACACAAAGCATGCAGATCACAAATGAAAACCAGAAAGCCCTGCAGTTTTTCAGAGGTGGTGAAGCAGCAATGCAAATTTGGCCAAACTGGCAAGCTATTTTCTGCCATCCTCCTCTCCCTCCTGAAGCATGGACAATTTAAGACTCCTAAAGAGTTCACCCAGCAATGCTTGTTGAGTCCAAATCCGTACATAAACTACCGCACAGAGTAAGCAGAATATCCAAGATTAAAGAGGACTTAAAGAATAAGGCCTTGATCATCACATAAGCCAAAGCCACGTGCAGCACAGTTAATGTTTGGGACTTGGAAGCTGGAAAAGCTCATCGCAAATGTCACATGAAACTAACATGTCCCTGAAAAAGATAGTCTCTGTAAGCTGCCAGCCATACTCCTATTCCCTGGGTCATCAGTGATTCAGGTCCATGCCCAAGGTAGTTAAGGAGATGGGGAAACTGACCCTAAGGGCTCAGGTCTCTCCTAATTTGTTCCAATTCACGAGAGAACAAAGGTCACCTTCCCTGAATACACTGTGGAGGTGACTGGTGCACCCTGTGCACCTGCCAGTCAGGAGAGATGAAAAGGCTTTGGTCACAAAATCTAGCAGTGAGCTAAATCCAGAAAGAGCCCTGGACAGTTTAGAAAGTGCAACATATTTACACAAGCTTCCTACTACCTTATAGAAACTTACATGGATTATCCCACCGTGCACATTCAACTGTCTGAGACTCAGGGCAGACAGATGGCTCCTCAGAGTTCCCTGCAGTGTTGTTACAGTGAATAGGAAATTACACCTTCCCTGCAACCTAAGGCCTTTCCCTAGTGTGAACTCTCTGATGTTGAGAGAGGGTAGATTTCCGTGTAAAAAACTTCCCACATTCACTGCACTCATAAGGCCTTTCTCCAGTATGACCTCTCCGGTGTTGACTGAATTGGGAACTATCCCTGAAGGATTTCCCACACTCACTGCACTCATAAGGCCTTTCTCCAGTGTGAACTCTCTGATGGTAGCGTAGTTTGGAGCTAGAGATAAAAGATTTCCCACATTCACTACACCCGTAAGGCCTATCTCCTGCATGAACTCTCTGATGATAACGAAGGGTGGAACTGGAGGTAAATGACTTCCCACATTCACTGCACTCATAAGGCCTTTTACCTGCATGAACTCTCTGATGGTAAGAGAGGGTAGCACTACTGGTAAAAGATTTTCCACATTCACTGCACACATAAGGTCTTTCTCCTGTGTGAACCCTCTGGTGTCGAATGAGTATTGAGCTATTGGTAAAAGATTTCCCACATTCACTGCACTGATAAGGCTTTTCTCCCCTATGAACTCTATGATGATAACCAAGGCCAGATATAGATGTGAAAGATTTCCCACAAGCACTACACTCATAAGACCGTTCACTATTATGAATTCTCTGGTGTATTGACAGGGAAGATTTTTGGCTAAATGTCTTCCCACATTCACTGCACTCATAAGGCCTTTCTCCCGTGTGAGTTCTCCGGTGTTTATTGAATTGTGATCTATCCTTAAAGGATTTCCCACATTCAGTGCACTCATAAGGCCTTTCTCCACTGTGAACTCTGTGATGATAACGAAGGCTGGCACTAAAGGTAAAAGATTTCCCACACTCAGTGCACTTGTAAGGCCTTTCTCCTGTGTGAACTCTCTGATGATAACGGAGAGTGGAACTGGAGGTAAAAGATTTCCCACATTCATTGCACTCATAAGGCCTTTTACCTTCATGAACTCTTTGATGGTAACAGAGTGTGGAGCTACAGGTAAAAGACTTCCCACACTCACTGCACACATATGGTTTTTCTCCTGTGTGAACTCTCTGGTGTTGAATGAGTGTCCATCTATTGTTAAAAGATTTCCCACATTCACTACATTTGTAAGGCCTTTCTCCTGTGTGAACTCTCTGATGTAAAATGAGGTTATTTCTTCGGATAAAGGATTTCCCACATTCACTACACTCATAAGGCCTTTCTCCAGAATGAACTCTATGATGGTAATGGAGGTCAGACCTAGAAATAAAAGATTTCCCACATTCATTGCACTCATAAGGCCTTTCTCCAGTGTGAACTCTCTGGTGATAACGGAGGGCAGAGCTAGTGGTAAAAGACCTCCCACATTCACTGCACTCATAAGGTCTTTCTCCAAGGTGACCTCGATGATGATACTGGAGAGTGGAGCTACAGGTAAAAGATTTCCCACATTTACTGCACACGTAAGGCTTTTCTCCTGTGTGAATTCTCCGGTGTCGAATGAGCGTCCACCTATTGTTAAACGATTTCCCACATTCACTACACTCATAAGGTCTTTCTCCAGTGTGAACTCTGTGGTGGTAACGCAGGCTAGAGCTAAAGGTAAAAGATTTCCCACATTCACTACACTCATAAGGTCTTTCACCTGAGTGAACTCTTAGGTGTATAATGAGGTTATTTCTTCGGGTAAAGGACTTGCCACACTCACTGCACTCATAAGGCCTTTCTCCAGTGTGAACTCTGTGATGATAACGGAGAGCAGTACGAGTGATAAAAGATTTCCCACATTCACTGCACTCGTAAGGCCTTTCTCCAGAATGAACTCTCTGATGATAACGGAGATCAGACCTAGATATAAAAGATTTCCCACATTCACTGCATTCATAAGGCCTTTCTCCTGTGTGAGATCTCTGATGATAACTGAGGGCAGAGACAGAAGTAAAAGATTTTGCACAGTCACTACACTTAAAAGGCCTTTTTCCAGTTTGAACTCTACATGGTATCAACACGGAGCCACGGTTAAAAGATTCTGCACATTCACTGCACACATAACTGTTTTCTCCATCGTGCCATCTCTGGGGATGAATGAGGACAGATCTGTGGCTTAAGGACTTCCCACATTTGCTGCACTTGTATTGCCTGGACCCAGTGTGAGTCTTTCCATGTTGACTGAGGGAAGAGCTCTGCCTAAGGGATTTTCCGCATTCACCAAATTCATGATGTCTTTTTCCAGTATGGTATCTCTGGTGTATGGCAAATGAAGATTTGTACCTGAATGTTTTCCCACATTCACTGCACACAAAACAGTGGTCCTGAACAAGCACATGTTTGGGACCGAAGGCATTCTTGCATTCTCCCCAGGTGTGATGACTTTTTCGTCTTTGTAATGTTGCCCTGCACTGGGTGATTTCCTTTGGTTTCTCCCCAGTATGAGTGGCCTCTTGCCCCAGATGCCCCGAGCCAGACAGCAAGTCCTTCTCAACCGCTCCACAGGTAAAGGGCTTTCCCGAACCACCGGATCCCCAGCTCTTGACAGCAGAGGCCCTGTCCACACGGCTTCTGAATGGTTTTGTTCCCACGGGCTGCTCCTGCTGCTGCTGCTGCTCCAACTTCACACCGAAAGAAAATCGTTTCCCGCAGGCCCCACACCTCAACCGTTTCTGGCTGTTTTCTTTCCCCTGGAGCTCAGCCAAGTGGAAAATGTCTCTCAAGACGGGACCACACATCTCACAGGGGTGGGTCTTCCGGGAAGACAGAGCAGCCCTGGGCGTCCAGGTCTGTGAAACGCCCACAGAAGCACTCTGTGCAAAGGGGGCCTCCTCATCCTCTGCTCCACAGCAGCAACCTGAAGGCAGAGAAACGCTGGTGAAATAGGTGTCCGCCGTAGCGAGGGGGTGAGCCCATCACACACAGGCATCCATCTTATCTAGGCAGGAGTGTATGCCATGCTTTTCCAGACACAGCAGTTGAAATTCAGTTGTAGGAGCAGTCGTTGTCCATTATTTGGCCCCTAAGGTCACAGAATGGTGGAGACCTCACCAGGAGAAGGATACAAAGACAGGGTATGAGACAAGAAAGAGAGGCAAGGACTACAACTCATTTCTCTGCCAAGTCTTTGGTGGGACCTTTGCTACCACTGATGTGAGGCTGGGTAAAAGCATGCCTCCAAGCACATTACAATCCAACTGCAACATATTACTTGCTGTTCAACGTCAATTTAGGGTACGTGAACATCTCACAGCCAATGCTGGAATACATGAACATGAGAGAAATGGGAGAGATGTGGAGTCCAGAGAGGTAGAGATTACCCCTGTGCTGGAAGTCACAGTAGAAATAATGAGAGAAGAACAGACAAATCGGCAAAATGTCAAAATGGAGACAAAAAGGTAGAAATGAAGCATGGTCACTGGAAATAGCATGAAAATGTGGGTGAATAAAGACAGGTTCACCATGAGGGACCTGGTGTGATGTGGACACACTCTGCAGCCACTGACCAGGACCACGCCGTTCTGAGTCCACTCTGTCATGTCTGGAGTCCTGCCCATCCTGTGATACACAAAGGATTCTTCCCTGTAAGCCTTGAGAAACTACATGGGACATGGACAATGCAAGTCCTAAGGGAGAAAGAGGACAAACGAATAGCCAGCACTGTCCCGGGCTATTCAGCACAAAAGACGGCAAGGTGAGTGATGTCAGTATAACAGCAGAGGAAACCAGCCTTTGCCCTTGGCAGGCTTAAATCAGGGTGCTACAGCAACACAGGGGCGCCTGGGTGACTCAGTTGGTTAAGATCTGCGTTTGGCTCAGGTCATGATCCCAAGGTCCTGGGACTGAGCCCCACATCGGGCTCCCTGCTCAGTGCAGAACCTGCTTCTCCCTCTCCTTCTGTCACTCCCCTGCTTGTATGTACACTCTCTCTCAAATAAATAGATAAAATCATTAGGAAAAAAAAAAGACACGATGGAGAACACAGAAAGAATAACGACACAGAAAGGATCACTGGGGACACTGGCTTAGTGAAGACAGCTGGCTGTAGGCAGATAAGAAGAGTGGGGCTGTGTCAGCCAAAGGGCTGATGCCACTGCATTCCTCTACTCTGCAGGGGACCTCAGCAGCCTCTGCTGCGGAGAACGCCAACAAGTCTTGCTACAGCAGCAGAACATCACAGAGTACTCAGCAGAGGGTCCAAGCGTTTGCAGGCATGGACCCCACCGGCCTGCTCTGCAGAAGACCCCAGCAGCTTTTGCACTAAGGTAATCAATAGCTATCACCATGGGGGACCTACCACAGAATAATATACTGAGTTTTCCCCTCCACCAAAAAAGGAGCTGTCGCTCCATTCCATGACCACAGCTGCCACTCACACCAACCCCACCAATACCCTGGACCCCAGCCCGCAACTGCCCTGTGGTTGCCTATATTCATTCCGTAACCTGACTCCATGGCTGTCACCTGAGTGCCCGGGTCTCAGGCATGAGAGCCATGGCCCTTGTGGGCTAGTCTGCTTCTCTGATCCCAGAGACACTGAGGGAACCCATGCTCTAATCACAGGCACCATCAATGCTCAGAGTACAACTGCATCTCACACAGCAAGTCAACGCTGTTGCACGCTATTCCAAAACAGACCCTAGAACCACTACTGCTTCATGTCTATTCACATTCTTGGAACCCAGACATGTACACACTCCACAGGTGCCTGCACATAAGACACCAATGCTACCACAACCACACACACACACTCAAGAGCAGGACTTGGCATCAAGGGAACCCCACAGCCAAAACATTCCTGTGGGAGAAAGAGATCAGGAGGTTCCAGTAGCATTCTCTACTACTGTGGACACACAAAGCCTCAGCTACTGAGGACTCCTATAGTGTTTGATGACACTGATCTCAGGAAACAGAGCTGCACAGACACTAAGCCTCCTGACCAGGCTGTAGTTGGAACTGCCACACCCCACCAAGCTGGTGCACTCACAACCACACATGGGTAAAGATCTTCCCCACCAAAACCTTTCTGTAAAGTCTGGAAGAAGGGACTATTCCATGAAATGTACAGACATCAATGCAAGGCTACAAAAAACAAAAAAATAAAGGAAACAGGACATCCCAAAGGAACACAGTAACTGATCAGTTACCCCAAAAAAATGGGAGATCTAGGAACTGTCAAAGACTTCAAAATAATTGTTTTAAAGGAGCGCAATGAGCTGCAAGAAAAAGGCAATTCAATGAAATAAGGAAAACAATTATAAACAATGTAAGATTTTTCAACATATAGGTAAGAAAATATAAAAAAAGACCAAATAAATCATGGTATACTATACTGTACACCAGAAACAATCAGAACACTGTATGTTAATTATACTGGACAAAAGTTATGCTAAAGAATATGATGAATGAAAAGAAAAACGCAGGGGCAGCTGGGTGGCTCAGCCAGTTAAGTGTTTCGACTCTTGATTTTGGCTACAGTCATATCTCAGGGTTGTGAGATTGAGACCCATGTCAGGCTCAGCACTTAGCATGGAGTCTGCCTGAGATCCTCTCCCTCTCCCTGCCCCCAACTTGAATGAATGAATGAAAGGAAGAAATGAAGGGAAAGGGAAAGGAAAGGAAGATGAAAAATGCAATAGAGAGCATCAGCAGCCAGCTTGATCAATCAAAATCTGAGTCGGAAACTGAAGATAGGTTTTTTTTTTAAAGACTTTATTTATTTATTCGACAGAGATCACAAGTAGGCAAAGAGGCAGGCAGAGAGAGAGGGGGAAGCAGGCTCCCCATTGAGCAGAGAGCCCGATGGGGGGCTCAATCCCAGGACCCTGGGATCATGACCTGAGCCGAAGGCAGAGGCTTAACCCATTGAGCCACCCAGGTGCGTCCCCCTCTTTTTTATTTTTTAAAGATTTATTTATTTGACAGACAGAGATCAAAAGTAGGCAGAGAGGCAGGCAGAGAGAGAGGAAAGGAAGCAGGCTCCCTGCTGAGCAGAGAGCCCGATGCGGCTTGATCCCAGGACCCTGGGATCATGACCCGAGCTGAAGGCAGAGGCTTTAACCCACTGAGCCACCCAGGCGCCCCCCCCCTTTTT